>NC_056739.1:874085563-874431397 GCF_019279795.1 Protopterus annectens | reverse complement strand
TTTGATCAGTTCAGTAAATTGTTGCTACCTGCAAACAAGTAGAGAGATTTTACTCTGAACCACAAAATATTCACTTTCCATACGGGTACAGTATCTGCAATAAAGGATAGGTAAAGGCATTAATTTAAAGTAACTGCAAACAAATCTTACAGCCAAACACAAACTCCCCTTGTTCCTTCAACTTCTAACAATATGCACCTCATTTCTAGTACCATGCTTTCCCATTTTATAGCAGTGAAATACATAATTTCCTTTTGTTCTACAATGTCTTTGCTACACTGCCACATCTACCTCCCACTCCAAGCAAAGCTGGGCAAACATGAGCTTAGGGTGAACATAACTCCATTAACTTCTAAACCTCATTTAGCTCAAGTGCATCATCTCTACATTACCCATTCTACAACCATATCCAGTTCCAACAGTCCATAAACAATGTACTATAAACTCAACCCATTTAAAGTTTTAGAGCACTAAGAATCAAGCAGTCTGAAAGCATAAACGAGCAATTTTAACCACCAAAATACAAGGTGATAAAAAAAGAATGGTACAAAAAAATTAAGCTGAATCACTTAAACCTTCAATAAAGGCCCTAGTAAACAGCCAGTTACTAAATAAAGAAAAACATGACTTAATAGACTGATGCTTAAAAACACAAGAGTGGGCGATAAAGAAAACCAGACCTATCCTGCATGCAATATCACTACTAAAAATGCTCAAAAACAAAGTCACTGTTACAGATTCTACACAGTGATGCAGTAAGTTAATATTCTTCTACTGCTGTTCAACTAACAAAAAAGCACCACCACCTAATGTCATTTCGTTTAAGCAGCGCGGATTTGTGTAGTATTTGTATTACTCTTGCACTCAAGTAATGATTTGATTTTTAAGATCTTTTTCTACTTCAACGATGTGCGCAGAAAATTCCAGCCTACAGTGTATGCCAACTGTTATACCAAACATTTCTTGAAGCAGGTACTACTTCAAAAAGTCAGAAATGCAAATCACCAAAAATTGATAAGGAGACAACACACCTTATTTAGTGTATGTACTGCTCAGTTATTTTTAGTATGTACATTATAGAATCAATACCTAACAAAAACGTAAACGCACATGCAAGTATCAATTTGTCACACAACTTCCAACTGCTAACTATTTGAACAGCTAATCTCTCTTCAAAATAGTCTAAAAATCTATATGTTGATTCCTCGTTTAAAACCAGTACTTAATACAAACAAACGGTACCTTCAATTAAATTTTAAGTCCTCCAGCATACTGTTACCCATCTTTCTGCAACAGCCAACTAATGTGGAACTACGTTACCATGGATATCCTTGTTAAATGGTATGCGAGTTCAGGCAACTTTCACTACCTGTCTTAATAGGCCAACTGTTGTCTCACCTCAAAGAGCAGCAAGCAAGCCTGGTATTTATTTATAACATAAAAAAAAAAAAAGACAATTCGTCAAGTTTGCAGTTCGTAGCACAGCCGGCAACCCGAAATAGAATGCATGCCTCTTACTTCACGAGGCTACAAAAAATATACAGGTATAGTCTCTTGGGAGCAAAAACTACTATAGTACACATGTACTACAGTAACGTGTATTCGCTATTAATCAAGAAACTACACTGCTGTTGGGATAATTATTATTGTTACAAGGACAGAAAGACAGAGTTAACTGATGTCTTAAGTGTCTGTTCAATGGCGTTACATTAGACTTAACGGTGTACTCAATCTAGATGAGTTACTTCTGAAAAGAAGCATATATAAAACGTTAACACTGCCTCAAGAATCCAAACAAGCACTGAATTAACTGTGCCACACTGACTATAATTAGGATGACACTCCCCCTTCACTTCCCTCCCAGAAACTCTTGACAGGTCTTTTTGGAAGAGATTTCTGATAAAACGAGGGAGGCCAAGGTGAAGTTAACAACTTCTATAATATATAACCAAAATATTTGGCCCAACCGTTCACTGCGCAATAGAACATCAATATCTTACTTCAATGTTTATAAAAACTAGATGAACAAGGTGTACCTTGTACGGTGCCCCTCCCTATAACCTCAGATGCCTCTACAAAACACTGCCACTCCTTACATTACCCAGGAACCTTCTTATCATAGCTCCACTAGGAGCTACGACTCCATTTATTTCTGCACACTCTCCCATACTGCCCAGTGTAAGGACTACTTTACAGCTCCACAACAGCCCCAACACTTCTCCCATCCCCCCACTTCTGCAAACCCACAGCACCTTATAAAGGTACCTCAATTTCATAATCTACGCACTTGTCATCACACTGTCACTCACCGATCGTAGAGATGAACGTCGTATTAAAAGCATCTTCACTGAAGCGGAACAAAAGACATGTCTTACCGACCCCACTATCCCCAATTAGTAGTAGTTTAAATAGATAATCGTAAGTCTTCGCCATCTTCCTCCGCCCGCCCTACCGGGCTCGTGCGCGCTTCCGCTTTACTTACACCGGAAGGGAAAGTAAAAGAAACAGCCTCATCACGCGTAGCCCTGATACAGCCTGGACACTCCTTTTACGTCATATTTTTCCGGTTGTTTTGTATGACAACTGTTTATCCTTCCTCCCATACACACACTTACTGAAATTTATGTTTGCTGGAATGTGTCTTAGCTTACGAGTATTTTTAGTCAGCGATCTGGAAAGGGTTTGTTAGTGCTCTGCTTGTGTTTGATTCTTTGATAGCTGCATTCTGTTCGCTAATTGGCACAGAACTGCATTTGTAAATATAACATATCCAACGAGTGGCCAAGTAGACTTGGAGTTAAAGGTCATGCTGCTAAACTCTAGGAATCTTAACTTGAAACTGAGGGCACTGCAAGCATCCCTCGCCCAGGAAGATGCTGACATTTGTTTAGTCACTAACACTTGGTTCAAAGCTGCTGAGCGCATCTCAGCCTTACCAGGTTGCTTGTCCTACCATACTTTCAGACCCCAAACAGAGGGCTACAAAGCCAAAGGAGGTGGAGTTTCAATATTTATCAAAGACATACACACTTCCAGGTTGGTCAAACAGTATGACGCACAGGAGACACTCCAGGTTCAGTTAACTAATGACAAAACACCTTTCAAATCATAGGTAGCTACACACCCCACACCATGACTCAGGAGGCCCACTCTACCTATCTAAACTTACATCAAGATTCAACCCTGTACTCTGAAGCAACTTAACTACACAACCATAGAGTGTAAGACCTATTCTAGCTCAAACATGAACGCCCAGAGATTCTTCGACTTCGCCAATGCATTGGATCAGATGGTTGACACCCCCACAAGAGGTGAACATATCCTGGACCTTGTACTAACCAACATAAGTAGCCACTGTAGCACCCCTACCGTGTCACCCCCCTCGGTAAGATCCAACCATAAAGCAATCACTTTCAAAGTCACCATCTCCCCTGACCCCCCCCCCCCCTTGCCAGGGTCAAACAAAAAAAACTTTTCCAAAGCTGACTACAACCTCCTGACAGTAGGTATAAGCAGCTAACATCCCTTCAGTTGAATCAAGCACTAATGTCCAAGCCTACAACAAAAAACTATATGAGCACCTATATAGTTGCACGGACTCAACAATACCTGACAGGACCAAATCCTCAAGGAAGAGAAAACCTGTCTGGTGGACAGCAGCAATAAACAGACTCTATAATAAAAGAAAAAAATTGCTGTCCAGGACAATGAAAGAGCAGGTAGCAAGTTGGAAGCACTCTCTCCTTTGAACAAGCAAATAAGGTCACTGGTGAAATCCTCTAAGGCTAACTTCGAGTCCATATTGGCCACATCCACCAAGGACAATCACAAGGCCTTCTTTGCATACTTTTGCAATCTCAAAGGTAACTCCCAAATCTGCTCTGAATTGGTGGTCAAGAATGCCACATACAAAAATGCCATAGATATAACCAACCTGCTGGCAGACAAGTTCATTGAAAACTTCACCCCCCCTGTCCCCCCCATCAGTAAACCAGGACATCACCAGCACCTCTCTCCCTCCCTTCATCACCAGGGAGCAGGTTATTAATGCCCTCTCAAAGGCAAAAAATGCAGCTTCCATGGGACCCGACAACATCCCTGGCTGTGTCCTACATGAACTCAGACAAGAGCTCTCAGCACCACTAGGCACCCTATTCAACCAAGGTATGTGCACCGGCTTCATCCCAGCAGAATGGAGGACAGCCACTGTCATCCTTCTGCACAAAGGTGAAGCATCCACTGACCCAGGCAATTATAGGCCAATCTAGCTTGATCTGCAAGGCCATGGAACACATTATCATAGACCTTATAAACAAGGACACTGGCAACCTCCAAACACTTGATCCCACACAGTTTGGTTTTGTCAAAGATAGATCATGCCTGTTAAACTTGGTCACCTTTGAAACAGTCACCAAAGACATGGATGAGGGCAAGACAGTGCACACTGCCTACCTTGACCTAGCCAAAGCCTTCAACACTATTCCCCACTTGGGTATAATAGATAAACTCTCCCAGCTAGGCATCAGCCCATATGTTACCAGATGAGTGGCTAACTGGCTCACTGATAAAACCCACTAAGTCAAAATAGGGGAAGCCACCTCTAGAAGTAGACCCATACAAGCAGCATACCCCAAGGATCGGTCTTAGGGCCTCTGTTGTTTGGGATATACTTTTCTGTGGTGCAAGCCAAAACCAGTGGTCTGTGGCTGACCAAGTTTGCAGATGACTGCAAGCTGGGCACCATCATAAACTCCCCCTAGCGATATGAACATCCTCCAAGAAGGCCTTAACCAAACTAATGACTGGTGCCAGAAGCATGGCTTCAAACTGAATGCCAAGAAATGCATCATTATTTCCTTTGGGGAAAATGGTGCCCTCAGTAATTATCACATTAATGACAACGTACTAAGCATACAATCAGTAGTGAGGGATTTGGGCATCCAGGTTGATAGCAACCTGACTTTTGACCACCATGTTGCCTCCGTTGTATGGAAGGCTTTGTACATTGCCCATCTCATAAGTAAGAGTATTTAATCCAGGAACAAGGAGGTCATAACACCCCTGTACTCCACCCTTATCAGACCCATTATCGAGTACACTGCCCCCTTCGACATGTACCTTGCCAAGCACATGCATCAGTTGGAGAGACCATAGAGGTTCCTGACCAGGAAAATCCAAGGTCTCAAACACCTATCCTGTACAGATAAGCTAAAAGCCCTGCCCCTCTGCTCAGTCTCATACAGGCTGTTCAGAGGTGACCTGTGTCTGACAAACAAGGCCATCTCAGACTCAGCCTTGATGGAGTTGCTGCATATCCACAAGTCAAACTCCACTCGCGCAACCCGCATGCAAGGTCTCAACCTGGACTGTGACATTAATAGAACTTGTTGGTGGGATAGATTTGTGTCCCAACGACTCCCCCATCTGTGGAATAAACTTCCTTTCCATGTTAAGCAGAGTACCTCACTAGCCCTCTTTAAGAGGAACCTGGACAACTGGATTGGAAACAGAAAATATGCCCCTGGGATCTCACCTGTGTCCCTGCTGGGCAGGGAAAACAGGTGCTGACTTTGTGAGAACATGGGTGAAATTCTTGGCTAGGCTTATAAGGGCCTCTGGGCCAACAGCCTAGTATCGTCCTACGAACCTAAGTCGTACGGTTTATGCCTATAGGCCTCATCATCTTGTCACCTTAGTCAGGGTAGAATCAGAAATAATCAGGGACATAAGCATATTTTAAGTAACATAAACTCTAGGACATACAAGAAAGTATATTTGTACATCCGCCACATTATTTATTTATTACTTGCTTTTGTTGATCAGGAAAGTCCACTGGGCTGATATGAGCCCAAAAGCTTCGTAACAACATACAAAACAATAGAAATTTGTTAAATAGGTATTTACAGCATGTAGCAATTTACAGGAGTAACAAACATGACAACCACTGGAACATTGTTCAGTTATATGGCTGGAAGTTCTGAAAGAAACTTTGATACATGGCAAGCTATTCAGTATATGTAGAGTTTAACAGAAGAAACAGATGAGCTATACACATACACAATTTTGAAGTACATATTGTACAGAATAGACTATGTGGTTAACTATACAGTATTGATAAACCAGGTGGGGATAAGTACACAATTTTTCTTATACCATGTGAAGCAGAATGAGGCAGAGGGTGCTTTTCAAGGGTGTCACTTAAGAAGGGAGAATAATGCTGTGTATGGGGATAGGAGGACTCAATCAGGAAATCAGGTTATGGAGGAACTGGAGATGGTACATGGACAGAGCCATTGAGAAGAGAGATATTGCTGTAGAGACTTTTTGAATAAGGGGGCACTACTACTGGTCCAGAAAAGAGGTGGAAGAGCATTCCAGAGTTTAGCTACAGTGAAAGAGCAGAGATACTGACCTGCAGGGAGTTTTGGTCTGTTTACTTGGATAAAAGATTGATTTTCATATCTTAGATATCAGTTTGGTTGATAAAGAGTCAGAAGGGAGGCAAGGGCTGGGCATTCAAATGGTTTATAAATAATTTTGTGTGCTGTAGATAGTTGTATGTGTGTGAGATGTTGTGGGAGTTCTAGCCAGCTCAGGGATTGTAGTGAATGGCAGTGATTGGAAGAATATTTAGCACTAGTCACAAACATAGCAATTTTGTTATAGCAGCTGGCCATCTTGGTTTTTAAAGAGGATTGGATGTTTGTTAGAATGGGAGCACCATAGAGACAGAGGAGAGAGGGTATCAGAAAAGTTAGGTCAAGTGTATTATCTAGTAGGGTAGTTTAAAAGTGTTTGTCTATAAAGGGTGCCACGTTTTTGGTGATTTTTTTAATGTTGTTGTGGGTGTGTTGGTCAAATGTTAAGTTGTCATCTACAGTAACACCAAGTAACTTGGTATGGGGGACTACCTCTATAGCAACTTTGATAAAAGAGTAAATGATAAATTCTGATTTGTTAATAGTGGTATTTTTTTGGGTGTAAAGAGATGGAGTTTGGTTTTATTGGGGTTAAGAGTGAGGTGATTACTTGTTATCCAGATTTCCGTAGCAGGGAAAGCATTTTGGGTGGTGGTCAGAAGTTCTGTTTCTGAGGCCCCGGAGCAGATAATAGTAGAATCATCTGCATATTGTACTACAGATCCATGAGTGAGTGCAGAGTGAAAGTCAATGAAAATATTGAAAAGAAGAGGTCCTAAAATGGACCCTTGGGGAACTCCGGTGGAAGTAGAGAGAAAAGGTGAGAAGGATTGTCACCATTTGGTAGACTGTTGTCTGTTGGTAAGATAACTGGTAAACTAGTCAAGGGCGGGAGTGGACATGTCTAGGTATGACAGTTTGGAAAGAAGAAGAGAATAGGAGATGGTGTCAAAGGCCTTAGAGAGATCGAAGAAAAGTGCAGAGACAAGTTTACCATAATTGCAATTGTGGTTAACAGTGTTCAAGAAGGACAGGAGAGCAGTTACAGTGCTGTGACCAGGTCGAAAGCCATGCAGAGTGGTGGAAATGAGCTGGTTTTGGAGTAGAAAATTCATAAGTTGAATTTGAATACATTTTCCATTATTTTAGAGATGGGAGATAGTATGGCTATATGGCGGAAATTAGAGATTTCTGAGTTGTTGCTACCTTTGTGTAAGAGAATGATGTAGGCTTTTTTTCCAGATGGAAGGTACATAGGTTTCTTGGACAGATCTGTTTATGAGAATACATGTGGGTAGCTGATGGATCTGGCTGAAATTTGTAGGTATTCAGGGGGTAAACTGTTTGGGGCAGTACTACTGGGTTTAAGTTTTAGCAAGATCTTAGTTATAGTGGAAGTAGGAGTAGGAGAGAAAGAGAAAGTCTGGGAAGAAGGGTTTGTTGAGGAGTAATGTATTGGTTTGTGTCTTTCGGCTTTTCCCAGTTAGGGGTCGCCACAGCAGAACTCCAGTCCGCTAATGATTGGCAGTAGATTTTTATGTGCTGGCTTGCCAGGCCTAATGCACAACCTTCAACGAAGGAACACCCATTTACGCATATCGCCACACAGAAGACGCTCTGAGAATCGAACAGGCAATGTCTAACTGTAAGGCGACAATGCTACCGCAGCACCAGAGTAATGTATTGGTATTGGCTTGTTATTATGACTAGTTTGAGGAAAGGTGGCAGTAAGTTTGGATAGAGTCTCTGTAAAGTAGTAATTGAAGAGGGAAGCTATTTCAGCTGGGGTTTTGTCAGGATTTGGGCAAGGGTTGCTTTTGGTGCCAGGGTTTAGTAGAGTAGAGACTGAGTTCCAGAATCTTTTTGGGTTGTGGTTGCAGTCATTTTGGAGATGGAGGTAGAATTGTCTTTTATCTTTAATAACTAGACATTTTACTTGATTGCAGAGCTATTTGAATAGCTGGAGTTTGATGGGGTTTTTACTCTTCTGCCATTTTTCCATGCTCTGTCTCTGGTAATCATAAGTTTTTTGGTTTCACTAGAAAGACAGATTGCATGATTTGTTTTATCCTCTTGTTTCGAGGGGGGGGCATTCTATTAAGTATAATGAGAAATGCTGAATTGAAAAATTCAACAGCTTCATCTAGGGGTAAAGATTTCAGAATGCTCCAGTTAATTTTACTTAGTATTTCATTGAAGTTAGTTGGAACGAAATTAGCTAGCCTTCAGGTAGGTTTGTATTGCTGATGGTGTAAAGTTGTGGAGGCGTAGCGTGTTATGTAGGCAGGCAGGTGGTCACTAATATTGTAGAGCAGAGTTCCTACTGATGTAATTTTGTTGGGGTCAGATACTAAAATACAGGGGAGTATGGAACGATTATTGTTGTTATTACTAGGCCAGGTTACACTAGTAATGAACTAAGTGAAGTTGTAGAGGTTGATGGAAACATTTGGAGAGGGAGTTATATGATCTAGCCAGTTTATGTTAACATCCCCTAGAATTACTGTTTCATTATTGATATTGTCTGAGGTAAGATTTCTTCTAATATAGGAATATTATTACCTGGTGGAATATATATATAACTAGCAAGTAGAGACTTTTGAATTCATTCATTTTTAGATGTGCTATAATGAGTTCAGCTGCAGAGAATTGGGGAATAGATTTTGAGTACGGGACGATGGTGAAAGAGTTCGGGTAGATAAGTGAAACTCCTCCCCCTTGTTTGTAGGGTCTGCCTGATCTTAGACAGGAGAAACCTAGAGGGAACAATCCGGTGTCTTTTATATATGGTTTCAGCCATGTCTCAGTTACAGCAGTTATGTCGGGTTTAGAGATGGATATCCAGATTTGGAATTCTGGGATTTTGTTTCTAATACTTTGTATATTTATGGTGGTGAGTTTTAAGAATTTGTGAGGTTTGTGGGAGCAGGTGGAGTAGGTCCAGGGTTGGAGTGAATGTCCCCACATTGGGGTAGAGTGGTGGTACAATCTGAATGGTGTTTTTGTAGCAGTTTATGCTTAGAGTTATACTGTGTTGTGAGGAGAGTTGTATGCAGAGTGTACTGTGTCTATGAGAGGATTGTGGTTTTGAGGAATAGAAATCTATTAGTGGAGTAGAGACTAGAACATATTTTGGAGTAAGATTTCTGATTGGGGGACTGAATATAGGTGGTTTTGAATTGTGTGTGAGTGGGATGAAGCAGTGTAAAGTGTAGAGGTTGCATAAGAGATAGAGAAAGGAGTAGTGTAGTTGTAGTTAGTAGTGACATTATAAACATTAGATGAGTGTAGAGGTACCAGAGAATGCTGTGAAGGAGAGGAGGTTGTTATTCTAGAATGCAGGACTAATTAGTAAAGGTTGATTGGATATACTGAAGTAGGTGGGTTGGGTTTACAGATTGAAGCTTGTCTTGATTGGTAAGTTGAGTATGGGTGGGGTATAGTTAACTATAAATGTAATCAATATGGGGTGGGTGGGAATGGGGGTAGGGTAGAGGAATGGAGCGGGACGGCCCAGTCAACATGTACAACACTGAAAAAAGAAAAACAATAAGTAAGGTAAGTTGAGTTTGAGATTAGAGCTCAGAGTGGCAGAGTAGAGAGGAAAGAGAAGGTTGTATTTCTTTGTGGTATAGGTGTTACCAGGAAAAGAGACAGTTATTTTCTAGATGTTAGTAGGAAAGAGGCAGAGGGGCAAGTAGATTAGGTTTAGAAGCTGAGAGAAAGACTGCTAAAGGCTGAGATGTCCTGTATGGAGGGGAATACAGTTTTGAGTGGAAGAGTGGAGGGATAGAACAGCAAGAAATGGGAGAGTAATATTGTCAGGGATGGTACATCTGCGTTGTACTAAGGCAATCAGTTAGAGGGAGTAGGAAGTATTGGGATGAGAGCCGGGGGAAAATAAAGTGGTGTAGACTAGAGAATGCTTGGGAGATGAAAGGGGTGATGTATGAAGGGGAACCAGAATGTGAGCTTGAGATACAGACACAAATGAATATGCTATGCCAAACTAGTGCACATACATTCCCTGTTAGAGGACAGGCAGCAGGCCCAAGGTTCCAATCTTCCACTGAATGGCTAGGGGTCTCAGGGACCAGACTTTACTTGGGATTCAGAGTATCCACCAGAATCAGGGAAGAGCACAATTATGGGAGTATCATCTAATAAGAGTAACAAGAGTAATAGTTAACAGAGAAGGAGAAAATGAAAAAAAGTAATACTGCTATTAACTGCAACAATACTGAAAATGTATAATATTAAGTTAACAAATGCTACTAACAGGGTCAGATTGTATGATTTGAAAAAACTAAGGGAAGTAGCAGAAAACTCTAAGGTATGAACAAAGCTTAATGCATGCACAGCTTAAGTGGCACCCAGGAAAATACAATCAGGTAGTAAAACTGTATACCAGTAGCTTATTATGGACAGAGATATCACATTTACTTGATGCAGATCACACCTGGCTTGTTTAATTTGCTGAGACATGGCAGTGAGGAACTCAGATGCTACACCAGGAAGCACCGGCCTACCATCTGAGTATGTCATATTTTAAGAGGACAATATCATGGCTGTGAAAGGTACAGGGCTTAAGTACCAGGTACATGTGAATGTGTGACTGCAATGCAGCCAGACAATTGTTAACTGAATCATTAAACTAAGTGAATAATGGGGGGGCTATACAATAGTTAGGAACTAGCATATATAATGGTGTTAGCTATGGCGTTGGGGAGTTCCTTGTGGGGTGAATATACCATCTAGTGGCTGTAGCTGGTACTAGGCATATTTTAGATTGAGGAGGAAAATTGGGTCATGGGAAGCAGACTGGGAGAATTATCAGAGCAGTCTAATTTATGTTTGCGAGCTCTAGCTCAATGGAGACTGCATATATGTGTTATAAGGTGTTCATATGGAAAGAACAAGTATAGTACAACTGGCTAGGTTGTAGGTGGTAAGCCCATGCAATGTGTGAAAAAAGACTTGGGTCCGGAGAGGTAGTATATGGCTGTGGGTCTAATACCACAACTGTGCTTTATGTAAGGTAGAGAACAGTGGGCTACCTGGTACAGATATCCTGCTCCAAGAGTAGTAACCCCGAGAAACAAGCAACTAATGCATTCAATACATTAATCCACATGCATTTAAGATTGTGATATCAACAGGCAGAGAAAGGCAATAAAACATTACAATAACTTTGTCAACTTTTAAGTTGAGGCAGTGAAAGGCGTGAAAGACAAAGCAAAAGTCTATCACATTTAAGCAAAGGCAGTTTAAATTGCCACACTATAATGAGCAATGAATGATATGATCACACAATAACTATTTGGTATATTAACAGTTGTCAATAGTTCATACATGTTACACCAGAAAGCCATATGTCCTGGGAGGTCTAGGTTGAGCAAACACACTAAAATAAAGAAACTAAAATAAAGAAATTGAAGTGCAAACAGCAACTTGATTAATCAGAAAATGTGCATATAGCAGCATGGAACTCATTGGCCAGCAAACCAGTTCGGCTGACTGACCAACTAAACCTATACTAGATGCTGACAAGAATTATAAAAAAATGGTAAATGAAACATTTTACACTGGTGGCATAGCTATAACAAGATAAATAGCAGTATCAGGTGACAGGTCAAATAAAGCTTACAATAACATTTGCAGGTCTCAGTGTCCAAAACAGCAATCGTACATCACCCTGGCCAATCAAGATGGCTAGAGGAAGGGAACAGTAGAAAATGGAAGGCGCCAAACCGGGAAGGATATTTAAATTACATAAGACATCATGGGAGCAACTAATGGGAGATAAGTGTAAGAGTGGGAAGTAAGTAGGTGTGTGATATGCATTCCTAGAATACTAAACTGCTTTGTAAGATGCTCTACTCAAAACAGAAATTCCTTCTAAAATAATGTGGTCTGTAAGAGGAATCATGGTGAGCTTAAGGATGGGCTGAAGGCATAAGTTTCACTGCATCCACAATTGCCTGTCTGGCATATGGTGCTCAAGATGGGATGGCCAGGTGGCAAAAAATGGCACTGTTTCTTGGCACTACCTTACTGAAGTTGCAGTAGATATCAACATAAACTTTACAGGCCCTAATTTTAATGGTAACCTGGTATTTGGACCAGAGATTGATGAATGTCTTACTTCTATGAGAGAGTAAAGGAAAAAAAAATCTTACAGTAGTTGGTGTAAAAATCAATTCTTGAGCTTGAACAGGACTCCTTGTTTCAAACACAGAGGGGTCAGAGAAAACCATGATTACTACTAAAGCCCACATATTCCTCCTCAGGGCAGGCAACAGAGGAATCTGTAGCCCTGTCCTATTCCCCTCTAACAATGACACTCTTTCAAAGAACATGGTGTTCTGTAATTTCATGGTAGTTACAGATAAATTCCAGGTGGTCAGTAACAGTTAAAAGTCCAAAATCAGTATCTCCCCAGATAGAAGTGGTCATAGATAGAAACTCTTCACACATTTGCAGGAGTGTGTGTGTGTGTGTGTGTGTGTGTGTGTGTGTGTGTGTGTGTGTGTGTGTGTGTGTGTGTGTGTGTGTGTGTGTGTGTGTGTGTGTGTGTAAAATGCCCCCGTTAGGTATACCTGGTGGTTAGTGTTACTCAGGCTCAAACAAGAGCCTGAATTCTCCACCCATACCTTCACTTGTGATTAAGGGAGGTGAGTCCATAGCTCTCAACTGTCCACAATGTCACAGAATATTTGGCTCATACTTTTGGTCTAATCCTCTTAAAATTTGTGGTTTTCTGACAAATCAGTGAGAAATGAATTCACTAAAGAATGATAGCCCTTTAAGTTTCAGTCTTCCTATCTTTCAAGAAACACATGGTAACACATAACACTTTATTTTAGCAACTTTCTAAGATTATGCAAGCAGTATTTAAAATGTGTCTCTGGTTTTGGGCCCCCCTCCCCCAAATAAATTTAGGCTTTTTTCCAGATTTCTTTTGCTGCAAAGTTGATAGATTTAGTTGAGTGTCAAGTGGATTTTACAAGGAGCTGAGAGCTTCAGGGGAAGAGAAGTTTAGTGCTACTTATGCTAAGTCATTTACATTGTTAGTAGCACAACAGGTAGTATACTTGCTTTGGATGCAGAAGGCTGTGGGTTCTACTCCAACAGTATGCAGATGGGTCGCTGATACTGTACTGTGTTGTACTTTAAAGGGAGTGGATGCTGCAGTCCAATGAATGTCCTCCTTTGGAGGAGTTACCTACTAATTATGTTTCTCTTAGCAGTTTGCCATCCATTCCCCATTGCAAAATTACTAGCTTATATTTCTTTTATGTAGCATAGGCAATTTATTCTTCAAGGGCAACAGGCACTTTATTTGTAGCTGAAACAATGAAATATAAAATTGTTTGCTAGCAGCAGCCTCTTCATTACTTACAGATCCCTTTAATGTGGAATTATTTAGATGACTTACTTCTGCAGAGATTTTGCATATTTACTGATACTGGTGGATTATAATGACAGAGGTTTAAGTGGCCATCTATGGTTGAAATGTTCTGAAATGGGTAGTTTTGTCATTATTGGTTCATGCATTTTGTTTCATTGCTTACTAGAAGATTGTTCCAAACAAGTGGTGCTGTATTATACAAGGAATATAATTTAATACAATCCAGTTAATACAATCTGGAAGGTGAATCAAAGAATGCATACATGTATGCTTACTCACAGGATGCAGGAGATCAAATTAGAGACCACTCACCAATGGAGTCCCCCAGGGTTCAGTGCTGAGACCTTTTCTGTTTGTCATATACATCTCATAAGTAAAAGGAAATACCAAAGGGCTTTGGCCAACTAAGTTTGAGATGAATTCAAACTAGGAACAGTTATTGAATCCCCAAATGACTTAACCATCATGCAGGAAGATTTGTCCCAAACAATAACTGGTGCCAGAATCATGAATTGAAACTAAACTCCAAGAGAAACATTATCATATCCTTTGGAAAGTCATCTACTCCAGGGAACTGCCAAATTGACAATGCCCCCCCCCCCGAGAACTGACCCGGTTGTTTGGCATTTGGGAACTTGTGTGTACAGTGACCTAACTTTTGACCAATATGTGCCCAGAGTCATAAGAAAGTTTTTCTATATTGCACAGCTTATAAACAAATTGATTGTGACTAGATCTAGAGATGTTATTGTCCCCCTTTACAAAGCGCTCATTAGGTCAATCATTTTGTATAATGCCCACTTTGGCATGTATCTGTCCAGACCCATGCAACAGTTGGAATACCCACAGAGATATCTTACTAAAAGGATACAAGACCTAAACAATAGGTCTTGCATGGACCACCTCAAAGATTTATCACTATACTCAGTATCCTATAGAGTGCTTAGCGGTGACATGTCTGGCATGCAAGGCATCCTCCAACCTAATACATATGGACCTACTGAACATCAGCAAGTCAAATGGCATCAGAAATACTCAGACCAGATATCTAAACTGAATGTTGTGGAGAGATGGATATATATCACACAGGCTACCACTGTTCCAGAGCAGACTGTCCATTCAAGTAAAACAAAGTTCATCTCTATCTATATTCAAATTCATCTTGGATCTAAGGATGGGTAATAGAAAATGTACTGCAGGAGTGCTCCTCATGCACTAATGGATAAAGGTAGTTCCTAATTGCTGCATCCCTTACATGGGTCCCCTCAAATTATCTATAGTATGATCACATTTATTCTCACTAGGCCTAATATACAATTATCAGCAATGGGATATGTAAGACCCATCAGGAAATGTTAATTCAAGCACCAAAATTGAAACTGACTAAGCTTAAAATGTCCTCCAAGTGAACCTATGTTGTGGTAGTAAATAGTTTTAAATAAAAAATTGCCCTTTTTAGATCACTAAGTGCCCCTCTCACCCTCTGCCCCCCCCAGTCTTCAACAGCTTCTGGCATCTCTGCTTAATAAGAATTTGTTTCCCCATTCACAGAAAAAAAAATGGCAAGAAAGGAGGTGCAAAAGCTCCTCAAAACAAAGCCTTTGTGAGTTTAATAGAAACATGAGCTATAGTATATAATGACGTGGCTATACTGATACCTGGATTCAGAATATTTACAAAGGACAGACCATAGGGAACAATGTGGGAAGGGATACAAGCCTAAAAGGCATAGGTTGGGGGGGGCTTAACAATGAGGAGAAAAAGGAGAGATTGACAGAAAGGGTCAATTTAATGTTGGAAAGGAAAGACAGGAAACCATGATGGATGGCTACAGAACATAGACATACAAAAAGGAAGGGTGAAGAGAAGAAACCAGGAAAGGTGGGCAAAGAAGAGAAGAGAAGTAGTGAAGGGGAGCTTAGTCTTCCTGCACTAAAATGGGAAAATCCATCCTATAGTAAGGAAATAGAAATAAATGTCAGAAGCTCTGCTGGAGGCTATATTTGAGGATAAGGCACAGCTGGATGTCAGAAGCTCTTCTGGAAGCAATATTTAAGAAGACATAGATGTCATAAGCTTTGCTCAACTACAAGCTGTATTTCAGAAGAAGGTGTACATTTTGGAATGCAAGTATAATATTTTTGCTATGGTCCTTACTAACACAAAAAGAGTTGGGAGGCAGAGCTAAGGAAGCTGACATGCAAGAGAGCCCACATAACAGTATGATTCAAAATCCCTTAAGCAGACATGAACAGACCACCTAGGATGGAGATATGGCACTACAGGAGAGTAGATTTTTATCTGTTAGAATGTTCTGTGAGATTAAATATTTGAAGGTGTAAGATGTTAGCACTAGTGCAGGAACTGCAAGATGCATTAAGAAACAAGTTTGGAAATGATATCTATATCATAATATTTACAGGAAATTTAAAAAAGAAGAATTCAGGGGGCTAGGAAAAAAATGTACACAAAGGAGCATGAAAAGTGAGGTGAGTCAGAAAATGAACATAAAAAGTGTTCAAACAGCCAGCAGCTAGTGTCCTGTATCAAGCCAAAGGGTTCTTAGAGAAATCACTTAGTATATATTTTATATGTTAACAGTCAAGTGATCTTCTACAGTCCCTTTCCAGCCATAAACTGGACTACAAAGTAATAGTAAATGCAATATATATGTAAGGTCCAGACTGACCAATCAACCAGAATGTTTCTGAGAGGTAAGAGGGAAGTGAGCACAAAAAAAAAAATCAACATAAGCAGAAAGAAAGCATGTAAATTGCACAGAGACAATGAGAGGTCAGGGCTGAATGATGGGCCATGTAGACATGAGACAGATATATCTTGGTACACGTTTTAAAGAATGAAGGGCATTTGGTAAGAAATGCCTAATAGTAATATTGTTTTTATTTCTTTGTGTGCTTAAGTATGTTTCCTTTTATTGCCACTGTGTCCCAGGTCATGGCTGAAAAGGGTCCCCAAAAAGTTAATTTAACCAGTTAAAGTATAAATAAATAAATGTACACAGAGAAAAAGGCAAAAAAAAAGTCAACTTGTGATTGGGTTATTGCAGAATAGCTGAAGAAGTATAACATGAGAGAGGACCACACTAATAAAATGATTGAGTTTATTTTTAGAAAAGAATGGGATAAGATAGTACTAACATAGGAAGAAAGGGGGATCACTAAGGCAGATATGAAGATGTCTGTAGAAGAGGGAGAAAAACAGATATATATATATATATTACTAGAGCAAAGCTAAGGGGCCAGCAAGCTTCGTTTATAGGTAAGTACTAGGTAATCAGTCTGGAGCCTATTACATGCCTTGTCAACAACCAGACAGTGATCAAAGGTGAAATCAAACCCTTTACTTTGTGTATCTAAGGTAACCACCTTAACAATTAAGCCAACCCCTAACTCATATGCTATGAAAATTGATATATATATTCTTGATAAACCACTACAAAACTACCTGGGCTCTTCTTGTGAGTAAAGTAGTACCAGAGAACTGAGGGAACAGTACATGTGTGTACTGTTACGGGCTCACAAAGAAGATAAGCAACAGCCTTATTTTCATGTCAGGAAAATATCACTCAAGAAGTCTTTAAGCCGGTATGGTGTATGCTAATAGGAAGGGATGTACTCCATAAAGCTTCAAATCAAGTGTGAACCCATAATGAAAATAGTGTGCAATTCTCTGAAGTGCACACAAAGCACAGATCTGGAATGAGCAATCAGAAGTGGAGTACTACCATAATGTGACCATCCCCTTTATCCCCAGCTTAAAATCTGTGCAAAAGCCACAATACATTGCTGGAAAGAGGTTCAAAAGAGCTGTAACCCAAACAAGAATTATCTTGTACTGTTCCTCAAAACAGACAGTAGCAGTGACAAAGCAGATGTCTTAGTAGTTTAATGTAATTCATTTATATGACTAGAGTTCCTTCAAGGTTATGAAGAGAAAACTGATAAATGTATCTTGTCATCCACAACAGTTTTGGTGCTACATGTCACAGGTAATAGGGTGATGAAACTGAAGGATATTGGTTTGGCGCTAAATTTGTGAAGTAAACAAGTAATTGGCAACCTCATACATTGCATTTGGGGTGATGGTCTAGTAAGAAGTCAATGACCAGTGAGCTGTTTCAGGTTTGCCACAATTATCATTCACGGAGAGTACTGTGTAGATCACATGTGTCCTGCAATGGACAGAGGAAATAACCTGTAAACAACAAAAGGTTATAAGGCTTCTATGCTGGGGCCAGCTGTTTTCCATGTATTTGTCTCGGATGTCATGTCAAAACAGAAAATAAAAGTCTTCCTGCCAATGACACCAGCAATGGAATAGTCAAGATTGGAGGTGCAACTTCTAGCCTGATTTAGTGCAGTCTGTTTGTGAGGTGGACAAGTGAGATTCAGTGTAAAGAAGGGCAACGTTTTGTTCTTTGTTGAACAGAATGAGGAATTCAATTTAGGAGTTTCCCCAACTGTGAACAGGAGAAGAACAAGATCTTGATGTTGCATCATCCCCAAGCTGACTCTTGCTTCCCAGAGTGAAAGAGCAGAGGCAAAGGTCAGCAGAATTCTAGGAAGTATTGCAAGAAGATTGGACTGTAGTGAGACATATAATGTTCTTTCATTTACGTGGTACGTGTAAAACCTTAAGTGAAATACTATATTCCCTTTTGGAGGTGATTTCAAAAGTGATGTCAAAATGTTGGGCCACATACAATGGACTGTATCACTTCATTATTTTTTATATTTTATATGTGTATATATGATTGAGCAAAATTAATTTTCATGTAAACAAGTTAAATTAAGGAACTGTACAATTAATTCATAATACAACAAATTAACAGTTACACCATTGTCCTTTTATAAGCCGTTTCAAAATCAAAGGCTGAGATTCATTGACATATGCATAACAAAGCACTAATTAGTAGTTATGCAAAGAGTGGGTGTTCAAAGGCGATGCGTAATGCAATGTCATCTTAGCTGTGAGCCACACTGTGAAGTGAGCTCTAGACTAGTTGCTCACCTGTGAATCCCAACCACAGTTTTAACACTCTCAAATGATTAAGCAGCAGAAATATTGTTAAACAATTATTGTCTGACTGAATACAATATATCATATCTTGGAACTCCAAAAAAACACAAATTCTGAGATTAGAATACTGAACAGAGACAAAATTTTTCGACAGTTCTGTGTCAGGACTTCACTTCCCTCATACCTGCCATGCAGGGTACTCTTCCATGCACCCCAGACAAATATTTTGTAACTCAAGTTAATAAAACATAGAGACAGGAATAATTACCCCTTAAGCAAAAAAATAAATCCAAATTTTGATATCAGAATTATGTGTCTTGAACAGATACACAGTTTCCTGTTTGAATAAACCACAGTTGTACAAATTACCGATTACTGAGTCAGTGATGTTTGATGGCTATAAATCATTTATGGATAGTACTGGGTAGTACATATCAGCCTTGTAATAGCAAAAGATACCAAGTGAAGATTTTATCCTAACAGAAAATAAAATGGCCCACTGCATGTAAAAAGAATGAACCAACAACTCCAAATGTGATAGAGAACAGGAACCTCCAAGGAAACTCGTACACGAAGGAGTATAAAATCTTTATTCCACAATGATAGTGCAGTTAAGCGCTTTCAACTGGAACCCAGTCTTCTTCAGAACAATTTAAAAAATACACATAAACTCATATATATACGTAAACCACTTCACTCAGATTTAAAAGTGCGCCAAAACACTTAAAGATACAGTACATATAAAGCAACTTATAACTATTGCATCAACTCTGTTGTAACAATTACAAAAAGAAAAAATATGTATTAATGTAACATAATTAAGCTCTCCAATACCTAGGACAATACCACATACACATAATAATTGATGAACTTAAATACCTAAAAATGTAAAAAATGTATAAAGAAATTTTGTTAAATCTTGTGGTATTGTTATAATATGGCACCTAACCATAGTACTAAGATATGTCCCTATATAATAAAGACATATTAATTGTTCTAAAATCAAACCCCATAAGTATGGAGTATTAAAATTAATAGTAACATTTACTAAGAGAGGACTAAAAAAGGTTTGATACTAATAGATTCATTTAATCCAGGGGGTCTTGTAGCATCCAGTAAAATCTGCCATCTACTCTCCAAGGCAGCTAATTGCATCTTCCAATTACCCCCAAATAATGAATTCCTGATCGTATCAATGATAGCAAAGCAAAAAGAATGCTCTGCACCGTATTCATGGATATGTTTGTACAAAGCATTCTTGGTATCCTTTTTCTGGATACGATATAGATGCTCATAGATACGCTTTTTTAAGACTCTTTCTGTCTTGCCTATGTAGTACATAGGACATGAAAGACATGTAGCTATATAAATCACCCGACTTGTGTTGCAATTCCCTGTTCTTGTCTTAATACAGGTAGAATTAATATTTTTAAGTCGAATGTATCTAGAATCATTTATATACTTGCACTGTTTGCATCTGCCACATTTAGTGGTACCTTTGTACATATCCATAGTAGTAGTATAATTATTAGCCTTCTCTAATATTCTTTTTAGATTAATTCCTGTCTTATATACAATTTTGGGTGAATTTCCAACAACATGTTCCAAATTCGAACTTGTAAGGATATCCCAATGTTGACATAAAATGTCCTTGATTAAAAAGGTGTGTGGAGTGTAAGTCAAAATACAGGCACGTCCAAGCCAACTAGATGCTTGCCCTCCATCTTTTGCATTTAACACATAATTTCCCAATAAAGGGGGATATTTCTTGCCCCATTCATTACCCACATAATTTATAATGTCTTGGAGCATGTTTACCGGGTATCCGCGATTTGTAAATAATTCTCTAATGGTGTCAAGTTCTATTTTCATGACGGATTCAGTCGAAGACATCCTCGCTGCACGGATGCACTGCCCCTTAACAATGTTTTTGAAAATGTGGGGGGGATGGTTGCTAGTAAAATGTAAATAATCATTGGAAAATGTTGGTTTCTGAAAATTCTGGAGGTGAACCCATGGTTATCAAGACCAACCAAAGCCCAAATAAGCTATATCAAGGGTACTGATGTTGTGGGTGAATTTCAAGAATGTAGAGGAATTGTTGATAAAGGACATAAATTCTTGCAGTTTCTCTGTCGTAGCCTGCCATAGAATGAAAATATCGTCCAAATATCTAGCGTAAAATTTAATATCAGTATAAAAATTACTTTTGAATAATACTTCCTCTTCCCAATCGAGCATCACTTTATTTGCTTGAAGAATTCTTGAAATACAATGTAATTGTGTTCCAACACTAATCCCATCATGTCACACAACAAGGATATCCTGTCCCAACTGAGCCCTGAATATTTCCTTAGACTACTGGAAAAATGTTCTATTCCTTGGTCTCTGGGAATACTGGAGAAAAGATCAACCACATCTATGGTGACAAGAATGAGGTCTGGTCTCCAATACTCCTGTTGTAATTTACCCAGAAAGCTCCACGAGTCTTTCATGATGTGGGGAATAATCCCATACATATGTTTAAGCTGATGATCTATCCATTTCCCTATATTGTATGTCTTAGAATGGGAACCGGAGATGATCGGTCTAAAAGGTGGTTGCTCTAAAGACTTGTGTAACTTGGGGATACCAACAATTTTAGCCAATATTGGGTGATCATTTTTCAAAAACATGTAGGTCTCGTTGGTAATCCTGTTGTCTATTAAGTATTCCTCAATAGCCAGATCAATACGATGATGTCCTATATTAATCTGATTTAAGGAGACGTTTTCATATGTGTCAGTCTGGTGTAATATATCATATATACTAGAGACATATGCTTCAACATGAAAAAGAACTATCCCACCTCCCTTGTCGGGTTTCATGATCTCTTTGTTATGCATCAGTTTGTTTAAACATTCCATCTCTGACTGGGTTAAATTGGTCTGAGGTTCATTGTGTAAAAAGTATCTATGCTTGAGGTCCCTATGTAGTCTGTAAATGTCTTGACTAACCAATTTCTCAAAGTTAGATATACTGGGGTGAGATACAGGTACATAGGAACTCTTTTGCACAGTTGCATGTTTCCCTTTCTATCTACCTGATCTATTGGATCATCATAAACCACAGCCAAATTGAGCTTGCGACAGAAAAGTTTCACCTGTTTGATGTTATCTACTAAGTTGTTACGAACGGTGGGAATGAACTTCATACCCTTGCACATAACACTAATAAACTCATCATCAACCTCCACGTCTGTGTAGTTATAGACTTTGAAACCTTCGTAACATGTAATAATAGGGTACTTATGAGAAGACATACAACTGCCTATTGCATTGTCACCAAAATCAATATTTTGGTCAGAAAAAGGTGTGAAGGCCTCAGAAACAATTACAGGAATCTTGTTTTCTATAACTACACTGACACTTGTGTGGGAATGTTTATTTATTTCTTGTAGTTGGTCCACTGTCTGTTGGGGTTTCTGAAAAAGGGGGGCTTGGCACTCTGAAAATCCCTATATTCAGATCTAGTGGGGGTAGATATAGGACCTTGTTCAAACTGTTTAGCTTTGGGCCAAATATAAGCTCTGTTAGTACTATAAGCATCTTGGTCTCTAGATAACTTCTTACATTTTCTCTCGAAAATGTTATTAGCTCTACTTTTGGCTTGAAAGAATTGTTTTTTAAAAACATCCTTCCATGTATCATACTCAACGTCATTAGTGATAGTCTCATACATACACTCCAACTCAACCCCAAGAGAATCACATTTTTCTTGTTGGTATTTGAGTAACAATTGCATAAATGCATGTCCAAAGCTATCAAATAAACCATTAAATTCAGTCATCACATCTGCATTGTATGGAATGCCTAATGGCAATTTAAAAAATCGAAGACCCTTAGGTACCACCTTAGTTTTCATACAATTCTTTAAATAGCTAACATCTATTTTTGAATTATTATATGCAATAAGTTTTTTACCAAAATCAAAAATCATTTCCTTAAGAGAACTATAAATGTAATTTTTACTGTTTAATTTATTAAAATGACTCTTTTTCCCAAAATCATACACATCATATTGACCATTCAAAACATTTTCAAAAAGTTCTCTTCGTTTGTTTTCTAGATAGCAAATTAAGACTAGTCGGGGGTGTGTAGTCATTCCGATCAAATGTCTTAAAATCCTGCTTAGGACTGGATATTATATATTGAACAGTACCTTTCTTATCACGGTTAGACTTCTGCTGGTTACACCCGTTAATTTTATTGGTGTATGCGGTTTTAGGTCTAGCACCATTGCGTCGACCTCCCTTGCCCGTGAAATACTAAAATCAAAGGTGAAGTCCTGAGCTGGTGTGAGTCTCAATGGATCGAACATGTTGTGTACTTCATCGTGGAAAATAAACCGACGTTGTTCCTTAGGAGATACAACAGATCCATCACTGGCGTCGGGTAAATCAATTGCAGCATTGTTGGTGTGTACTGCTTCCTCTGAAGACTGTAGAGCTGCAGGGAATCCGCGTTCAGGTGTAGGTAGCTTCTTCCTAGAGCGTACCCGTTCAAAATCAGGTACACCAGAAATCGACGTCTTCCGATTTGCTTCGGGAACTTCCCCCTCTCCTCTGGAAGCCAGCAGGCTTCCATTCATTTTACAAACATCACCACATGATGAATGAGAACAGTTTAAAGTTTTGGCATATGTAACATTTTTAGAAGCAATGCTGTTAACCAGTTCAAACAGTTTACGTATCTCACTCTGCACGGCTGAAACTTCAGCCCGAAGCCCGTTAAACTCCTCACGAGACAATGAAGCCCCTAAGGTGGTCTCCTGCTCCGACATAACAACCAACTAGTAAAAAGAATGAACCATCAACTCCAAATGTGATAGAGAACAGGAACCTCCAAGGAAACTAAGGAGTGTAAAATCTTTATTCCACAATGATAGTGCAGTTAAGCGCTTTCAACTGGAACCCAGTCTTCTTCAGAACAATTTAAAAAATACACATAAACTCATATATACGTAAACCACTTCACTCAGATAGAAAAGTGCGCCAAAACACTTAAAGATACAGTACATATGAAGCAACTTATAACTATTGCATCAACTCTGTTGTAACAATTACAAAAAGAAAAAATATGTATTAATGTAACATAATTAAGCTCTCCAATACCTAGGATTGCCAATCCAATACCTGCATGTAAAACACAGTAATGACAAAACCAGGGAGCACCTATAATAAACCTCATTCCAATAAGGTAGGCCACTGTTGCAGAATATATAGCCAGACTGCCAAACTGTAATCTAATAAGGATAATAGTGGTGATTATTCTAGAATCCTTCTACCTTTTTAAGGAATGCAATCTTATGTTTATTAAAAGAAGCTAAGCTGCATACATAAGCAAATCAATGTGTTCAGAAAAAGAAAAAAAATACTCTTTAATGTTGCAAACAAATACTAAAAACCCAGAAACCCAGTCACCAGTAGTTCCCTCAGTCCCAAAACCTAAAATGTTAGGAAACAAATTAAACCTTAACTTATTTTGTTTTAGTTTTAGTTCATATTTGTTTATTCTGTAGTTTCAATCATGAATATTAGCAAACTCGGACTATAATTGAGAAGTGCTACCCTTTACTTTATCTGAGGAAGAAACTCTTGCAGCACAGTGTGCATAAATAGTAATTAGTGAATTTTTAAACTTGATATACTTTACAAAACAAGTTCTAAGAAAAACAATGAAAATTAAATTGATCTAGGGAGTCCAGACCTTCACAAACTAGACAATACCCCATTCAATTTACTGTAAGTACCTTCATAGAGATAAAAGGAACCCGCTCAAGTGTCTGCTGTCCAGTGAACATCTACCTAAGAGTGGCAGGTACCTGACTATAGTGAGTTTCATCAAAAGCCTTGGGTATATTAGTAAAATGAACAGCACTGCCTGACAGCACAAAAGATTAAGTCAATGAACTGTTAAAAAGCTGCTTCCTGTAGTCCCGGGTTTGATTCCCTCAGCTTCCATTTGCCTACCGTGTGACTCTTAGCAGGTCACTTAACAAAACATTCCTGCCAAGCCAAGTCTGAAAAAAGTCCAGTTACAGCAGTGCTCTATCCTAATCAACAAATAAAATAAATAAATAAGAAAGAGCAACTGTTATCAAGAGCTCTATAAATAGAATTCAGAAGTGAACCAAAGGCAGTTTTTGTATTATGACCACAACGGAAATCATGCTGCTTCAGGAAAGGAACAGGTGTTCAGTACTTTACAGTTGTCACTATATTTGATGATTTATACATCTTTTCAAAGATTGTAGAAAAGGAGCACAACATATTTGCCTGTTTCCTGTGTGAGTATTTTTTATGAATTGAAATTAATGTAGATCAGATGCCTTCCACCTTTAAGAAAAGATAATCAGCCATTTTTAAAATACACACTTTTCTCTCTACAGTTCTAACGTCGGTCTCATAATATTTAGAATATGGCCTTGGACCATAAATAGTTTCAGTATCATCACTAGAAATGCGTGAAAAAGACTGTTTATAAAAGATAGTAAATTATATGTATTCACACAGGATACCTTAGAAAATAATCATAAGTTTTATTTGTAATTGTCTTCACTGAACGACCGTATTATCTTTAACTTGTACTGTAGCAGTACACTGGTACCATTTCTTTTTTTATATTTAACAGAGTACGTGATATAAAATACTGAAATATCCTTTATGACAGAAATCTCAAATCTCTGTTTTATTGATTAGGTCCTTATTAATGACCCTGAAATAGCAAACTGCTGAAAAGTGTTTCCCTTTGTTATCAAGGATCAGTTGACTAGGTCCTGAATGTTGAACTCCACTGGCAAAAGTTGGATTTTAGTTTTTAGATAAAATATTAGACATTTAGCCACAAATAACTGTTTGTGAGACCGCTATGTGTGTTTTAAATGGTGAGGGTCTCATTTCCCCCACTGTTATGTGACTGTAGAATTAATATGTATAAGCTCGTGATGTGTGAGAGATTTGCCTTGTGCAAAAACACTAATATTGATTTTTGTGACTGAGTTATTGGAGGAGTGTTTTCTTGATTAATAATGAATGAGTTTGATTTTTATGACTGTGCATCATTCAGTGGAAACACTAAAAAGTACTACCTGTAGCATTCAGTAACTATATGCCCATTCTCAGTCTGTATATTCTTAAAGACACCCCTTCTAGCTACCTTTGCTACAAGAATACTACCAATGATTTTGCAGACAATGTTCATTTTTGTGTTCTGTTACAGGACTGGTGTGATTTATCTGGAAGATATTCACCTGGTTCCTAATATATGAAAAATAGGTGCTTGGAGTAGTTACTAAGGCTGACATCTGAAGTTTTTATTTATTTATTTTTATTTAATATTTGTTTACCGGGAAAGTCCGACTTGGAACAAAGCCAATTTTCAGCGGAGGCCCGGGGAGAAAAGCTCCAGATTGCATGTATTTGCAATGTGGGAGGAAACTGGAGTAGCCGGAGAAAACCCACACGAATGCAGCGAGGACATGCAGACTCCGCACAGAAGGCACTCCAGCTGAGAATCGAACCAGAGAACCTCTTGCTGTGAGGCGACAATGCTACCGCTGCACCACCGCACCATCCAAGTTTATTAAGAAAAAAAAGACAGAAACGTTATTATTATATAACAGAAAAAAGAACAATACCATGAATTTTATATAAAGCATTTCCAAATATTTGTAAATCTACAATACTTTCACCCAGAGTTGATTGCAAAAATGTTTTTTACCACTTGAACTGTAATATTTTTTGTAATGTTTAACAAACATTTCAATACATTCTGGTAAAATAAGGTCCATTTCAAGTTAATGAAAGCAATATACTGAAAGTCATGGTATTGAAATGTCATGGTATTAGCAGGGATGTTGAGCTCAGCATTTCAAAGTTTCAACATTTTGATATTTTGGGATTTTGCATTCACTACTATGACTTTCAGTACACCACTATTCTTTCAGAATACAGTAAGCTGCTGTACCCATATGCATATACATGTGTGTATGTATAATAAATAAATATATATATATATATATATATATATATATATATATATATATATATATATATATATATGTGTGTGTGTGTGTGTGTGTGTGTCTAGGTCATTTCACTGAATGCACATTTAACTGAAACTCAAATGACTCAACACAAATCACTGAAAGCACAATTCACTGAAAACCCAATTCACTGAAACACATTTCACTGAAAGTTATATATGGCCTTTTCCCCACTGTACTGCGATCCTGGAGTTAGTATATATAGTAAGGGGGGTAGGGGGGGTGGGGGGCATAGCCCCCCACATATTTTAAGTATATATTATGTATGGAAAAGAGTAATATATTCCAATGAATTGCAAGTATCCATGTATATAGTTCAAAATATTTAAAATATGTGGGGGGCACACACTTTTCTCTCTACAGTTCTAACGTCGGTCTCATAATATTTAGAATATGGCCTTGGACCATAAATAGTTTCAATATCATCACTAGAAATGCGTGAAAAAGAATGTTTATAAAAGATAGTAAATTATATGTATTCACACAGGATACCTTAGAAAATAATCATAAGTTTTATTTGTAATTGTCTTCACTGAACAACCCTATTATCTTTAACTTGTACTGTAGCAGTACACCGGTACCATTTCTTTTTTTATATTTAACAGAACACCACCCCCTACACCCCGCCTTACTATATATACTAACTCCAGGGTTGCACTACAGTGGGTTAAAGGCCATATATAACTTTCAGTGAAATGTGTTTCAGTGAATTGAGTTTTCAGTGAGCTGAGCTTTCAGTGAAAAGTGCACACTAATTTGAATTTCAGTGAAATACTCATACATACATACATACATACATATATATATATATATATATATATATACATACATACATACATATACATACACATACACACACACACACACTTAGAGAGAGAAATACAGAAAGGGAAGGAAACAACAGGGTAACAGCAAAGCAGAGAAAGGCAGAGGTTCAAGTAGCTGCTAAGGGAGCTAAAGATCTGTATGTGGATGTAAAGTAGCTTAGATACACAGCCATGGTAGTGTAAGCTCTAAGAAGTCCAGTTCGCTGGAGGTGAGATAAAAATAAGACTGGCATAATAAGGTATTGCTTTTCTTTTGAACATAAGCCTGGAGGTAATGACATTTTGAGAAATACTGTCAGCAGCCAGTCCTTTCCATCAAGTAAATGCTCCAGGGGTCATGTCACCACAGGTAGGCAGATGGCAAGTTAGCCAAACTACAGTAATTTGCTTACTGTACTGAATTATATGTGGCCTAGCTTACTGGCTCTGCATGATTACATGCATCTGCAAATATTACCACTGCTTTTAAGTGCTGTAAGCAGTTTTTTGTGTGCTTTTTACCACTGTGCATGCTGGTCCTCAAGCCTCCCCCTCCCCAAGCAGCCATGTCAATTCATTCCCCAGTCCTGGGTATTTTCCTTTGAGGTCAACAGCTCGCTGGAGGTGGCTATTATACAGGCAGCATTAGTAGTGACTTGTGTCCCTGCCAGTAACCCTGAAATGAGGGTGCATGTTATTTAGGCCTAACCTTCCCAGGTGGGGGAAGAACATAAGACCTACATCACTGTATGGATCATGAAGTCCACCTTCATGTGGGTGGATGCTATTGTGCAGTAATGATGACAGCTACTGTTAATGTGACTTGGTGGTTAAATGCCTCTGCTAAGGGCTGCCCCTGTGCTGATGTATTGCAGAACTGGCATTTGGTATGCCATGGATTTTAACCCTACCTCCTCTACTCCCTCAGAGGATAAGCACACCCATCTTTCCCTGCAAGCTGTGTCAAACACCTGAGCCACTAACTGATCATAGGTTGCCAGGGCCATAATCACATATTTATCCCTCTACACCACTGGAGTTGGCTACAGGTAGGCTGTACTGAAGTGAAAAAATACACTATTCAAAAGTAGGGAAATAAAGAGGAAGGCAAATGTAACTAGCATCCAAAACAGCATGAATAGACCCAGTCAGATCATAATTAATCAGATACATCCTATTTAGTTCCAATGTTTAGCATAGTCTGGCAGCTGGTGTAGAGAGTTAAGGCCATAAGCTGTAATTCCTATGCTACAGGGTTTGATTACCACAGCCCACATTTCCTACTGTGTGATCCTGAGAATGTCACTTAACCAGACAGTGCTTGGGGGCAACTTGGAATTTGGGCTAGGCTCCTTAATGGCTTCCTGGACTGCAAGGCTAACTACATATGAACCTATATAGAATAGTTGGAAATACAAACGTATGCCATACTAGGACATATCAAAGCAACAGACTTGTTTAGAAGTAACAGAAAATATTCAAACTGCTGAAATTAACAAGAGCTAAAAAATCCCCCTTTGCTGTGTGGCATAAAGGGACAAAACCCTGACTAAGCCCCACAAGATCCATGTTTGATTAGAGACACATGAAGTTAGAAGAGTCAGATGGGGAGGATGGAAGTGAATGGATGATGCTAGTTCAAAAACCCAAAAGGTTGAATGGTTTGGCAACCAAAGACAAACGTGCGTGAGCTCAAAACAAACAAGGAAACAACAAAAAGCTCAGCACATTCAGGTAGAAACACCCACAAATGAGATAATGCAAATATTTATTAGTCCAGTATTGCATAATGGAGTGGATTAATAAAGGATATTTTATTTATTTATTTATTTATTTGTTTACTGGGAAAATCCGACTGGGCCAGAAACCCATTTTCAGCAGAGGCCTGGGAAGAAAAGCTCCACAGAAATACAAGCAATATACAGTAATTAGATAGTACAATAATATACATATAGTAAGATGCAGAATACATATCTTCTAGTTAGTCTATACAAAGTAGTATTCAATACAGTTTTCCAGTAAATACAGGTTCAAAAAGAAAAACAAGCATTTCAGTGAAGATCACTGTGAGAAAAAATAAAGTTAGTAGTGTGTACATATTAACTTATAGTTATGACCAAATGAGATTTCCTTTATATATTTTTTCTGTGTAGTAGTAAAAACTGAGGATAGGGAGAAAATGAGGTAAGGAGTGGACAGTGGGTTGAGAGAGTTATAGACATCTTGTTGATCAGGTTTGGTACAGGAGCAATGCCAGTTCTTGGACAGATGTTCAAATAATTGTTGTTGAGTCTTTCGGCATTTCCCGGTTAGGGGTCGCCACAGCAGAACTCTGGTCCACTAATGATTGGCAGTAGATTTTTACGTGCCTAGTTGCTGGCCCTGATGCACAACCTTTCAATGAAGGTACGCCCATTCACGCATGTCTCCACACAGAAGACGTTCTAGCTGAGAATCGAACAGGACGTCTTACTGTGAGGTGACAACGCTACCGCAGCACCACCATGTTCAAATAGTAGTTGTTTGAAATTGGTAGATTCAAGTGTGTTTTGGAGGGTGTGGGGTAGAGAGTTCCACAATTTGTCTATCTGATTTGAGAATAGGGCTTCACCGTGAGTGTTATTAGCTTTGTTTACTGTGAGAAAGTTTCTGTCTGCAGATCTTAGACTTCGTAAGCATGAGTAGGGAACAACAAGTTCCTTGAGGGATGGGCAACTGTCAGGATGGAACATGATATTGTGTGTGAATTTAAGTTGGTAGAAACTAAGAAGGTTAGGTAGCTCGAGCCAATTTAATTTATGTAGAGCAATACAATGGTGGGTTTGGTGGGGAAGGTTGGCTGTGAAACGGGCTATTTTGTTGTAGCAAGTTTCCAATTTGGTTAAGTCGGATTTTTTTAAGTTGGTAAAGAGGGGGAAAGCATACAGGACTGCAGAAAGGAGGAAGGTTCTGGATATGGCTAGTCTGGTATTGTCAGTAAGGAATGGCTTGCTTCTGTACAGTGAGACAAATTTGATGTGAACTTTCTTAATTGTGGTGGCTATGTGTTGGTCAAATCTGAGTTTGTTGAAACAAACTGGTGAAAAATAAACTGACTCTCTGCAACAAACACGGATCCTGGTACCACAACAAGTCGGCCAGTAACACAAATCGGAGTACGTAAAATAATTTATTAAAGTGTACGAAAAAATAAAATCCACTTTTTGTCAGGAGCAATCTCCCAACTTCCTCAGAATAAACATGGGCATAGTAACAACACGTGTCTTATATAGTTAACTAATTAATTAATTAAGCATGTGATGCACAAGTTAATTGATCCATGAAATTAAAGTAAAATAATACAAGCATAAACACTGAACCGTACAATGAACACTAAAAATAAACTGCTAATAAATAAATAACTGAATGATTAAATCCCAGCTTCCTACTTTAAGTATGATGAAAAATATTGAAAAATATGTATTATTTAGCTTGGTTAAACAGCTGTTAACAACTATTCATAACATTTTCCCATCTATTTATTAGATACTAATTCATCAACTGACAATATAAACAGCAAATAAATAAATAAATAAATGAATAGATGAATGAATGAATAAATAAATAAATAAATAAATAAATAAACCTACTAACAACCTACCAACTATAATTTCGTAAATACTAAAAATTCATTATAAAATATATAAAATAGAAAAATGTATATATGTGTAAGCAAATATATGTTATTATTTATAAAAAAATATATATAAGAATAAATATGAATAGATATTAGTAAATCTAATATTAATAGTAGTTCAGTTGTGAATAACTGTGTAAATGTATTTGTTTGTCTATTTGTCTATATATTTCAGTTCGTATCGAATCACTGCTCAAGTAGTACATGTGGTAATAATAATAATAATAAACTAATAATAAACTCTACAAGAAAAAATATATATACATATACATATATATACATATATATATATATATATATATATATATATATATATATATATATATATATATATATATACATATGTATACATCCAACTATTATTCAAAAAATATTAATATAACAATAATATAACAATATAATGATGATAAAAATATATATGGATATATAGACACCCTCTTCTAACAGCACAACTAATATAAACAAATTCTGGTGAACTTGAAATAGTGCCAGAAAATTAGTGCCAAAAATTATTACCAATAAATTAATATTATTATTATTCATAATATTCCCTAATATACAAAACATCTATTCTCATTGCTTTTCTTATCTGTTTAGATTTTTCAGTCTAAGAATACACATAATTGAACACATTTCGTTAAGACCAGGGTATTGGCAGGCATTCACTCTAAGTTGCCAAAGTAATTCTATTCTCTCCAATTTTAATGACTCAGGACCACCTCTTCCATCATTAAATAATTGATCAATGACTCTAAATTTGAATTCATGCCCCTCAAAGTCACTTGCATGTTTTGCAAGTGCATTTTCCATTTTCTTCTTACTTATACAATATGTATGCTCACTCGCCCAGCTTTCTGTCAGTTTTACCTATATAGAAAGCTGGGCATGATGTACATTTAGCCAGGTAAACAACTTGTTTGCTGTTACAATTAAATTTCTCCTTGGTAGTGCATTTGTTACTACGTATCATAAAGTTACTTCCAGTGTCAATATATTTACACATCCGACACATATTACACTTATGCATACCCTTCCTGTTAACAAATGGTCTAGGGTTAGCCTCTAAAATGTTCTTCAGGTTAACACCTCGCCTAAAAGTTATTCCGGGTACTGTGGGAAGTAACAGTCTAAGCTATAAGCTGGCTGTCTCTCATCAAAATATCCCAATTTTTCACAATGGTATTTGTAACTTGGTAGGAATCAATATTAAACGTACAAATAAAACTACAGGGGTTGAAAACTTTAGTTTTTGAACTCATCAATGGTCTACTTGCTTTACTATTATTTAAAATTGGGGTATAAACACCTAACTCTCTTTTATAGTGAACTTCTCTTATGATGTCATATACAAAGTTATCCGGGTACCCTCTCTCTCTAAAGAACAATTTCAATAATTTACATAATTTACATTCATCCTCAAATTCGGTGTCCTTAGTAATCATCCTGGCTGCTCTTACCACCTGGCCTTTGACAACTGATTTTTTCTGATGTATAGGGTGGCAACTGGTAAAGTGTAAAAACATATTAGAATATGTGTCTTTACAAAAGATTCTAGAAACAAATTTCTTTTCATAGTGATCCTTACATAGTTCTACATCCAAGTATGTTATCCTATTTCTACTATAATTAAAAGTAAATTGTAAAAATTCAGTACTAGAATTAAAAATATCTAATAAATGTTCTACTTCATTTAAAGTACCTTGGAATAGGATAAAGATATCATCCAAAAACCGGGTGTAGAACCGAATCTGATCTTTACACAATGGATTTTTTAACACATATTCACTCTCCCAGTAAGCCATAACCAAATTAGCCAGGCTGGCCCCACAGGGGGAGCCCATTGCTACCCCGACTTTTTGATGGTAAATTTCATCATTGAAAAGAACATAATTGTACGATAGTACTGTATCAATCAGTTCCCCTACAAGTTGTATCTCTTGTATAGGGGCATCAAAAATTTTTAGCATTTGTACAACCCACTCTATTCCTACACTGTGTGGTATTGATGAATATAAATCCTTCACATCAATAGTTACAAAAAAGGTATCATCACTAAAGTGGCTAGTCTGGTATTGTCAGTAAGGAATGGCTTGTTTCTGTACAGTGAGACAAATTTGATGTGAACTTTCTTAATTGTGATAGCTATGTGTTGGTCAAATCTGAGTTTGTTGTCACTCCAAGGAGTTTTGTATGCTCAACTGGTTGGATGACTGTGTTGTTTGCTGAGAGAATAGTAAAAGAAGGAGTGGTTGGTGATTGTTTGCTACTCATAAATAGCATTAGCTGTGTCTTTTTGGGTTGAGGATTAGTTGTGATTTACTTAAATATGTTTCTATATTATTAAAAGTTTGTTGGGCTACTATGTGGAGGTCTGGGAAGGTATCTGCTGAGCAGATTAAAGTTGAATCGGCCGCATATTGAACTACTTTAACATGTGTTGTGGGTGAGGCTAAATCATTAGAGAAGATGGTGAAAAGGAGGGGTCTTAATAGGTTCATAGGCAGGTACCAGGCTATCTGCCTGAGGGCATTTATAAGCCTAACCAGTGTGTGTCAGCTTTCGCCGCCCCACTGAATAATATGGACCCTTGGGAGACTCCAACCGAGACAGGCAGAAGTGGTGAGAGTTCGGATTTCCATCATACTGCTTGTTGTCTGTCAGAAAGATAGCTTAGGAACCAGGAGAGGGAAGTCTTTGATAGGTTTAGTGAGGTGAAAGTACTAAGGAGTTTCTGATGGGAGACAGTGTCAAATGCTTTTGACATGTCTATGAAGATTGATGCTACTTGCTGGTTTGAATTTCTCAGTTGGTTGATAGTGTTAGCACCACCACAGCACTAATTAATTTCTCTATGTTTTGGTCTGAAACCATGTTGAGAGAGAGAGATAAGGTTGTGAGATAACAGGTATTGTAGTAATTGAGTGTGGATACATTTTTCCAGAATTATTATGACACAGGGGGAAAGGATGGGTATGGGTCTGTAATTGTTTAATTCTATTTATGTTCCTCCTTTATGCAGAGGGGTGATATAGGAAATTTTCCATAATTTTGGGACATATTGTTCTGCTATAGACCTATTTACCAGAATGGTAATATATATATATATATATATATATATATATATATATATATAATATGCACTATCTTATGCACTATCTTACTTGCAGTTTGTTTCCGCCTGAATGTGCTGAGCTTTTTGGTGTTTCCTGGTGATAGCTTACTCATTTTAGAAAGAGGGAAATAGGTGTGACTGAATGTATCACTGACCACAGCCGATGAGTTGAGGAGCAGCTATTAGATCAGGTGGCTCATAATACACATAAGCCAGTGTAGCAATCCTGGGACAGTACGGAGGCATGCAAATGGATACACCCGACATGCATCAGCTGCAAAGCAAAGGAGAGTGGTTTGTCTAGGTTAGGGAGGGTGCTCATCTGATTGCATATGACTGATCTGCTGCCTTCTATGCAACCCTTGCCTGCTGGAAGAACAAATGTGCTGATCAGGCTCCTACCCACAAAGGAAATTAATGGATAATAGGGCTCTCACCCTGTATGGGGAGTGAGTGGGTCTGGCTCTTGTCAAGTGGGTCCAGAAAGAAAATCCACCAAAGGAATTGTGAGAACAAATAAAAAATCATACAGGCTAACTGCTGAACCCTTTAACCCTTACAAACTCCTCTTTTACCAGTATTTTCAACACCTTTACTGTAAATTACTAATGTATGATATGAGTGGCACAGGTTGGATGAGAGAGGAGGGGAGAAACAGCTGGGTGAGATAATCAAGGTATGGGCTGGCAGTGCATTTCAGGGACTTCTGGGGAGGACTGGGTTTTATTGTATCACATGTAGTAGAACAAGGAGATTAGAACAGGGAAAGCAGGAACTGAGGTGGCTGGAGTGGGAGATGAGAGCATGAGGTAGTTGCATCAGAAAAGGGGGAAGTATGAGCAGGGAGTTAGCAGGGTCACACAGAAATAATATATGGAAGGAAGTTCCCAGGGCTGGAATAAATTCAAAGGTGGGACTTAGAAGAAACAGAAGTGCAAACAGTGGAGAAGGGATGGAAACAAAAATGGGAGGTAAGAAACTCACAGAAAAGAGCACCAGAAGATAGATAACCCAGTGGGAAAAGGAGCATTTAAAACAGTGACAAGTCAGATAGTGTTTAGGCTGGGGTTAGGAAGGGTGAGGTTAGTACAGAAGAGATGGATAAACCTAATGGAAGATATGTGCTGATCTTGGAAGAGGATGAAATAGGAACACAAGAACCACCAACAAAAGTTGGGAGGTCGAAAAGGAAAAAGGTAAGGGATAGAGGACGGTGCTATAAGCCAAGAGGACAGGAACGGGGTGAGGTAGGTAATCAGGTAGCCAGAAAGAGGCATGAAGGAATACAGGAGACAATGAAGGTAGGAAATGCAATGCTGAGGGACAGGAAGTTATGCAGGACCAGTAAATAGCACTGGAATTGCAGAGAAGGTAATGATGATCAATGATTTTGTCACCAAGAAGACCAAATCTTTGTGAAGGGGAATTAAGGAGATCCAGAAGGTGCCAGGACTGACCATATACAGGAAGGTGGACGAGGCAGTGTGGAATCATAGAACCAGGTTTCACACTGTGGACCATTGATCTGGTAGCATGGACAGAGGAGCAATTAACCAGGATGGGAAAGGATATTGCTTAAAAATATGAGAAGCTCAAGTGCTGGGTGGTTTCTCAAAGGCCCTATAGCCATGTCTGCAGCTAGCACAATAAAGTAGCTATGAAAAAATTATTATATAGCTGCAACGTGGGCAGAAGTAAGTGAACATGGGTATGTGGGTATCTGGGGAAAGGCGCAGGCTACAAAGAAGCTTGATGTTGAGGATAGACTTCACCTGACTAAATCAGGGGCAACAATGATAAGAGAGACGTTTGAGAGGGATGTGAATACCACTGTATCTTTAAACTGATGTGCAGAGTTTGAGGGAAGAAAAATGATAAGTATCAGAAGCAGAGCAAATATGAGGACGAGAGGGCAGAACTAGGGAGAGGCAGAAAATGGGGGAATAGGCATACAGGACACTCTGAAATGCAAAAAAAAACAGCAATCAGAAAGGGACAAAATAGGAGACTGAAAGATGCTGCTGCTGGGCAGTACCAAGAGCCTGGAAAAAAAAATTGGGGAGCCAAAGACCATCACAGGATTGGACAAGATGGAATTTGCCAGCACCACAGACTTGGGCAACAGGAAAAAAGGCTATGATAGTGCTAGTCAAGTGTATCATCAGAAGTGACAGGAAGGGAAAAAGGAAACAGACTTTAATAGATAATATAGTTTGTGAGGTAAGGGAAAAACAAATAGAAAAGGAAGAAGGGAAGAATCGCAGAGGTAAGGAAACCAAGTATACTGGCAGTCAAATTGTGGGCAGACTTTGGGGAAAAGGTGGTGATTTGACACTCTGTCTCACTGTATACATAAGGGAATGTAATGGAGGGTAATCTGTAAGTAAGTTTTAAGGCCTATCTAATGACAACAAGCATCTGGAGCCATACCACAATGATTTCATGACCAAGGAGAGTTATCAAACAAACCTTATGCATTTCTGCAACAGGGAAACTGTGAAAATGAATGATGTAGCACTGATGTAAATGGTTTATCTGGACCCTGGTAAACCTTTGATTCAAAACCACATGGATGATTTCTCAGTAATCTAAAAGAGCTATGTGTGGAGGCTAAAACTTATAAAACAGGTGGAAGAATGGCTGCAAGGAAGAAATCAGAAAATAATGGTTAAGGGGAGGCTGTTGGAGGTATGTGGTGACTAGTGGGCTGCCGAGGCCCTCACTATCCAAAATATTAATCTTTGATATCTCTGACAGAGCAACTAAATTACCAAATCTATTTACAGGTGGAAAATATCAAGCCCATAGTTCTGTATGGGTATAAAAACAGTGTGGCAATGCACTTAAAGTCCTCTGTAACTGGGAAGAGAAGTGGCAACTGAAATTCACAGCAAATAAATACAAGGCTTTTGATTTTGGATCCAGTTAACTGAAAATCATGTAAGTTAATACCCCTTTTTCTACATCTGTTAACCAAGGACGCTGTAATTGTCTCAAATATTGTACCATTGTTGGTGTTTCTCTCAATCTGTACATCTTGTTCAAATGGTGTATTGTGGTCATTTTCCAATACAGTTATCATATTTTCTGGGTCCACTTCTATCCTACTATTTTCATAATTCCTGAGTTTAGTTATCCATTCAACCTTTTATTGTATGATTTACTGAGCCACCAATTTGGTTGCTCAAGGGTTACTGTCAAAAATAATTGTTTTAAAACCATTGCTGTGTATTTATTCATATTTTCAAAGTACTCCTGTACAGATATTCAAGCTTCTTTTAACTGCTGTTCAACCTGTTGTGCTCCACTTACTCTTTTTATTTTGCTTCTTTAAATTCCTTATTTTTTAAGCTCTTCACTTACCTTCTGTGACTGTCATTCCATAACTCATTTCCTTCATTGTGACCACATTTCTAATTTTTAATTTACAATGACCCCAATTCTTTGCAAGGTCTTTATTGTTTAGTATCAGTTAGAATATCATTTCAATTAAAGTTTCTTTTACTCGGACATTAAACAGCTTCCTTTTCAAAAGAAATACTCAAAAATGCCAGTGTTTACCATAATAGGCTTTTACTTGCTTACAAAGCTATTTGTATAGGTGCATGGTCTGAGACTAACAATGGATGTGTTTTTGTCGTTAGACTATGCTATATCATTCTTTTGATATGTAACATCTATCTAATCTGGCCCAAGAGCAAGATTTCACTGACAAATGTACATATTCCATTTCATAAAAGCAGGCATATATTTTTCTAAATACCTGCCCTGAGTCTGTATTTTGTGGTATCTTGATCCTCCGGAGATTTCTTCCTCATTTCTTATAGTGTTCCAATTTCAAGTTACTGTCATGCATCCTTGATGAAAGAGTATAAGCTCTCCCATAATATTCTTTATTTCATGTCTCACTGCTTTCAATGGTATATATAGTGCAGTCAGTGTAATTCTTACACCAAACCAATAACCTGTCATCATCATAAATCTAACTTGCTCATCCTTGAATTCTCAATCTTTATTCCTATATTCTTGTTAATTAGTATTAAGATCCCTTTCTTGTGTTCTTCTATTTCAATAAACTAATCCTTCTTCCCACTTTTCTTTATAAAACGTTCCTGTTCTTTATAAATGAGATGTGTTTCCTGCAAGATTATTATCTGTGCATTACTATTGTAAATATAAGTCTGCATCTTGTCCTGTGTTTTACTGTCCATGAAGCCATTAACATTCCAAACTATAATTCAAATTGTGCCATCATAAAGTTTATATTTTATTCTATTTAACTTATGCTCACTTTTTTATGCTTTTTTCTGCTCGTCTGGTTCATCCTACAGCATTCTGCTGTGTCCCACGTCCATTGCTGGGTCTACCTTCTCCTTTTCCCCAGACATTTTCTTAAGTTGGAGCCAGTGTGAAACCTAAGGATGTCATAGAGGTCTAGCCATCATATTTGGCTGTGGCTAAGAGGGTTGTTTCTTAGGACCTACCCACTGATACAGTCCTGCTGAGGTCCAGGATATGTCCTTGGAGGGGGGGGGGGGGTGCAATGAACATGTGCTGATGTATCATACCCACCTCAGCAGAATCTCAGCAAAAGTCCTTCACCATACACTAGTTATACTTCCATTTATCAAAACCCTACTTTTCACCAGGAATTAGATAGGAAAACACCCACAGGACTGCCATTCCCCTTTGGATGGAAACACCCATCCATCCCTGCTGTTCAGTCAGCTGACCAAGCCACTAATCAAACCCAGGTTGATGGGACTGTAGTCAGGGCTTTAAACCTCTGTGCCACCAGTGCAGCATACTTAACTTATACCCTCTGTCTTTCTGTTACAAGCTGCTTCTTCATAGTCTGTTTCTGTCACTTTTTGTATCACTTTATATACTTTTATATAATATTATCCCAAAAGAGCCCCATCTCTTACTAGAATACACAATTCCCTCTCAACTCAATAAATAAACAGCAAATTAAATATGTATCTATTTTTCTCAAGGCACTAGAGCTAACACTATGTACAAACACCACTGTAAAACATCCTCTAGTCTTTACTAATCCAGTCCAAACCCTGATTTATTCCATTAGGCTGTAGCACACACATTATAAATCACTGATCTGTTTATTTAACTTCCCTACAGGATTTTATTTCTGAAGCTGTCCATCAATATTTGTGCTGTCAGACAGCAAGGCTATCTACATATTTTCATTTAGTATATTAATTTCTACTAGTTACTCATTCCTGCAGTTAATGCAAATTTTAACATCCCTCTTTAACTTTCATTAAATACTCTAAATGCTGTAGCTATTTTCAAAAGTCAAACTTAAACAGACAAGGCACAGTGACTCCACCCTCTTGCAGTCAAACACAGCTTGTCAAGGAGGGTAAGTTCCATTCCAATAGCACTGGAGACTACTCACTCTGCAGACTGAGAATTTCACATTCTGAAGCCTGGCAACAAATGTGACTTTAATTAAATGGCATTAAAAATAAATAATTTTTCTTACTGATATTTACTGATTTAAATGTTTTTTTAAATACCTTCCAATGTGCATTTTTACATTTTAATTATACCAAACATCATCGCCCGTATAAAAAATCATTGCCCATACATATATATTTTCCTACATTTAAGTAACTTTCCTTGGTGTTTCCAGTAGATTATTTATGTGAATTGTGAATTTTGCTATCTAGCCAAATCTCAGCCAGTATATTTGTTTCCATAATTTTTATTCATTCCTACACCTACTGCATGCATTACCAGAGCTAAATTTATACAATATTAAAGCAATAACCGATGACGTGGTGTCTTATATTGAAGATTTACCCACGGTTGGTGTGGTTTAATCATGAGGGCGAAGCCCAAGTGATTAAACAAAGGCAACCGTGGGTAAATCTTCAATGTACCACAACCACGGAGTCAGTTATTGCTATTATACAATGACATTATTTAAGGAAAAAAAATTTACTTTTCTTAAATAATGTCTTTGTATAATGGCAGATTACTGTTTTTCCACCGGTTGTGGTATACTGCATCTTCATTTTGATGTACTGTGCATGCGTATGGGACTTGCGTTCCCAAGCATACCCAGTACATCAATACTTTGAAACAGATGCAATGGAGAAAAGAAAGTCTCTGTTTCTCCGTTTCTCTTTTTTTATTTTAATTATAAAAAAAAAAAAAAAAGGTTTTGGGACACTTTATACCAAAGGAAAAAAGTCCAGGCATCCGGACCTTTTTCTATTGGTATATTGTGGGATTTACAACGGGCACGCTGGTTGGGCTGGGCCAATCAGCATGCACGTTTTCGAATAGTAATAGGGAGTCATTGTATAATGCCTGTTTGTTTCCACCATATATTATTTTGCCTCTTCCATCATTCATTAAAAGCAACATAACAAAATTTACAGTTTGAAAATATATGAGACTTTTATCAGACAGAATGCAGTATAGCTCACCCCTTTCAGTTAGATATAAATTTCCATGTTAAGTAAAAGTTGCAGTGTAATACACGTATTACTACATTTACATTAACATATAGTTATTCTATCTCTGTTACTTACTGATTTCAATCATTTTAAAGTGTCATCCAGACTCCAACTCATGTTTTACTTCTATCACATCCTTTTTTTCCTATATAAATGTTTAGCCATTTTTAAATAATGTCCTCACTCAATATTCAGAATACATTGTTTTTAAATAATCTCTCACTTTTTTGAAAATACTTTATCTATTATTTTCTTTTGAAAAATGGGAAAGGGTTTCACAGGAAATCTTTCCCCTGAAATGTCCATATTTGTTTATCTACATTTAATGACTGATTGGTTGTGCCTTCATCACAATTTCTTGCCTCCGATATTTCTTTTCTTTTTGCCAGTTAATGTTGTGCCTGTTTTCATTTGAAATGGATAGAAGAACCTGAAACTAAGTTTTATTTCTCTGCAGAGTCTTATAAAGGAAGAATACCATTTTGTTAGTCAGAGCTTGCAATTAAAAGCCTTTACTCACATAAACCCTTGTTTCTCCAGCCTTTAGGACAGTACCCTTCCTCCATAAAACAGAATGAATTTCCTCTTTTAGCTAACATGTTCACAGTTTAATGAATATAGTTCTCAGCTGCTTTTCTCAGTTTCAAATTAGAAATATTTACCCTATGTGCTCTTTCTGTTATTATTTATTTACTTACATTTGTTTACCAGGAAAGCCCGACTGGGCCAGAAGCCCATTTTCAGCGGAGGTCCAGGGAGAAAAGCTCCTCAGAAATATAAGCAAAATACAATAATTAGATAGTACAGTATGTATACAGTAAGATGGAGAATATACATCATCTAGTTAGTCTATACAAAGTGGTATTCAGTACAGTTTTCTAGTAGATATAGGTTCAAAAAGAAAAACGCATAAGTATTTCAGTGAAGATCACTATGAGAAAAATAAAATTAGTACTGTGTACATATTAAATATAGTTATGAACAAATGAGATCTCTTTTATATATATTTTTGAGTAGTAATAAATACTGAGGAGAGGGAGAAAATAGGTAACGAGTGGACAGTGGGTTGAGAGAGTTGTAGATATCTTGTTAGTCAAGTCTGGTGCAGGAGCAATGCCAGTTCTTGGATAGATGTTCAAATAGTAGTTGTTTGAAATTAGTAGATTCAGGTGTGTTTTGGAAGGTGTGGGGTAAAGAGTTCCATAATTTGGCCATTTGATTTGAGAATAGGACTTTACCGTGAGTGTTGTTAGCTTTATTTACTGTGAGAAAGTCTCTGTTTGCAGATCTTAGACTTCGTGGGCATGAGTAGGGAACAACAAGTTCCTTGAGGGATGGGCAACTGTCAATGGAAGATGATACTGTGTATGAATTTAAGTTCGTAGAGATGGAGAAGGTTAGGTAGCTCGAGCCAATTTAATTTATGCAGAGCAATACAATAATGGGTTTGGTAACGAGGGGGAAAGCATATAGGAGCATAGAGAGGAGGAAGGTTCTGGATATGGCTAGTCTGGTATTGTCAGTGAGGAATGGCTTGCTTCTGTACAGTGAGCCAAGTTTAATGTGAACTTTCTTAATTGTGATGGCTATGTGTTGGTCAAATCTGAGTTTGTTGTCAATTGTCATGCCAAGGAGTTTTGTATGCTAAACTGGTTGGATGACTGTGTTGTTTGCTGAGAGAGTGATGAAAGGAGGTGTGATCGGTGATTGTTTGCTACTGGTAAATAGCATTAACTGTGTCTTTTTGGGGTTGAGGATTAGTTGTGATTTACTTAAATATGATTCTATATCATTAAAAGCTTGTTGGGCTACTATTTGGAGGTCTGGTAAGGTATCTTCTGAGCAGATTTAAGCTGAACTGTCCACATACTGAATTACTTTAGTGTGTGTTGTGGATGAGGCTAGATCATTGGAGAAGATGGTGAAAAGAAGGGTTCCTAGTATGGATCCATGGGGGACTCTGACCGAGACAAGCAGATGTGGCAAGAGTCTGGATTTCCATCATACTGCTTCTTGTTTGTCAAAAAAATAGCTTAGGAACCAGGAGAGGGAAGTCATTCATAGGTTTAATGAGGCAAGAGTACTACGGAGTTTCTGATGGGAGACAGTGATGAACACTTTTGACATGTCTAGGAAGACTGATGCTACTTGCTGGTTTGAATTTCTCAGTTGGTTGATATTATAATATCATCACTAGAACATCCAGTCTTTACAGTCTTTCCCTTCAATATGTTTTGGTACTGCTGTAAACCTCAAATTGTCTGCGTGACCTAACCTCTAGCTCAACCAGTTTCCGGCTATTTTTCATATTTTATTTGTTGTTCTATTTCTTCATTCATCTCCTTCTCATCAGTTTGCTTACCAGTTATTTACTCTGAAAGACTGACTAAAACATCTTCTATTTCCTGTTGCCTTCTTTTATTTGTTTCTACATATTGTAACAAGAAACCACTTATCTTAAAAATCTCAAAATGCATTTGGCAAATCTAAGAAAAAAGTGCATTTTGTCAATCTTTCTGTGTAGGGTAACTGAATAATGGTCTTCTTCAGCTGCCATTACAATCTGCTTTTTCCTAAATATTCAGTCTCTTTTTGAGATTTCATACTTGTCAACTGTTCTTCCTTTTACTTCACATTTTTGCACTTTTCTCTCTTTTCTATAGCTGTTTACACTACCCCCATCTAACATTCCAGTTACTGTTTTGTTATTTATAAAAATGTTATAATCTATTTTATAATATTTTAGTCACTTTATATGTAGTGTTGTATTTTTCTAAAATGTATCCTAAGCAAGAAATATAGTTGTGCTGATGAAGTAGTGTTGTATATGATTTATTTATTGCTCTTTGTCCAACTGTTAGTAATCAGTCAATCTTTTGATCTTAACATATGAAACATGCTTTAATATGTCCCATAGTATTTTAATATTAGAGGCATAGTTTTGATATATATTTTCAAATTCTGAGAATCCTAAACCAAGGCTGAAAATAATTTGCCATGTATGCTAGTATTCTTAATATTTTAGGATGCAATTTATTAGTAAATCCTAGTGAATATGAAAGATCCAGAAACAAAAATTATGTACTCACCATAACATTAGATTTACATCATCATGTTCCATACATTCCTCTCTCTCTCTCTCTCTCTCTCTCTATATATATATATATATATATATATATATATATATATGGATCTCAGATCTGATGTGGGATTCATACTAGGCCATTTTAAAGCTTTGGATCTGGTGCTCAGGTTCCTCCCCCTACCCGTAATTCCCATGAACAGAAGGAACTACCTCAGAGTGAGTTTGCCCCTTATAAAAACTTGTAAAAATCTTCATAAGGGAATAAATATTTAAACCAAGTACAGTCACACAAAAAAAAAAAAAAAAAAACAGTGGATAAGGGGCTGTGGAGAGACTGGCTAAACCTTCAAGAGCCATGCCTAGTCAGTTAGATCCATCCAAGAAAGGGACCAGAGATAAGTAATGCTATTTTCCAGGAATTAAATATGGATGGGGGACAGAAGGGTGGTAGTAGAGGAATGAACGGAATGCAACACAGATCCTAACGTTATGGTAAGAACATAACTTTTTTATCTGATGTTGTCTTTTCTATCCATTCCTCTACATATGAAGCAGAACTTCAGCTTCTTAAATTCTTGGGAGGTCTCATGGAAGGATATTCCTGAGCACAACTGAACCAAAAGAAACACTGGATCTGGACTGAATATCCAACTGATAATAAGAAATGAAGGCATGAACTTTTGACCAGGTAGCAGCATCACAAATGTCATCAGTGAGGACACTAGAGAGAAAGGTTGCAGATGAGGTTACAGACCTGGCTGAATGAGCTTTAGGTTTTGAAGGGAGAGGTAACTCCTTCTCTTGGTAAACAAAGGAAATACATTGAAACAGCCATCTAGATGGGGAGACTTTGGATACTGCTTGTCCCAGTTTAGGTTTTGAAAAGGAAAGGAATACTTGATCAGACTTTCTGAAGGGTTTAGTCTAGTGTAAGTAAAAATCCAGCTGATGATGAACATCTAACAACTGTAAAGTATATTCACCTTTGTTTGAGAAATTCAGAAAGAAGACCGGAAAATTTATGGCCTGATTTATGGACAATTCAGAAGCCACCTGCAGAAGAAAGGATGGATTTGTCTTCAAATATTTTCTGTCTTTGTGAAAAAAAAAAACAAATAAGGGGAGTTTGAGGAAAGTGCATGTAATGCTAAAATCCTTCTGGTGGATGTAATAGCTTTCAAGAATAAGGTCCTCCAGGACAGAAACTTCAAATCAGCTTTGTTAGCAGGTTCAAATGGCAAACTTGTCAGCAATTGCAAAACAATACTGATATCCCATGAAGGAAATGGGTCTCTGAGCGGAGTACATAAAAGGAAAGACCTCTGGAGAAATGCCTTAGATAACTTAAGGCAGGCTAAAGGAGAATGATCTTCACATATGTGAAAAGAAGAAATGGCAGCTATTTGTACTTTGATAGTGGAATAACTAAATCCGACTTGGAAAAGGTGAGCAATGAAGTATAAACCTGCTGAAAGGGGATCAAGGTCTTTCACTGAGGACTGAACAGAAAATCCTTTCCATTTGCTATTGTGTATTTTCCTAGTTGAAGGTTTATATGATGAAGATAAAATGTGCAGAATGGAAAGGGAAAGCCTGGACTGCTGAACCACCAAAGGAACTGGAGAAACCATGCGGTTAGTTTTAGTGCTTGAATGTCTAGGTAAGGCTACCTCGACAGGTGAGATAGTAGATATGGGTACAATCCTAGTTCCCATGGAGGGTGAACTAGATCAGATCAGAGTAAGGGAAACCACACCTAACAAGGCCACTGGGGAGCTATAAGAAAGACACAGACCTTCAACAATGATGCTTTCAGAAGAACCTTTGGAATCAAAGGGAATCGAGAGAGGCATAAGGAAGTCCAGGGGACCAAGGGTGCATCAGAAAATCCCTGAGTAACTCCCCTTTATGGGGGATTAGAACAAAGAACTTGTTGCATTTAGTGTTTAGAGGAGAGGCAAAGTGACTGCAACAAGGACAACCTCAAAGGCTGAATATCTGCCCTGCTACTAACAGTTAGAGAACCTCTCATGAGGAAGTGGGATGGACCTGCTCAGCCTGTCCACAAGAATGTTGGACTTCCCCAGGATATGCATTGCTACTAGAAAGTGGTGAGAGGATATCGCCCACTGCCAAACCCTCATGACCTCTAAACACAAGAGATAAGATCTGGTTCCTCATTGTTTTTTGATGTACCAGACCACAGCCATAGTGACTGTTTGAATCAAAATCACATCCAAAGAAAGAGACTCCTGAAGGTCTGCAATGTTAGGAGGACTGCTCTCATATCAAAATATTGACTGAGAAGACTAGCCTCTAGCTGAGACCACTTGCCTTGGACTATCCTCCCCAAATAATGCCCACACCCTAGTAGGGAGGAATTTGTGTTCAGTGTGGCCAGAGGGGGCAGGAGAATGAAAGGACATTCCTGTGGAAGGAGAGGACACATTATCCACCAAACCATGTGCCCCCTGCAAATGCTCCACAGAATGATCTGGTAGGATACTGGTTGCCGCCTGATCAACCACCGCACTGCTAACATCCAAAAAAATACTCTTATGTGAAACATGGTGAGCAGGAGCAAAGTTATAGAAGAAGCCATGGAACCCAGGAGTTGTAGAACCAATTTGGCTGTTTTTTTCTTCTATGAGAGAACCTGCTGGGCTTTGGAATGAAGAGATAATATTCATGACTGGGAGAGTCTTGCAATGAGAGTTGTATCTAAAACAAGCTCCAGAGACTGAGTAGCCTATAGAGGAGACTTCTGAAGCTTTACTGTAATTCCAAGGTGCTTGCACAAGCAAAGCATGGAGCGCCTGGTAAGGAAGAGTAGATCCCTGGATGGGTCATATAGATCAGTATGTGTGTGTGCATATATCTTTAAGAAGCTATCCGAGGGCTTGCACAACTGTATAAATACTGAGCACGTACAAGTCTGACTGCCATTTTGTAGTAAGCTGTTGAGATGTAAGACCTGTAAGGTCTGTCTGTTAATCAGTTCATTTATATTTTATGATGCTGCTATCTATCCTGATGTGTTTCTATGCATTAAAGCATCTAAACAAAATACCCCGCCTGCTTGTCTTCTAGGTTAGAGAGGGCGAGTGATATGGTGTCAGAAGTGGCATGTCTAAAAGGAAATGGTGTCAGAAGAGGCATGTCTAAAAGGATGAGGCCAGGATGGAATCCAAATTCTTCGGTTTGAGTTCGAGAGACACCCAGTTGGCACTGGAGAAATATACAGCAGTGAATCATCCCTACTGCATGCATAATTCACAAAACAGGTCAGAAATGAACTTCAGATGTTAAACTTGCTCAAAACTATTTTTTATTCGCAATATGAAACGAGGCATACAGAACACTCTAAACAATATTTGAATAAACTGATATGTCCGATATAGATACAAATATTAGAATTGCTAAAGAAAATGTTTGAAATAAGTCCAAATTGCATAAGATGAATACAATAAGAGGAAATGACTGCATTTTCACTAAGCACATATTTCACGTTGGTGCATACTACTGTAATTTACAGACAATAAATCAAAATAACCCTCAGAAGTTTTGGGCAGGTTTAAATAATCTAATACATCCTGGACAAACTTCAACCCCAATCCCTGCTACTACTATTGATAAAACCCCTGAAGATGTTTCTGATAGTTTTAACCAATTCTTTACTGAGACAATTCAAGTCCTAGCTAGCCAATTACCTCCTAGCTCCGCTGGTCCTGAAAGTAGCACCCCTAGAAACCTACTCACGTTCAGCTTCCAACCAGTTGCCACTTCACTTATCCGTACCTTGATCAAAAAAATTAAAACCCACTACATTTTCTGCTGATCAACTCCTTGCCGAGTACCTACAAAAATCAGCTGATGCTATTGCTTATCCCATCTCAATACTAATCAATCGAACCATAGTAGAAGCTAAAATTCCCACCATCTGGAAAATATCCTATGTAATCCCACTTCACAAAGGAGGCAGCTCTACTGACTTCTCCAATTATAGGCCAATAGCTATACTCTCTCCACTTGCAAAGATTATGAAAAAATGTATTCATAGACAACTCATGCACCACTGAATCCAGAATCGCCTTATGGCAGACACTCAGCATGGTTTCCCTCCTCATCACAGCACTACTTCAGCCCTCCTAGCCTTTACCAACACCATAAACCATAATCGCAACAATAATTATATATCCTCAGCCCTCTTTTTGGATCTTTCCAAGGCATTCAATATGGTTGATCACCAACTTTTAATCCACACCCTGCAAACATTCTGTCTAGATACTGGAGCCCTCCAATGGTTTCAATCCTACCTGAATGGTCAACAGCAGGCTGTCCTCTGGCAGAACAAACTCTCTAACCTTCTACCTAACACCCTTGGAGTACCACAAGGCTCTATACTAGGGCCCTTGCTGTTCTCCATCTTCATTAACGACCTTTATACTGTCATCCCAAAAGTCAGCTGTATCAAATATGCTGATGACTCTACTCTGATTTACTCAGCCACATCTCCAGTAGAGTTATGGTCAGCTACCCAGACCCCCTTTAATACAATAGAAAACTGGCTTTCTGAACATCGTCTGATCCTAAATCCCAAAAAAACTAAAATGCTGTTATTTTCACCAACACGTAGGTCTACCGCTTTCACCTTTACCATAAAATCAAATGATGGCACAATAATCTCCCCTGACCCATCTACAAAACTATTAGGTGTCATCATAGACAATAATCTGGACCTACATGTTAACCAAACTATCAAAACCATCAATAAAAAACTAGGGTCACTTTACAGAATAAAAGCCTTCCTAACCCCTCCAGCTAAAATTGCCATAGCTCGCTCTCACCTTCTTTCAACCCTTCTGTATGCATCCCCTCTACTCTCGAATTTAAACAAGACTGTCCTTAACAAACTCTCAATCTGCTACAACTACATTGCCAGGTTTGCCACTGGGTTGCCTTTTCGGACACATCATTGCATCAATCTAAATCAGCTTGGGTGGCTTGAACTACCCAGCCTAATCCAGTATAACCAACTGATTATGGCCTATAAAATCCTCTATAATCTGGACAATACTCCTGCACTTAAAAATATTATCACCCCCTATAACAATCCTTGACCGCTTCGATCCTCTAACAAACTACTAATTCAGACTAGCAAAATTAATAACACAGCCGGTGATTCTCTCTTTGCAAACTCTGTAAGTAGATCCTGGAACTCTCTTCCAGCTGATATTACCTTACTTTCCACAAGATGTCAATTTAAAACTAGACTCAAACAACATTTGTCACTTAACTGGCTATGTCAATGTATCAAGCCTGGCTAACTCTCTCTAGAATGTGTAAAAATCTGTTAACCAGTTTACTGTGTAATTTAATTTAATCCTGACTTGTGCTCAGGATTAACTGTAACCTGTGGAACATGTTTAACTTGCTTACTTATGTAATCTCTGTAAATAGACTGTTTGTAATATGTAATGCTGTATCTGCTTACACTTGGAGCATTTCTCCCCGGGCCTCCGCTGAAAATGGACATGCATCCAGTCGGACTATCCCGGTCAACAAATGTAAAATAAAAAATAAATAAAATAATTATACACTTCTGATAACTCGGATATCTTTAAAGTGTTCTTATGTTTGTGCAGTATTACACTACAGCTATTTCACAAGATACAGCCATTTCTGAGCATATTTCACAAAGTACAGTATTTTGAAGAGCTTATTGTGCATTTGAATGTTATTCTAAGCTGCGCTGTGAGAACAGTTTGTTCATACATAATTACAAGGGCCATATTTTCAGTGTGTTTGTGCATACTTTGTGGGAATGGCAGATGGATTTCGAAAACCCAGTGCACTTGTGATTGACAATAATATTGCTGAGAACTGAAGAGTGTTTGAACAAGAGTACATTTTCATACAGGCTGCATTTTCTAATAAAGATGACCGTACAAAGTCATTTATTCTGCTTAATTTAGCTGGGTCAGAAGCCAGAGAAAGGGAACATTCATTTGTGTATGCACCTGCTCTCTGTGCAGGAGAGGGGGAAAACTGTCATATCGTTGTATCGACTGAGTCAAGGGAGGAACTTGAGTGTTTAAAACGTAAATTTAGAGAAATGTGTAATGCCCAGACAAATGTTACAATGGAAAGGCACTTATTTTATAGAAGGGATCAAAAGCCTGGTGAACCTTTTGCAGCATATATAACTGACTTGAGGAACACAGCTAAAACATGCAGATTTGGTGATTTAAGGGATGACCAAAATCAAAGTGTTCACCAGCAAAAGAATTACAAGCACAAACCACCACTGTAGAGTCACAAACCCCTTCTTTTAATATTAATTCCGCAGTTGAAGTTAATAAAAACATGAATACAAGTAAAATCACAATACAGTTAAGTGCTTTTACCCAGGTATCTCCCAAGCTTCATCAGAACATGTGAATACTGAAATAGTAATAATACAAATTTCCCCCAATGAGTTCATCTCATTAATATTAATTAAGCTGATGTCATCCATTAAGCTAAATACTCATTAATTTACTATATTATTTCACTATCAAAAATATTTATACTTAAAACATGCTTTAAACAAATACAATATAAAATAAAGTAAAATTGTAAGTACAAGCAGTGTTGTTAAGCATAAGCTTAATTCCAAAAAATAAGCATTTTAATTCCAATCACAATTTTCTGCTTACAATGGACTACTTATTCTTATAACTTAGCTATCTTCAACTTTAGGACACTATTAATGCTCAAATGGTCATTTAACCCTGTTTTTTTAGTTCCATCCAGTTTTAGCTGCCACTATACAGTGTGTTTGTGTAATAGTAAGGGAGTGATATATATTTATGTTTATGAAAAATGTAATAGTTTCTATATAGGCAAGACAGAGAGGCCTTTGAGAAGGCGTATATATGAACATACATACGAAGTCTCCACGCAAAAAGACACAAATGCACTGCATAGGCACCAGAAAGAATGTCCAGACAGTAGTTAAGTTCTATGTTTTGGAACAAGTGAAACATGATGTAAGGAGTGGTTTATAGGAAGCCCGTTTGGAATACAGAGTTATACTGGCAGCTAAAATTGGATGCAACTAAAAAAACAGGGTTAAATGACCTTTCCAGTTGTTGCAGATGTCTTGAGAGGTACATACCAAACAGGGTGTTGTATTCTATAATGGGTCTAATGAGGGATGAGTACAGTGGGACATGACCTCCATTTTTCTGGATGAAAAGCCCTTAGTGATGAGATGTGCCACATAGAAGGATTTCCTGACTGTTGTGGTGATGTGGTTATCGAAGGTGAGACCACTGTCCACCTGTGTCCCTAAGTCTCTTATCACACTTTAGGTGTTTAGTGTACTGCCATCTATGTGGTAATTCATGGGTACATTTTTTTCCCCCAAAGGGGATAACTATACATTTCATGGCATGCCTACTCAACTTGGTCAACTTCTTTGAGTCAGTCACCAGAGCTGTGGATGAAGGCAAGGTGGTTCATACAGCCTTCCTTGATCTGGCCAAGGCCTTTGATACCATTCTCTACTCAGGAATCATAGAAAAACTCATTAAGCTAGGCATCAACCCCTATATCACTAGATGGGTTGCAAACTGGCTCACTGATAAAACCCACAGTGTGAAAGTAGCTGACTCCAAGTCAGATTGCCAACAAGTCACGAGTGGAGTCCCACATGGTTCGGTCCTGGGTCCTCTCCTGTTTGGTATCTACTTCTCTGAAGTGCAGGCCAACATGAAGGGACTTTGGCTGACAAAGTTCACAGATGATTGAAGGTGTGAACTATTACTAACTCCCTAAGTGATGCTGACATCCTACAGAAAGGTCTCACTGAGACCAACGATTGGTGTCAGAACCATGGCCTTAAGCTCAATGCCAAAAAATATGTCGTCATTCCCCCTTGGGAAAAAACCCAGTTCCCATGAATTACCACATCAATGGTAGTCCACTGAACACAGAAGGTGTTATAAGAGATCTGGGAACATAGGTTGACAGGAACCTCTCTTTTGACCACCACATTGCCACTGTGGTCAAAAAGTCCTTCTATGTGGCACATCTCATTACTAAGGGTTTTGCTTCCAGGAAGAAAGAGGTCATTGTCTCCCTCTACTCTTCCCTCATTAGGCCAATCATTGAGTACAATGCCCCATTTGGCATGTACCTCACTAGACACCTGTAACAACTGGAAAGGCCGCAAAAGTACCTTACAAAGAGGATTCTATGCCTTAAATACTTGTCCTATATGGACAGACAAAAAAATCTCCAGCTATTCTCTGTCTCATATTGCCTACTTAGAGGCAATCTCTGCTCGACTTACAAAGCCATGTCTTACCCGCCTCTGTTAGAAATGCTACATCTAAAGAAATCCTAATCCCTCCACACCACACGCTCCAGAGACCTCAACCTCATTACTACAATCCACAGAACATGCTGGAGGGGCAGGTTCATAAACCAGAGACTGCCCATGCTATAGAACAGACTTCCATAAAAGTCAAGCAGAGCACCTTACTGTCCCTGTTCAAGAAAGCTTGATGAGTGGATAGGAAATAGAAAATTCACCCCGGGGATCACTCCAGTGGCTCTACTCGACAGAGGCACTGGGAACTAAGATCGGGTGGCACGATGCCAGGGTAATCCTATAAGCTAGGCTTGTAAAGGCTCCAGGGCCATTAGCCTAGTACACACCTATGAACTTATGCTGTGAGAAAGATTTTGCTTCATGACAGTAATTTAACTTTGAATAAGGGCATTGAGATTTGTCAGATATATGAACTCAAAGAAAAGCACACAAATATGCTCACAAATGAGAACAGCGTTCTAGAAGGCACAGTTATAAAGCTCATGTTGATAGTATGCAGCACATGGTTAAAAAAAACAGGCCCAAGCACATGGCAGCAACTGTAGCCCAGCAGCACTCACTGGTAAACCCCAGAACTTTCCAGGACATTACGGAGTTCATACAGTCTCAGTGAGGCATAAGAGAGTCAGCAAACTCAAAGCATTGGCCCCAACCTACTTTCATTGCCAACTGTCATAATTGTGGTGGAAGTCAAGAATATAAAAGGGAGAAATGTTTAGCTTTTGGTCAGCAATGCCACAAATGCAATAAATTGAATAATTTCAAAAGGTTTTGTAAATCAAAAGGCCCACATTCTTTTATTAAAAGAGAATATTTCAAGAAACGAGTTGATTAATTAGAAAGCTGCAACCCTACTCTTTATGTTGATGGTGTGTCAGTGCTTTATGAAACAGTCAATGCAGTAGATTTAAGGGCAAAGAATGAAGTATTTTGCACTGTTCGGATAAATGGAAAACCCATAGAGCTTAAAGTTGACACAGGTTCCAAGTGCAATGTTATGTCAGCAGCAACATTTGTTAGTGTGTGTCATGGTGAAAGGCTTGATTTGGGAAAGTGTGCAAAGCTTGTTGCTTATGGTGGTGAAGAAATTCAAACCGAAGGCTCAGTAGTGCTTTCATGTTACTCTGCTGGGAGATATTACGACTTGTTGTTTTATGTGGTCAAGAGGCATGTCCAGTCATTACTAGGGCTCACAGACAGTTTGAAAATGGGACTGCTTTCATTGAACAAGGAAGTCCACCATGTTAGCTTGAAAGACCTCTACTCTAATTTCGCCTAGTACATTTTTTTCTACCTATGCTGATCTTTTCAAAGATAAACTAGGGAAACTTCCAGTTGTGTACTTTATGAAGTTAAACCCAGAAGTCAGTCCAGTTATCAGGCCAGCACGAAAAGTTCCAATAGCCATGCAGGACAGAGTGAAAGCTGAGTTAGATAAAATGGTGAGACAAGGTGTAATTTGTTCTGTTGGTTCTGCAACTGAATGGGTATTTTCCATGGTGGTAGCTCATAAGCAAAGCTCAGATGACATCAGAATATGTAATGACCCATGAGATTTGAACAAAGCACTAAAAGGACCTCATCATCCATTGTGCACAGTTGAAGAAGTTGCAGCCTTGATGCCAAATGCCACTGTTTTTTCTGTCTTGGATGCAACGAGTTCATTTTGGCAAATTCAGCTTGACAAGAAATCCTCAATGCTAATTACTTTCAGTACTCCATTTAGCAGGTACAGATTTTTGAGAATGCCATTTGGGATAAATTTTGCAAGTGAAGACTTTCAGCATGCAATGGAGCAATTTTTTTCTGAGTATCCTTGTGCTATTATAGCAGATGACATACTAATAGGAGGTCATTGTGAAGCAGAACATGAAACTAACCTCAGAAAAGTTCTGGAAAGCTCATTTCAAGTGAATCATAAGCCCAACCCACAGAAATGCAAATTCAGGCTACAAGAGGTTACTTATGTTGGTCATTTATTTACTAGTTCAGGCCTACGACAAGACCCTTCAAAGCAAACAGCCATTCTTGAGATGCCAGCTCCAGACAATGTTCAAGACCTGCAATAATTTTTTGGCATGGTTAACTATCTAGGGTAGGTTCATTCCAGACTTAAGCCAACATTCAGCACTGCTTAGACAGCTGACATGTAAAGATGTATCCTGGACTTGGTTAGAGCAACACCCAAGAGTATTTTATGCCCTGAAACAGAGAATTGCTAGTCCACCAACTCTCAGATACTATGATGTTCACAAGCCAGTTACTCTTTCATGTGATGCTTCAAAATTTGGTCTTGGTGCAGTCATTTTACAAGAGGATCAACCTGTTGTCTATGTATTGAGACCTCTTACCCAAGATGCAGTATGCTCGGACAAAGAAAGAGCTTTTGGCAGTTGTGTTTGCATGTTCAAAGTTCCATAATTATGTTTATGGTAGACCTATCCAGATAGAAACAGACCACCAGCCTCTAGTTACTACCTTGAGAAAGCCTATACATTCAGCTCCAGCCAGACTGCAACGTATGATGCTGAAATAGCAAAAGTATAATTTCACTCTCATCTACAAGAAAGGCAAACTTCTTTATCTTGCTGATAATTTATCCAGATCACCCAGAAACACCACTGAACAGCATGCGAATGAGGACCTTGACTTTGATGTCACGGAAGTAAGACATTTTTCTTCCACATGTCTTGATGAGCTAAGAGATCACACAGCCATAGATCCAGTTTTACAGTGGCTCAACCACTTTGTCAGTCAATGATGGCCGTCTAAGCAATCCAGTTTACCTTGAGAAGTACAACTTTATTTTCCAGAGATGAGATTTTGTCTGAAACTGGTATCATTATGAAGGGTCCAAAAGTAATCGTTCCAAAGTCCTTGCAACCAGAGTACATTACTATCTTGCATTGTGGTCACTCAGGAACCAACTCTACCAAAAGAAGGGGGAGAGGACTAGTATTTTGGCCTTCTATGTCACAAGACATTGAGAGAACACTTTTATCTTGTTCTGTGTGTAATAGTACAAAGCCACATCAACAAAAAGAACCACTTTAGCTAAACCAGCTTCCTGAAATACCTTGGTCAGCAGTAGCCACAGATATTTTTGAGTGGAATGGTCAACATTATTTGGTGTTACTCGACTCTTACTCCAACTGGTTTGAGATTGACCTACTCCCTAATCTAACATCCAGAACTGTCATTACTAAGATGAAGCATCATTTTGCAGGACATGGTAGTCCACACAAAGTTATTTCTGACAATGGCACACAGTTTACAAGCCAACAGTTCAAAAGATTTGCCAAAGAATGGGACTTTACTCATGTCACAAGTAGCCCTGAGTACCCACAGTCAAACGGTTTGGCAGAATGTGCAGTTCAAAGTGCAAAACAGTTACTAGAAAAGTCAAAGACAATAGTGATGTTTTCCTGAATCTCTTCAATCCCAGAAACATTCCTCGTGATAAGCATCTTGGTCCACCTGCCCAGAGACTTCTGTTGAGACAAACCAGAACTACGTTACCAATCAGTAGTCAATTGTTGGTTCCATGTGTAAAGAACAACAGGTCAATGAAAACCAATCTTTTGAAGAAGCTTTAAACCCAGAAGTCCTACTATGATAAGACCAGCAAACCGCTTAATCCATTATGAGAAGAAGTTGTAAGGGTGCAAACATCCAGAGGTTATGATCAGATTGATGTCGTGAAGAGTATTTACCCAGAGCTGAGATCATACATTGTGGAATCACAAGCAGCAGACTTTAGGTCGAATCAACATTTGATACTGGTGTCTAAGCCTATACTACAGTACATAGCCTGTGAGAAAGACTCTATCTCAGAGTGCGTTGTCCGATGTTCCAATTCCAGAGGAAGTTCCAAAGGATATTCCCATTCCTGTGATGAATCCAGAAGTTCCTGATACGAATTATTCACTGAAGACTGCCCCTGTTGCTAAATTTAGTTCAGATTCTTATGTTATGAGATTTGGTCATATCTCCAGACCATGTAACAGATACATGGCAACTTGGACATGAACATTGTGTTTTGTTTCTAATGTCTATAGTAATGCATGCCTAACTCTAATATTGTTTTTACCAAGGGCAATCTTTTTAAGAGAGAGGATGTAGGTCAGTGTGTGTGTATATATATCTTTAAGAAGCTATCCAAGGGCTTGCACAACTGTATAAATACTAAGCATGTGCAAGCCTGTCTACCATTTTGTAGTAAGCTTTTGAGATGTAAGCATGTATGTCTGTAAGGTTTGTCTGTTAATCAGTTCATTTATATTCGATGCTGCTGCTATCCATCCTGATGCGTTTCTATATATTAAAGCATCTAAATGAAATACCCTGCCTGCTTGTCTTCTTTGTTAGAGAGGGACAAGTGACAGATTAGTTATGAGCCAGTCATTAGGATAAGGAAACATTGACAATCCCTGCAACCACAGAGGAATTGCTACTACTGCCATGCAATTGTAGATACCCAGGGTGGCTGTGGTGAGTCCAAAGGGCAGAGCTCTGATTTCATAATGACTGGCTACCAGCTAGAATTGGAGATACTTCCTGGAGCAACTGTTCATTTTGAAGTCATGGTACACATCTTGAAGATCTATCAAGCAAACCCAATCATTTCAGTTCAACAAAGAGAGAAGGAAATTGTGACTCTCTAGAACCGACTTTGATCTAAAATTTGTATTGGGTCCCCCATTTTCTTTGGCACTAAAAAGAACCTTTATTTTTTTAAACACTTTTTATTGAATTATTATTACTGACAAAGGCAAATTTACATTTATATAAAAGTAATCAAACTGTATTAATAAGTTCACGTTTGCAAACATTACACTTCACATGTATTGCTATATATCCTGTAACCTAAGCAACATTACATAAATTATTCGATCCCTGCCCTTTTTTAAACAAGAAATATCTTTATTAAACCATCACTTATGACATAGATAATCATACATTTAAATAATGAAAACAAACCACACAGACACAATCCTAGTTGCAAGCATTTTACATCACAAACCATACTGAAACACTCCCAGTTGCAAACATTATACATAACTTACAATCTACCCAATCTTTTTTAGTCAGACATTACATAGCTCATTTAAGTCCTGCCTTCTTTTACATCTCATTCTTCCCATGTGGTTATTATTCCCACAGTTCCTGTTATTTCCGATGTAGTTTGCTCCTACCTTTTTCTAAAGATCTCAATACCAGTTGTTTTATCACAGTTACTATAGTCATTACTTGCAGTATAGTTCATTCAGATTTTGATTTCCATTTCCTAGTAAATGTTTTTTTTGACAACCACCATAATCAGACACAGCAAGGCCTTACCATGTCTAGTGAGTTCTTATTCTGTATCATAGCTCAGAAAAATCACCTCCCTCATCACACTAATCTACCCACCCAGCATCTCTGACAGTGCATCCCACACAGAATCCTTAAAGTCCACCAATTCACTGCACTTCCATAAATATTTTCCCAATTACCTCTTTTTTCCCTGTCACACCTCCAGCACTTGTCTACCTGAGGAAAAATTCTCTGGAGTCTACTTAGGGTATAAAAACATCTATGTAAACATTTCCAAGCAAAAATTCTAAATCTTTTAGATTTTGTTGGAGATTAGGGAGACATGCATATACCCTCCCATTGTGTTTTTATGAATTGCTTATCCAATCTCTCTTCCCAATCCTTTCTAACCTCCTCTAATTGATTCTCATAGTTATCATGGAATATTTTATATGCTCTACTAATTATTCTTTTTATAATGACACGTTCTGTTCTAGATTCTATTAAAAACTCTACCAGTGCTGGTCTTTCATTTAGGACCCCGTTTCTTTCCCTTTGCCTGTACTCTGATATCAATCCTTGATAGGGAAGGCAATCTCTAACCTGCAGAGAAACACACCAGCCTGCAAATAGTGAAATAAAACACACATTCACCAGCACTTCACCAGAGTATCTTCTTTATTCGTAAGCGATCTGGTACCTCGACCTTTCGCCTTCACGGCTCACAAAGCTTATATTTTACAATTGACTTAAATACTCATTCATTTATTTAATTAATACCAATTAACACAAGCAGCTTGCATTCAACTATTAATTCATCCTACATATTTAAAGTGACACAGTGCAAATAACATTTAATTCATTATTTAATCACGAAATACAATGCAAAAATATATAAATATAAATAAATATATAGAACATAAAAAACAATTATATATTCCTAATGTATTATCATTATTATTCTTCATATGGAATGCTTGATATTGCAACTAATATTTAAATGGCTAATTCCTGATTTAGTCCTAAAGGTTTTAGAGTTTTAAACTTTATTATCATTCTAGTTTCTAATTCAAGTAATTTATTAATATAATCTCCACCTCTATTAAGGTAGGGGTTACCCAATACACAAAATATTAAACTACTAGAAGAACCACCATGTTTAATAAGGAAGTGTTGGGCAACAGGACTAACTTCACTCTGATTTCTTATGTCCTTTAAATGTTCCAATATTTGGATCCTGACCATCCGTTTAGTTTGTCCTATATACCAAACATTATCACAAGAGCAAACCAGAAAATACACTACCCCTACTGATCGACAGTTAAAATATGATCTAGGAATAAATGTTATCCCATTAATATTACTCAAATTCTTAGCCCTGTCACAAATACTACAACAACCACATGAAAAATGTACCAAACTGAGTAGTATTAACATAAATCTCTTCCACAAAGTTATGATTTAATAATTCTTTCAGATTTTTCCCCTTTTAAAGGAGAAAGTAATATGTTTTGGGAACAGATGACCAATATTTTCATCCTGACTCACAATATACCAATATTTTCTCACTATTTTGATTAACTCCTTCGAAAAAGGGGAAAATCTAGTAACATAAAAAAGCTTATCCCCAATATCTTCCCTTATATCACACACTTTCTCTTCAGTTCTCCATTTCTAAAGTATTCATGTGAGTGAGGAGGTGGCCCATCATAACCGTCCCCCAAAACTTTAAATTTACATTCTAAAAGATGATTTTTATCATAACCTCCCTCCCTTAGCCTTAACATGACTTTATTTAGTTCATGTTCTTTTTCATTCTCATCACTCGTGTGGTTATAGATTCTTCTAAATTCACCCGAAGGTAAAGATTGTAATAAATGTTCAGGGTGCATGCTTGTAGCATGCAAAAACATATTCACTGAAGTCGACTTCCTAAATGGCCTAAACCCAATGAATTCTCCATCAACAAAAAGGGTCACATCCAAAAAATTGATATGTTCCCTATTCAATTCATAGGCGAATGTTAATCCATATTCATTATTTCCAAGACTCTCAAAAAAGTCTAAAAATTCATTAACATCACCCTTACAGATAAAAATAAGGTCATCAATAAAACTCTTATATAATATAACATTATTCTTAAAAAACAAAGTTGGATAAATAAACTTCTTCTCAAAAAATTCCATATAAATAATAGCATATGAGGGCGCAAAAGCAGCCCCCATAGCCGTTCCTTTTCTCTGCAAAAAAAAAATCATTATTGAAGGAGAAATAATTATGAGTTAGGCTAAATTCAAGTAAACTGATCAAAAAGGTAGTTCTGGGTCCATCACCCAACAATTCCATAATAGATTCCAAACCCCATCTTAAATTGATGTTCGTATAAAGTGAATTAACATCAATGGTAACCCAATACAAATCTTGTTGCCATCTAATCTGAGATAATTCACACAATAATTCCTGAGTATTAGAAATATGTGCTACAACCTTCTTTAAGTGTTCTTTTAGGTGGAAATCCAGAAAAATATTAACATTGCTTAAGAAGGAACCAACTCCTGATACAATTGGCCTACCCGGGGGTTTATACAAATTATTATGCACTTTAGGCAAGGCATAGAAAATAGGAGTAATAGGTTTCTTAATATATAATTTAGATGTATCTTCATGATCAAAGAAACCAAAATGTTCCCCTCTCTCTAATAAAGTCAAGAGCTCATCATTAAATTCTATTATAGGGTCCTTCATTAAGCTTTTATACTCATCTGTATTATTCAACAAGTCAGCCACATGTTAAGGCTAAGAGAGAGAGGTTATGATAAAAATCATCTTTTAGAATGTAAATTTAAAGTTTTGGGGGACGGTTATGATGGGCCACCTCCTCACTCACATGAATACTTTAGAAATGGGAGAACTGAAGAGAAAGTGTGTGATATAAGGGAAGATATTGCGGATAAGCTTTTTTATGTTACTAGATGTTCCCCTTTTTCGAAGGAGTTAATCAAAATAGTGAGAAAATATTGGTATATTGTGAGTGAGGATGAAAATATTGGTCATCTGTTCCCGAAACATATTACTTTCTCCTTTAAAAGGGGAAAAAATCTGAAAGAATTATTAAATCATAACTTTGTGAAAGAGATTTATATTAATACTACTCAGTTTGGTACATTTTCATGTGGTTGTTGTAGTATTTGTGACAGGGCTAAGAATTTGAGTAATATTAATGGGATAACATTTATCCCTAGATCATATTTTAACTGTTGATCAGTAGGGGTAGTGTATATTCTGGGTTGCTCTTGTGATAATGTTTGGTATACAAGACAAACTAAATGGATGGTCAGGATCCGAATATTGGAACATTTAAAAGACATAAGAAATTGGAGCGAAGTTAGTCCTGTTGCCCAACACTTCCTTATTAAACATGGTGGTTCTTCTAGTAGTTTAATATTTTGTGTATTGGGTAACCCCTACCTTAATAGAGGTGGAGATTATATTAATAAATTACTTGAATTAGAAACTAGAATGATAATAAAGTTTAAAACTCTAAAACCTTTAGGACTAAATCAGGAATTAGCCATTTAAATATTAGTTGCAATATCAAGCATTCCATATGAAGAATAATAATGATAATACATTAGGAATATATAATTGTTTTTTATGTTTTATATATATTTATATATTTTTGTATTGTATTTAGTGATTAAATAATGAATTAAATGTTATTTGCACTGTGTCACTTTAAATATGTAGGATGTATTAATAGTTGAATGCAAGCTGCTTGTGTTAATTGGTATTAATTAATTAAATGAATGAGTATTTAAGTCAATTGTAAAATGTAAGCTTTGTGATCCATGAAGGCGAAAGGCCGAGGTACCAGATCGCTTATAAATAAAGAAGATACTCTGGTGAAGTGCTGGTGAATGTGTGTTTTAAATCTCTAACCTGCAGCCAGATAAATTCTTGGCATCTTCCCATTCTATTACCTTTCCCTCTCTAGTTATTTGCACCCAATACCTTAGTTCCTTTGCCAGTTTTCTCCAATAAATTCCAGCCCACTCTTGCCTACTGTCTATATATCCCAAATTGCAGTCATCCCTATTGGCAGAATCTCCTAGCTCCACGCCCATGTTGGCTTTCTTCTTAGGATGCTTTCTGCTACTTTATGGATATAATATTCTGTATTATTGCCATTCTCCGTAAAGGCCTGCATTCAAAATCCCTGTCTCTCCTTGTTTGTTTAGCTTCCCCATATTTCATCATAATCCCTTTCCATTTTTAATGATAGTTTTTTGTTTGTGCTATAGGAGCCTTAACTGTGTATGTCTGAAATACCCCTTCAAAGATCGTAGGTTTACCCCGGGAATCATCTCTGTGTCACTGCTGGACAGAGGCACAACAAACTAATGGGTACAGTATTTTTTCATATAAGGGGTGGCGTAAGCCACAAAAATTCGGGCTAGGCTTATAAATGCCTTGAGGCAGATAGCCTAGTATAAACCTATGAACCTATGAACCTAATTCAGATAATCTCATTCTGACCTGTTCTGCTGGAAGAATCAGCTTATCCCACTTGACTCTTGCTGTCTTCCCCTCCCATATAAAGTCCTTCAGGTTTTTATTAATTGCTATCTACAACTTCTCCTCTGGGTGATTAAAAATATGCCTGACCTGTGTATAAGACTAAAGTGACTAAAAGTAGTTTAATTGCCTGTATCTTACTATCCATATCCACATAACAAAGCTTCCATTTTTCTCAGTTTTTGTATTATTTATCCATATAACAAAGCTTCAATTTTCTCAGTTTTTGTATTATTTCTTTAGTTTCTTTTGACGTATCCTTAGCTGCCACACCAGAATCATTTTTAATTCATACTCCTAAATATTTATTTTATCATGTCCCCATAAATATGGATATTGCTGAACCAATTCATGTGTGGGTACAAAATTTATCACGTTTATCTTTGTTTTAGCTTCATTTTGTATCACAAAAAGATCTGAAACTGTCTCCAAATGTTCCATAGCAATGTAACGTCTCTTTCTGGTTTTGTCAGGTATAGGATAATATCTGAAAAAAGAGTCAGTTTTTCTTGACTACCATACTAATTATATCCTTGAATTTCTGAGTCCCTTGTTTTCTTTGCCAGTGGTTCTAAATATAATACAAATAACAAAGGGGAAAGAAGACACTCATGCCTGGTTCCTCTCCTCAAGCAGAAAATATCAGAGATGACCTCACCCACTTTAATTTTCACCTCTGATCCCTCATATATCCTTCTAATTAACCTTATATTTTTTTAGGAAATACAAATGCTTCCATTGCCCTAGTCATAAAGTCCCAGCTTACTCTGTCAAATGCTTTCTCTGCATCGACCCACCAGTGATAATGGTATTTTCCTAATTCTGCTTCCCTCTGGACCATCAGTTTTCTGTTAACATTGTCAAATGTTTGCCTCCTCTCCACAAAACCACACTAATACATATCTATCAGTTTTGGCATTACATTCTCCACTGTTTTAGCCATTACAGACACAAACACTTTATAATCATGGTTTAGTATTGAAATCGGCCTGTATGAAGCTGGATCTGATGGATCTTTAACATTTTAGATAATACAGCTACCACTGCTTTCTTCCAGGATGTTGGTACTTCTCATCCTTTTAAAATACTGTGAATCAAAACCTTCCAAAGCTTTATCAGTGTTTCCCCTCCTAGCTTCCAAACTTCCACAGGAATACAATCTATTCTTGGTGACTTTCCTGTTGATTGGTTATACATCAACATTTTTATCTCATCTCCTCCTATCCTAACCATTAGCAATTGAGCCTCAACTACCCCTAACCTTGGCATATTTAATTCTTCTATAAACATTTCCATTTGTATCTTTTCTTGATTTCCATATTTCTCTGTTTTTTACAGACTTTCATTAATTTTGTTTTATTTATTTGACATTTATTAACCAGGATAGTCCACCTGGGTCCCAACACCCATTTTCAGCAGTGGCCCGGGGAGAAAAGCTCCACAATTTTAGAAAATTACAAAACTTATAAGCAAACTACAATATAAGTATACAGTGAGTACATTGCAAGTTTAACTGTGATAACTCTTTACACAAAGACTTATAAGCAAAATTAGTAGACATAAGTATACAATGACTACATTACACATTTATCTTGATAACACTTTACAAAAAATTATAAATTTGCCAAGACTTTTAACATGATATGGACTTTGGCCTTCCAAGATGGCTGCACATTGAGGAGCAGCTTATTTCTACCTATCACAGTGTAAAAACAGAAACTCAGCATAGAAGGCCAGTAGACTTCTGTTTATGGGGCCATTTCAGTAACTGGCTAGTAAGTGCACTGCCTGGATGCCAGGAATAAAGAAATACAGAAGACCTGGAATAAATCAGCTAATAAAATTGAGGAAGAAACACTGACCGGGGAGAGTACTGCAGCTGTTCAGCAAAAAGCAATGCAACCTTCAGACATGACTTCCAGTGACCTACAGGAAGATAAGACAACTGGATACAGACCTGGGTAAAAATAAATACAACACTGATGGAGTATATCAACACAAAAAATAAAAGGCTGGAAAAAATAGAAGAAGCTTTAAACAGGTATTCAGATGAGATGATAAAGCTGCAAAAATCACAGGTAGAAATAAAGAAAAAGATGGCTAAATATGAGACTGCTCAAGAGGAGATGTTTCAAAAAATAATAAAATTAGAGGACAGAGCACATAGGGAAAACCTGAGATTTTCAGCTATACCGGATAAGCTGGAAGAAACAGATTGCATAAATTTTATGAAAGCACAAATAAGCAACTGGACTGGTATTCCACAGCAGGAGTTATTGGTTGAAAGGGCACATAGTGTGTATGCTCCAACCCTAAGAAAGCAATGTAGACCTTTAATAGTAAAGATACAATCCTACCAGCAGAAGGAGTTGATTCTGCCAAAACTGTGGCAGAAGGACAAAGTACTAAACGTGGGAGACAGCAGAGTGTTTGTGGAGAATGATTACTCATTGTACACTTGTACAACAGACAGAAGAGTAGCAAATTTATTCCACTATTCAGGGAATGTCGAGATGCAGGTGTGATATTCAAACTGCTGTACCCAGCTGTCTTAAAGGTATTCTTGCCTGGAGGGACAAAATCATTTTTAATGAAGTACATGCTAAGGAGGAAATACAAAAGTTTGTCCAACAAAAAGTAAGCTGTGAAACAAAAGGAGTTCTGTTTTTTGTTCTTCTGGTAATAAAGACCACCGAGGGATTGTACCTGTGAAACCTTTTCAATATTAGAGAGAAGGACGGGAGCATGAGAGTTGACTAGAAGAATCGAGAGTACGTTGGAAAGTTTGGGAATTTTGTTCCATTTAGGAGGGTAAAACTTCAATATTTGAAGGTGTACACAGTGTTGTGTGTTAGTATTCACTTAATAGGTTTTAGGGGTATTAGGGGGTGTGTTTTTTTTTTGAGGGCTTTCAATAAAACAAAACATTTTATAAGATGTGACATAGGCTCAAATGTATATGACAACTGTATAAAAGTTCAACCTGCCAAACAATGTATGCAGGCAACACAAAAGCTGTTATACATAAAATGTGGAATAATAACTTTTTAATACAATGATTATTTCTCTAATGTCATTAAATATAAATGGCTTCACAGATATATACAAACGAAACAGTAGTGAACTATATTAAAAAAAACGTAGAGTGCAAACAGCTATGTTACAGAACACACACTTAGAACTGAACATTTGAATTTGATAAAGAAAGTTTTTCAGGATGGTTATTCAGTGGAATACCTGGGAAAAAGGAAAAGAGGACTACTTATGTTAATTGCAAGAGGAACTCCAATAGTGATAGAAGAAGATAAAAAGATAATGCCATATTTGTAGTGCTAAGGGGCTACTAGCAAGGGAGGAGAATTACACTGGCATGTTGTAATGCAGCTTAAGAAAATTCTGGGATAAATCAGTTTTAAGAAAGGAATATTACTTACAGGTGGGGACTGGAACTTGATTTGCAGCAGGGAAAATGTATCCTGAGGGGGCAGAAGGGAAAATATAACAAAGAAGGGTAGATTTTTGAAGAAAATTATGAAAATATTTGGCATGGAAGATGTGAATTCAGTAACAGGATTTCAGAATGAATTTACATATTATTCCCCAAGATATAAAAACAGGGCTAGGCTAGACAAACTTTCATTTCACAGGAACATGTGCATTTAATTGAAGGTCTTGATACCCACCCAATACATATTTCAGATCATGTACCAATAATAGCTAAAAATAAAAGCAGAGCGTAATGAAATAAAAAAAGAGGCATTGGCACTTTCCTACATATCTGTTGAAAAGTGAGGAATTTAAGGAATGGGTAGTGAAGATTATTCAGGAGCTGTTACAGAGGATAGAAATTTCTTTTGAAAATATAGATAGAGAGTGGGAAAAATTAAGTTGGAGTTTAAAAATAGGCTGGAAATAAAAGAAAGGAGCTATAGTTAAGAAGTAACAAGAATTATTTAGAGGGACTAACAAATGTGAAAGTTTTGCAGAATAGGGAGGAATCTCACAGAAAAAGAAGAGGATCAACTGCAGAATGTTAGGCAGAAAATAAGGCATTACCTTGATAATATGCATGAGCTTAGAAAGATTGCTGTTAAGCACCTGTTTTTTTTTTATAATAATACTAGAGTACAAACTTTTAGCACAACAACTCAGGCAACAGAAAGTAGAAATGGCTATTGCCAAACTTAGGGAGCCTATAACAAAGAAGGTAACAACAGATCCTGTTGAGGTATTATTGTGAAATATGAAAATCAAGAAAAGATACAAACGGAAATGCTTATGGAAGAATTAAATATGTCAAGGTTACAGGTAGATGAGGCTCAATTACTAACAGGATACGAGGAGACGTGATAAAAATTGCGATGTTTAACCAACTTCCAGGAAAGGCCCCAGGAATAGTTAGTATTCCTGTGGAAGTCTGGAAGCTAGGAGGAAAAAAACTGATAAAGATCTGGAAAGATTTGTTTAACAATATCTTAAGAGGAGGAGAAGTACTACCATCTTGGAAGAAAGCAGTGGTAGCTGTAATACCTAACAAGGGTAAGGATCCATCAGTTCCAGCTTCATACAGGCCCAATTCAATACTAAACCATAATTATAAAGTGCCCATGTCTATAATGGGTAAAAGAATTGCAAAAGTAATGCCAAAACCGATAGATATGGATGAATGTAAGAAAATAACATTGTTAGTGGGTCTTGAGAGAAAGCATTTGACAGAGTAAGCTAAAACTTTATGAGCATGGCAATGAAAGCATTTGCATTTCCAGAAAAAAAAAATATAAGGTTAAGAGAAAATATGAGTAATCAGGGGTGAAAATTAAAATGGGTGGGGTTCTCTCTGATAATTTCTGCTTGAGCAGAGGAACCAGGCAAGGGTGTCCTCTTTCCCCTTTATTATTTGCATTAGATTTAGAAACACAGGCAAAGAAAATAAGGGACTTAGAAATTCAAGGATATAACTGGTATGGTAGTCAAGAAAGGCTGGCTTTATTTGAAGGTGATATTATTTTGTACCTGGTAAAAGCAGAAAAAGACATTACAATGTTGTAGAACATTTTGAGACAGTTTAAGATCTTTTTGGGATACAAAATTAATGAAGCTAAAACAAAGGCATTGCAATATAAAAAACAACCTCATTAAAAAGGCACAACAGAGTTAAAATTAATGTGTTTTTTTTCTCATTCTTGTATGGCGAAATGACTGGATTAAGGACCTTAGCTTGATTAGTTTTAAGATTTAGCAAGTAAGTGAAAAGGAATACTGAATATTATGAGGCATTTTTCTAGCAAATGAATGTTTACTTAGTAGCATTTCTGCAGCTGGTCTTCGTGTTTCCGTGGAAACAATATGATAGAGAAACTGGATGTCTAGTTCTCATGTCTCCATGCAGACAATCTGATAAAGAGAAACTGGAGTTTGTAGAAGGGGGTGCCTGAGGGAAAAAGAAAAGGGAAATTGGCTAGGACATAATGTTCTCTGAAAGCAATCAGGGGGTTTTCATAGCTGGGAGAGCTGTAAAAATAAGACAAAACCAATTAGACTAGAAGTAAACCCCCGGATTCATGAACCTTGTGCCAGGCGCCAGCATAGCGTCGGCGTTATAACGCCAAATATGGCTGCTGAGCGATTCAGGTATGAATGAATTCCACGTGCACTACCGGCGTGCGCCGGACCGTCTCCGCCCCCGGCGTAGGTATGCAAAACACACTGTGTGCGGTATTGCACCATGCAAATGAGGGCAAATAGCGATCCGCAATGGCGCAGGCGTGGCGTAAGGACGGCAATGTAAACCAAAAAAACGGTTTACATTTACCCAAACATGACCAAGGAGTAACGGAAGGCTGTCAAAGTCAGGTATCATACAGGTGCAATATGCCAATGTGGAAAGGCACCGAGAATGTCCAAAGAAAATATGCACAAAATGTAAAATGACATAAATGGCACGTCGTAGAAAGAACAGCAGACCCGGGATATGTGCACAGAAGTTGCAAAGCAATGAAATAATATGACAATGTCCTAAAAGAGCAGTATAACACACATCAGCTGCACAGCCACCACACACCATAGTATGTATGTAAAGCTTCAACCCCAGCGCAATGGTTGTCAAGGAGTGGTGGCGGTGTTCGGCGCCGTAACCATGTATTAGTAGTCAATTCCATTCAAATGAGGCAGATAATAGTGAATCGCAAAAACGGCGGTGTAAGGATGGAGCAAGCGGCGTGCGGTACTACACCGAGGAGTGGCCTACACGAGATACATGTCAACCACAGAGGGGTGTGCCACTGTAGGAGGAAGGATATTGAGGTCAGCAAATCTGGGCTGTACAATGCACATCACAGCATCAGGACTGGCGTGTGAGGAAATAGATGCGCTGAGAGTACATAATGCGCGACAGATGCATGTGCACGAGGATGGCTACGTTCCTAAACCAGTCATGTGACGGCCTCCCATCAACAACCACGGATATAGGAAGGTAGGGGTAGCTGTGGTATGTGACTACTGGACATGCCCATACAAATTACCATGTCCCACAGGAGATGTGTTAGGTGTGTACCACATGTGACATGCTGACAACAAGCTGCGATGTGTATGGCTGCGGTGTACCTGTGTGACATTGTCTGTGATGGGTGCAAAGGCACATAGTATCGTGTGCATGCACACAAGCCCCACATAGGTGCATAGCCTGAACATACAGTACAAGGAGTGTGTGGGATGATAGCAACCCACAGGTGGAGATGGAATGGACGCAGCCCACAACCACATGTGTGTGCGGTGTTCACGTCCACGACACATGAGCATCTGAGAGGCTAAGCGTCACAGCTGTACAGGGTCACATGCATATATGTGCAGCAACATCCCTGTATGTCTCACCACTGTGCCGTGGACCGATGGACACCAACCAAATGTGCAGATATGAGATGTGCACAGCACATCACAGATGCCTACCGTAGAACAGGCCTACCTGCAGTCAAACACGTTAGGTGCCAAACCACACCAATAGTCCAGGCAATGACACAGATGGACGTGCATGCCTCTGTGTATGTATGTCTGTGAATGCCTCCGGCATAGCAATATAGCTGTGTCACCGTTGTGAACAACAATATGAATGGGTTGTATGTGTGAGGGGTGCATCATATGTGTATGGTCAGATCGACGATACCATCAGTGGGCCTGCTATGTGAACATCCCTGTCCCCATACATGGATACCTCTGCTGAGCCCAACACCACATTCACAGAGGGAGGGATGGCGGTGTGTAGTGCAGCAGCAGACATGTGGGTGGCAGCGGCCACTGGATGTACACATATGTGTTACCCACATCAGTTCAGGCAGCCATCCATGTGCATGGGATAGCGGTGTGTGTCCACATACAGCACTGTGTCGATCAATATCCCAGCACATAGCACCTGCCAGGGCTACAGTGTATGCATGGATGTGTGATACCTGCATGCAGACACACCCTCAACAAGCAGCGTGCAGCATACCTCGCTGGAGGACAGTGTCCACACCATGGTGATAAACATGTTGAATGTCCATATTCACACAGCTATGACATATGCAATGGACAGCCACCCTGCCAATACCGTCAACCCCCAGGTGGATCACACCCAGTGCCATGTATGTGGCATACCCTGCCATATCATGCAGAGCTGACCAGCAAGGCTGCATGAGCTATCACAGTCCCACATGGTGCAATGGACAAAGGGCACTCTCACTATCAACCATACACAGCAGTAATGTGGTGATGCACCCTGTCATGTTACAGGTGCTGTGTGATGCTCTGCACAATGTGTGTGTGTACATGCTATGCATGGCCTTTCCTGCTAATGTGTCATGGTTACACATTGCTCCATGTCTATCACATGTGCAACACAGGTGAGCTGTGGCAAGTTGTCCAACACCCGTACAGTGCTGTGTGGAAGTACATGGCACAACACATGCATGTGCAGGTGTGTGTACAGTGCCACTGCTGACGTTCACAATGGACACAGATGTGATGTGTACTGACATATACACAGCGTCCAGGTGAACAGTAGCACAGGCGTCACATGGGGACCTATGCCAACTGATATGGACATAGGTGCAGCCAGGTACACATGTCCATGGCAGGCTAACATCTACATGGTGCGTGTACAGTGTGATGGGGTGGCACACAGATATGATGTGACACCCAGTGCTCAATGGTGTGAAGCCACAACATCGGCTGTGTCACTGCCACGATGCCCTTCACAGATCACTGTGCAGGTGTCGTACGTCATAGCAATGTATTTCCAACAGTATGCCAGCACAGCAGTGTGAATGTGACCTGCCACCATCATTATGTCTTCCAGATAATGCCACGTTCCTGGCTTCCACCTTTCAGCCGACAGGAGGAGGAGGTGATCATTCCATACCTCCATAGTAATCACGCCCTGTTTAGTCATGTGCCACAGCAGGCACAGGAACGGCAGGAGATGTGGGAGGAGATGTGCAGGAGGGTGAACAGCCTGGGCGGGTCCGCAGCTATCAGCAAATCCGCAGGCACTGCACAGACCTGATCCGGCATGCAAGACAGCGTGCCGCTGCAATCGCCAGGCAACAGCGTGGGACAGGTGGTGGGCCACCAGCCCGGCCCCCACTCACAGCCGGAGCTCCTGGCCAGTCTGGGGACACCCGGAACAACACGCAGAAACACTTGCGTCCATCGTGGAGGTGGGTGTCTCCCGGTATGAGCCTGGAGCCGATGGTAAGTCAGTATTTGCATGTTTGTATGATAGGCGGCAGTAGATTGTGGGTGTCATAGTACAACACATGATATGTAATACCTTGAGTATGGCCACACAAGATGCAAACCATTATATGCTATGTTGTGTTGAACATGTGCATACTTGTAACCACACATACATGATGTGTCATGCCTGATGCTGACAGTAAGAATAGTAATGGCTAATGTGTATACCTTTGTGTAATGCCTTTTGGAAGTCGTCTGGCGTGTCATAAGGACAAGGTCTGTTGCAGGTAAGTCTATTTGTTATGATCAAGCATGTTCTGCTGTATTGATATTCCCCATGTGTCTAGGCATGACATGCTCACCTGTGTGTGCCCCAGTCACGGTATACAGCTCGCACCACCCGACACACACACCACCCATGTACAGTAGATACACCTGTTAGCGTAGAGTGGTATGACACCACACAACCTATTGGTGTGTTACGTGCATTCAGCTATGCATACAATGGTGTAGGTGTTACACAATGGCTGCATGTGTAGTATGCATTGGTATGCCAGTGCAGTATGCACACAGTACCACATAGTGAGCTGTGATCTGGCCAGAGCACAGGTGTTACCAATGTGACCCATGCCCTGCATCGGGTGCACGTTGTGACATGGCATGCCATGTCCCATGCACGTGGATGTCTGGCTGCAGCATTGTCACACCATGACATGACCTATGCACAACATAGCAGACATCCACACTGTCAGCATATCAGTAGAATGTGACACCTCACACTAGTATTGTATGTCACATGGGCCACCACAGGGCCGTGTGCACGATGTCTACCACACACAATTGTCAATGACTCAGACAGACAAGGCCATGGTTGATACCTACAGGCATGTTGCCACACAGCACATCCACAGTGGTGGCACTGCTGCACCCTGCACAAGAGCAGTGGTTCATCACTGCAGGACCCCGACATCCATGTAGTACACCAGTGACATGGAAGCCTCCACAGCTACTACAGCCTCCAATATCCATATATAATGCTATTGGAGCAGCTGAACTGACTTACAGACATGGCAAATGTAAGGCCCAGGTCACGATCTGCAGACACAGCGTGGTCCTGCCACTGTGCAGTGGCACAGAGCCCGCACCACACTGTACAGCTATGTACACAGCTCATAGCAAACGATTCGCACAGACATCAGTGTTACCTATAAGGTCAATTCAGACTGTAACATACACTGCACCGTGATACGTGGTTAGATGTGGGAAAGAGCGTGGTACCATCATTATACGTCCACATGATACCGCATATGTCATTACAGTGCTTGGCAGCCATGTGTGTGTACTCCCTCAACTCGCCTATGCCATACCGTGTGTATCACGCTGGATGGCTGCAACTACCAGCGAATGTGTGTACTGCATGCCTACTTTAAATGACACCTGCCTGTTGTACTGTCCCCACCCCAGGGCAGTGCATACTGCCACTATGAAGGTCTGGTCTTGCATTCACTGGTGTGTGTTGTGTGAATGCTGCGTGCCACCTGCATTATCACATGCATGCGGTGTGTGTGTGTGTGTGTGTGTGTGTGTGTGTGTGTGTGTGTGTGTGTGTGTGCCTGTATTGGTGGAACTACGGGCGGTATGTCTTTGTACTTGACAGGTGCTGTGTGGTGAGTTCCCTCCTGCGGTCAACTTGATGCTAGTGTCCCCACAGGATACTAAGGTGGCGATGAGACTCATGTGCATGAGGCACAGGCAGGGTCATCGCTGGTGGCAGACACTGTGCCAACGGAGAACATCACACATGCGCCCTTTCAACCTCATTTACTTAAGTCTAGATGCTTAAATACATACTCCCAACACCTGCGTTGCCCATAGATGACAGTCAGTCAGCGCCTCTTGGCCCCGAAAGCAGGAATGTGTGGTATGCCGCAGGCTGCGGGTACACACGGCGTTGCCAGGTGTAAGGACTGGGTGCAGTGCCATGGCAGCATGTGGCAGGTGGATGCCGAGGGGAGCACCGCTGACATACACTCGTCAGAGCAGGGAAAAAGCAGGCTGGTATAACCAGACGATGTTCCAGATCTGTAATGGCGGGCGCAGGTACTTGCCGAACGGCAGAACCAGGAAGGGCAGAGGCTGCAGAGGTCCGCAATCTGTATCTTTTAGTATGACAAATATCCAGGCATTGGCGATCGCACAACAGCATCTTGCCGCATGTTCTGGATAGGAGATTGGGTGACATGCGCTGGTATCTCGACCGAGGCATGGCATTATTCCTTGAGCGTATGCGCAGTCCGCGGCAGGAACCCCAGGTAGGGTGAGGTATAGGGCACGGGCGCAAAGCAGCAACACCACCTGCTGCAGGTCAGCGGTGCGCACTTACCCGGCGCCCACCCAGATAGTGCTGGTAGCAGCAGCAGTGCAGCTACTACACCATTCATTACCCAGGACATGGCAGGCCACGTGGATTTGGCCCTGGACGGCCCTGCCGTGGCACGAAGCTTCCAGCCGGATATGTGACATCGGAGAGTGGACAATAGTCCGCACTCCACCCGGGTCGTGCCTGGTGGTGACCCTAGGCAGGCGCTAATCACGGGCCGGGCTGCCGCCAAGGGACACAGTGAGCCGTAACACCTGCACTGTATGGTCAGGGCCGCCAAGCATACCTGTGGTAGCGCACTGGGTCACAGATGACTGAACTGTGTACACACACACACACACACAGCAGGACATTAACTCGTAGGGCCTTACTCACACCCACATGCAATCTGCATAGTCATGCCCACTCAATGCACGTGTTTGCGGCCCTGCTACACATACACACATGATGTCATCCGCATTGGTATAGCCCCATGCCTGTGGGTGCACATATCACCCCTGTGCATAATATTTTAAAGTCTCTGGCCGAGGTAATCCGTGAGCTACACCATCACTGCAATTTGTTAAGCTAATATATTCTGGATGCACAGGGTGGACAGGAGAAGTGCATGTGGATACCTGTGTCCGTGAGATAGCACGCGGATGTATGCTGTGGTGTGTGTATGGCTGGTGACAGTGTGTATGGCGTGATGGTGGGTTGCACTGACACTCATGCAGCAGACATGCCATGCAGGGCAGGTAGCAGTATTCATTGATATGTGTACAGTATGTGTGGTGGTTACATGTGAAGCACCATGTCGGGTGCAGTTAACCCGTATGATAATGATGGCATTTTAACGTGCCTTCATTTCTGGGAGCACTTTGTAATTAGTTCTGACCGCGGTAGGTCAGTGGGTACCCATAGGCATGTCTGGGCAACATCAGCATACGCGCAGCGCCCGCTATCCCGCATGGACCTTGAAGATAGCTACAGGCTAGGGCGCGCTGAACGAAGAGATATGTGTGCCCTACGACATGTACGTGGACTTAGCATGACTGTGTGTGGCGTCAACACCCCTCAGGATGGGGATGCCATATCCATCAGCTCTCCCCAGTCCCTGGTCTAGCAGTGACACACAGATGTTGCCTGGCGATAACTATCACCACACATCCACACACGCTATTAGTGGTCCTGGACTAAGGCGTAGCCAGGGCCTTTCTCTTCAAGCATGGCCTGGCACTCCTCCCGTGGTTGTAGGGGGTGTCTGGCCATGAACCCTGTTCCTTCAGCACGCTACACTCATCTTTGTGTTGAGGTGTTTGATAGTCGCCTTCTAAAGCCTGCGGTTTGCATGGAGCCTGGGAGGTGGAATGCCCATGTCACCCAGGTCAGACATGGCCGTGGTATTGGTGTGCCAGGCACAGATTCTACCACGGAAGCAGATGTGCTGTGGAAGATTTACAGCCGGTGTCCTTGGCTTCGTGCAGCTTGTGATTAACATGTCCTAGCAATCCGCTATCCCCTGGCCTTTGTGGAACGCTTTCTTATGGTCCTTCCGGAAAGTGCTGTGTGCCAGGTTAGCTACAGGCCACATGTGCCATTGTAACGCAGTCATTGCTCTGGTGTAGTGATGTGTACAGGGCAACAATGAACACCCTGGATGTGGTTGCGATTCCATCCAGACCAGGAGGCCACAATGGAATGTCTTCACACCCCACATCAAAGCACGCCATTGTGTGTGTTGACAGAGGATGTCGACAGGTGTGGTAGCCATTTCTCTGAACACGTTCACCAACTTTAATGGCGTACTCACCTACATAGCGTGACATTGGGACGAACATGTCCTTCTACACTGGGCAGTGCTGCACCTTCTCTGGCATTTAGTAGCAGGCCATGGCTCTGGCACCAGTCATCCATGTCTAAGACGCCGCTAATTAGGTGGATGTCCCAGGTAACGTGGGGTGTTGGGTATGTTGGCCAAAGCGTAGTCATCTGCATTACCTTTGTCTGCTACAATCCCCTATAAGGATTGCATGCACATTGAAGGTCGGGATGCCATATGGCAGGGGCTCAGGAGTGAGCCCTGTGGGCCTTAACACTGGGTCCAGATATGAGTGTGACAAGGCACCTTGAGCACCAACCTGTGTGGTGTGACTCTCCAACCTGTCTGAGAAGCATCAAGGTGACATAGCGTCCCCACATGTATGCTGTGGGCGGCTCTTTCCATGGGTCCCATGTGAGTGTGCTCTGAACGCCCCACCAGGTCATGGTACTGTGCGCAAACCCACGCGATCCCCATCAATGGCCTTGGTGACCACCCATTGACACGGATGGAGGTGTCCGGGAGGCAGGATCCGCCTTGACTATGTAGCGCCGTGGGTATGTTCCGCATTGGCTGTACACCGCTATCTGTAACCATGGCCACCTGTATGGGACTCTCCCACACGCTTTGCAGACAAGGCTTGCATCAAGCCGATAGGTGTGGGCTGCCGACAGTCCATAAGAGCACTACTCCTGGCATAGTGGGACTACAGATGCCATATGAACTTATCCATATGTGGACATAGCCCAGGTAAGTGCCACCATGTCACACAGTGGCCGTCGATGTGTGGGCCGAGGGCCTCAATGAGGATGGTAGCACACGTGCCAGGGACACTTATCGGGTGCCCATTGGGCTACGCAGGTCAACCGGGCTATAGAGATATAGGATCACTCCAGGCCATATGAGATGGCCTTGGTGAATCACTCCAAAGAGTAGGACGAAAGCAGGTTCGGGAGGCAGGATCCGCCTTTGACTATGTAGTTGTGGGTATGTTCCGGCATTGGCTGTACACCGCTATCTGTAAATCATGGCCACCTGTATGGACCTCCCCATTAGTTTTGCAGATGCGCTCTGTCAAGGCTGTGAGTACCGGTGTGAGCTGCCGTTTACAGTCCAAGGTGAGCACTACCCCTTGGCATAGTGGGACCACAGATGCCATATGGCATCCCATTGGGACATAGTTTTGCGCCCCATAGTAAGGCTAATGACGACACAGTGGTCGCGAGACATGTAATGGGCCGAGGGCCCTAATGAGGATGGGTAGCACACAGGCTGGGACACCTTATCGGTGCCCAGCCATTACTGCTGACGTGTCAACCGCTTATAGGAGATATGGGATTACCTCCAGGCCAAGGCAAGTGAGTATGTCAGTAGGATACACTCTTGGTGGGATGGATATGTTCCTCTGTGGGGGGATGAAGGGCGGGAACATGTCCGCTGGTTTGCAGACAATGTCTGTGGGTGGTGACGTTGTATCATTCTGGACCATTTCCAGCTAAGTCCTGTGTGCCCCAACCATGTCCTTACCTACAGTTAGGGAAGGCCCTCATGGTTGTCTCTATGTGCCCTCAGCAGTACCACTCCCGCCAAGCGGCCGTGGATGATGGTATGTGGGGCCGTGGTGGTGACGCCGGGTATGAATGGGTGATGGTTTCTGGTACTTGCTATTGCTCTGCCATGTATTAGCTCCAACTGCTGATGTACAGGTAGTCAGTGGCTGCGGTCCACCACACCATGTGCTCACCCGTGGTGGACAAGCGTCCTGATGTCACTATGCGTTTGCCCTGTTGCAGACATGCATGTGGTTGCTCAGAGAAGGCATTCTGCTAGGGCGCTTGCCGGGTCTGGCCTGGTGTTCAACACTGGCATGGAGACTTTGTAGGGTGGCGCCACCGGGTCAGATGATGTGTGGTTTTCGTGGAGAGGTCATCACTGAGGTCCCCCATGCTGGTGTTGGGTTACAGGACGTGAATGACCAGTGGATCCACTTTTATACGGTCTGCATCACCATTGAGGGCTGTACATCCTGTGTGGGGCAAGTTATGACCCTCACCATGTGTGATGGGCAGAACTGCTGTCAGACATCCCCCCTAGTATGTATGGTGCATGGCTGTTTAACAGTGGCCAGTGTGAACACCACCGGGACCATGAGTGTGGTTGTGCCAGCTGGGTAATGTTCCCAGGCGTGGCGGGTGGTTCATGTCACCCAATACGGTGCTGTTGTGAGAGCATGCCCACTCACCAGTGTCCTCAGGACATCTGTGAAGGTATCCTGTGTTTGGGAGGGACAGTCTGTAGCATGCAACAAAACTGTAGGCCAGTCCTTGGCCACATGGTTAATTGCGACCTAGATATTCCCCGCAGCAACAGCCACGCCTGTGGCATGGCCAAGTTAAGCAAGCGTGTGCGCTTGACACACAGGACGGTCCACATTCCGGCCACCCATGCCGCCGCGATTCATGTGTGTGTATGTGAAGGCTCTGTTTGTGCCGACGGCGTCTATATGCCTGGTAGGTGCGCCCAGTGGATAGACATGATTGTGCAGCAGTACACCTACTGGCCTGCAGTTATGACCTTCGTGCATGCCTGTATCCCTACGCGAACGCCATACGTCTGTGGCATGGCCAGGTTTCTGTTAGTGTGGCTGACACACACGACGGTCCACATCTCCAATTCCACCTGCCGCTGCGCGACCATGTGTATGCATGTTCTGCTCTGTGCCGAAGTCTATGGGTTCTGAGCATGCCCAGGAAAGGTGAATGGTATTGATCAGTAGTTACTTGGTATCTCCCCACTGCAGCACTAACGCAGCCATTACTGGGTAACGGCTTACCTTGGGATGGTAACAGACTGGCGTTGATCTGCGACTCTGTCCTAACTCCCCATCGGGCGATTGCCTCTGCAAATGATACCACTCACGAGGGGTATGCCTCCTGACAGCGCTCTGCTCAGTAAACTCGTAGCGATTCTGTAAATGCTTCATACTGTAGTGTGTTCATGTATATAGGCGTGGGTTCGTCCCCCGTCCCTTCCGTGTGGGTGTGTGTGTGTGTGAGTCTGTCCCTGTGTGTGTGTGTGTGTTTCCAGCTGCCTCATGCGACTGATCATGCTTTTAGACGGCTCCGCTTAACACATGCCTTGGCTATTGCCAACTATTGTCTTTGGCGGGTGACGCCAGCAGCCTACAAGTATGCGTGTGACAAGCGGCTCTGTTCAGTAAAGTCGGTGGCGGTTCTGTAAATGCTCGACGCATACTGTAGTGTTAATGTAGATAGGCGTATAGGTTCATCCCCGTCCCTTCCGTGTGTGTGTGTGTCTCTGTGTGTGTGTGTTTCCAGCTGCCTCTCGCGACTGATTATGCTTTTAGATCGCCCGCTAACACATGCCTTTGGCTATTGCCCAACTATTGTCTTGCGGGTGACGTCAGCAGCCTGGCAAGTATCTTGCGATGTGACAGCGGCTCTGTTCAGTAAAGTCGGTATGCTGCGTTCTGTAAATGCTTCATACTGTAGTGTGTTTCATGTAGATAGGCGAGGTTCGTCCCCGTCCCTTCCGTGGTGTGTGTGTCTGTGTGTGTGTGTGTGTTCAGCCGCCTCTCGACTGATTATGCTTTTAGACAGCTCCAACACATGCAGCAGCTATTGCCAACTATTGTCTTCGCGGTGGACGTCAGCAGCCTACAAGTATGCGTGTGGTGACAGCCGCTCTGTTCAGTAAAAAGTCGGTAGCGCCGTTCTGTAAATGCTTCATACTGTAGTGTGTTCATGTATAGGCGTGGGTTCGTCCCCTCCGTCCCTTCCATGTGTGTGTGTGTCTCTGTGTGTGTGTGTGTTTCCAGCTGCCTCTGTGCGACTGATTTATGCTTTTAGACGCTTTCCCATAACACATGCCTTGGCTATTAACCAACTATTGTCTTGGCGTGATGACGCCAGCAGGCCTACAAGTAGCGTGGTGACAGCGCTCTGTTCAGTAAAGTCGGTAGCGCCAGTTTTGTAAATGCTTCATACAATGTAGTGTGTTCATGTAGATAGGCTGTGAGGTCTGCCCCCCGTCCCTTCCGTGTGTGTGTGTGTCTCTGTGTGTGTGTGTTTTCCAGCTGCCTCTACGACTGATTATGCTTTTAGACGGCTCCACAACACATGTGCCTTGGCTATTGCCAACTATTGTCTTCTTGGTGACGCCAGCAGCCTACAGAGTATGCGTGCGTGGACAGCGCCTTCCTCTCTGTTCAGTAAAGTCGGGTAGCAGCCAGTGGTTCTGTAAATGCTTCCATACTGTAGTGTGTTCATGTAGATGAAGGCGTAGGTTCACCCCGTCAGCCCCTTCCGTGTGTGTGTGTGTTTCCAGACTGCCTCTGCGATCTGATTATGCTTTTAGACGGCTCCGCCCAACACATGCCTTGGCTATTGCCAACTATTGTCTTGCGGGTGACGCCACTCAAGCCTACAAGTATGCCTCTGACAGCACTCCACGCCAGTTAACTTTCGGTGTAGCGCTTCTGTGAATGCTCTCATACTGTACTGAGTTCATGTAAATAGGCGATGGTTCATCTCCGTCCCTTCCGTGTGTGTAGTTATTTCCGTAAGCCATCGCCAAATACAACTGAATAAGCAAATCTCTCTAAAGTGTTCATACAATCAACAGTGTGATATTTAAAATCATGTTAAGACTCACATTGTTGATTGTGAACATTCTTAGATTTATAGCTCTTTTCTGCACATCGCTGTGGAAACTACGAAAACGCTGTACATGTTGTAATGAACTGTTTAAATGTTACTTAAGACTCAGTGCCAGTGTGAACTACGGGGACTATTCTTGCTGCAGGTTGGGTTTGTTTGTGTTTCATAGTACAATATCATGTATCACGCTTGTGTTCATAGTATGCTTTCTGTGATGCTGACATGTGTGTGTGTTCATAGCGTTAATGCACGTCTCTGCTTTCTATGCTGTAGGCTACATCTCCATTGCTCGCATAGACAGTGACAAATGGAATTGTAAGAGTGGACATTTAAAGCCTGGATACTTACATGTTATGTGTTAGTCTGACGGGGCCAACCGGTGATAGCGCATACATGTCTGGCGAAGTACCTTTGGATACCATGCTCTCGACCTGTATAAGTGGACGAACAATGTTCTAAGTTGACTGTTCCATCTACTCTATGTGTGACATGGTTTGTGGCCATAGGGTGCCAGCAAGTCTTCCCTGTTCATTGGGTGTTTGCCATGAGATCATTGACATCACTCCTATTAATTCACCGAAGGATGTCTTTCATTGTTGGCAGCGCCCATAGTTTGACTCCTCTCGTATGCCATTCCCAGCAGACTGATGGAGATTGTGCCATTGGTATGTTTACACAGGTGACCTATCTGTTCCACTGTATGGCCGCGTGTGATCCCCAAGCAGATGTGCTGGCAGATTGAGTGCTGTGTAATGCGCGGTATCTGCCTTCCAGCGGTCTGGCTTTGAATGGGGAGTGTCACCACTGTAGACCCTATCTGTATTCCCTGGGTTATGCCTTGCAACAGCTGTGGATTCCCCCAGGTTTGCAGCTATGGGTGCCATCTTGACGTGACGCTTTGTCCATCCATGGGAACTGCCTACTGGACACTAGTATCGGACTGTCAACATTTGACAGCTGCATTCTCCATTCTCGTGGATGATTCCGGTATTAGTATTTGGTAGTAACGCCATTGCTATGCCATGACCACGTCCCGCATTTGGTGGGACAATGAATCATCTGCCAATCCACACCGACAATTCCATTTTTGCATACCCACGATCCCATGTCTGCAACCCCTCGACAGTACCTCCCTTGCACACCCTTCCATGTGTGCGGAAATGGGATGTGAACGACGTGGTATGACGCAGCAACCTGGGAGTCCTATTCATATGTCCTGCATTTCATGGGCGGCTGTCATCACCCTTGAAGACGCTTTGTGGTGCATATATTCACCTGTGCCGCAGAGTCACGGCTAGTCACCTCTTCCGTTCACACTATGCTGCCCACACTTACTTAAGGAGTAATTTTGGGTCCTGCAATGGACACCGATGTGCATATGTAAAGTTTAGAACATGTTGGACTGTGTCCATTCGCCAGTGGGTTTGACTGTCGCTGATGTTCCCAGTCCTGGATGTCTGTCCGCCTACCCATATTATGTAGTGCTACGAACCCGTGTCCTTCCACAATTTACTCCATATGGTGTTACATTGTAGTACTGCAGGTTGGCAACTGCTTTAGATAATCCTCAGAGGTACCATTGTGAACTATCCGCCACTTGTATTGTCATTATAACACAGCCGGTACATGTAGAACCTATTTATTCATGACAGTATGTTATTTATGTGTGGGAACGCCATATTTTAACCATAGTATGACCTTCCTAGTTGGCGTTGTTGGTGTGCCATTAATATGTGTTCCACAGGTCGCTTATGATGTTCCGTGGAGAGTGAAGCGGGTGATCCCCACATACTTGATAGCACCTTGGCTGCTGTGTAATGCTGGATTCGCCTGACGGCAGGATGGATGTCTACGGGTGTATCTACTGTTGTTTCCATCTGTATGTCCTGTGTTATGCCTTACTACGGCTGTGTGATTCCCACCAGGTTTGCTATTATGGGTGCCATCTTGTCTCAGACGTTTGTCCATCCTTGGGAAATGCCTACTGACACTGATGTAGGGCTGAACACATTTCACACCTGCCTTTAGCATTACCCAATGGATGCTTTGCATCCTTAGTGGGACTAAGGCATCGCCCTGTACCCGCAAGCCCTCCCACAGGGCGGACAACGGATTATCTGCCAAACAACACCCGAGCCCCATTTTGCATACCCAGGATACCATGGCTGCAACCCCCACGGTGCGCATGACACATCCTTCATGTGTGGGAACTGGGATATGGGCCATGTATGGACCACGGCAGTCTGGGGACCTCTGTTCATATGTCCTGCATGTCATGGACAGGTATCATCAACCTTAAACACGCTGGTGGTGCATATGTCTAGCTGTGCGTAGTCACGTTAGTACTCTGATTGGCCGATCCGATGGATAACGGAGCAAACGCCGTAATTTTTGGCGTCGTACAATGGGCACCCATGTGCATTTGTAAAGTGTAGAACGTGTTGACTGTCACCATCTGGCCAGTGGTATTGACTGCGCTGTATGTTCTCCAATCGTGGTTGTCTGCTTGATTACCCATCGCTGGTAATACTTTGCCTATCTATATCCACGCGCCAGTATGCGGAAATACAGCAAGCCTTGCGTCCTGCCCATCTGCATAACCGGGATTATGGAAGATATATCGGCAAAAACAGACACTGTCAAATCACGATAGACTCCACAGTGAAAGGATACTGAGCTCTTTCACCTACTAACATGGGGCATCGTCGGAGTACGGAATGCATGACATAGCCGTCCCTTATACACTTCCTTCAGAGTCGGTTTAAAGCGAAATAATCAATAAACCTGCTCATAGTTAGGTGGACAGTGCTCCAAGTCTTGATTATAACGTGACATATACATATCAGTGTTGCATGCCTTACTTCATGGAAACAATAATACGGCAACAATGTGTTAATATATATATACAATATTGGTAAATACAATCAGTATCCTGACACATAGTTGATAATTGTTGTGAGTGCACCTTAGAATGTAGTGTGTTGATCAGGATATTGTATATCAATGTGTATAATAGTAGCATTACGATAACAAAGCATGGAATCAATAAGTACTATTTAAGCATATATTTTACAATTATGAATGTAAATGTGTGGAGGAGACATCCTTAACCTTCCCTGGTTCCACTGGATCACACACACACGCACCACTTTCGCATGTCCGTTGTAGGTTACGCGCACGCATGCATATCCGTAGAATCCGTTTATATATGTTTACAGTGTCTGTGTGGTTACGTGTTCCGTTAGTTGTGACTATTCCGGTAACATATGTCTGATCCGGTTGACGGACGTGTGCAGAAAGCACTTACAGCTTTATATATGTAACAGTCTTTGCAGCATGGACGATTACGCGTGCACATCTATATGTTCTATAATCGAATTCAAACGTGACTGCATTCACGCTTTGCCGGGTTACTGTGACCAGTACCGTTAGCTGTTCGTTGTCATTAATATGCATACCCATGGTACCTATGTACATTTACATATCCCCACCGCATCGCCACAGGCATCCATTCTCCTGCTGGGAAAGGTCGGTACTGCATGTTGAACATTCCTAATTCCCCTCGCTCATTGGCCCAGGATGCATATGTCGTCACCGCAGGGCTGTTCAGATGACAGGTGCTTATATCCCTCCGCGCATACAGGCCTTGATTGTCAGGGTCTTGCTGTGGTGAGTTGGGTTTGTTCTTGTCTGCCCCCTGTACGGGACTGGCCTGTCCGTGTGGCAACGTTAGATGAGTCACATGCGCACGTTTGTCCGTGTCCATGGTACCATGTCACGCCCCCAATTATGTGTGGCAACCGTATTCGATTGGCGGTGTACCCGTTGTAGATCTTGTTATACTAATTGCACACTGTCTGGTCGAACGGACCAATTTCCATTACTAACCCTCCGTATGTATGGCCTGTGTCGCAATATTACAAGGGTTTACCATTGCGTGACGACTTTCACTGAGCCACAGACATGTCCGTTGCTTGGTTTGGGCGGTTCAGCTGTGCTACACACATCTAACATGGCGGAACAGGTTGAACAGCTCATCCACGAGGACATCGGGTTCTCCGTCGCTGTTTAGTATTGAATGTCTATGTGGAGTTTGTTTCACAAAGCGAGACAATGTCGACATTGTTAACGGACATCTCGCGCGTATGCGTCCGCACCGCCCGCTGGTGGCGTATGTCTGCCTTTGAAGCGGCGAACAGGCATTATGCTGTGCCATTATGTCTGGGGATATATGGTTTCTTGACATAGATGATATGCCATACTAGCAATGACTAGCAATGACCCGTCTGGGTGTGGGTACTGCTGTATTACCCGGGAAGAGTGGCCTTAGGTTAAGTGGTGCCCTAGGCAGAAGTTGCCACCGATACATCACCGCTACCCCCTCCTGGTCTACCTACACCAAATAGAGTCTGGAAAGGTGCCTGGTAGAGCAACGCCCTAGGCGGCTACCTACTTGGCCTATGCCTAAGGCTGGCTATGTGTGTGGTCCCTTGGGCATCGGACTGGGAGCAGCGCCATGTCTGCGTGGGTATGTCCAGCATTACCCACATCCAGCCCAAGGCAGTCAACACAGCATCCATGGGTCCAGATGCTGTCCCAGCTGTGTACTCCAGGAACTCTATGGGGAATTAAACCCACACTTAGGACAGCTGTTTAATCTTAGCCTCACCTCAGGATCATTACCCGAGTAGTAGCACAGGCGACTGTAGTCACACTCCACATAGATGGTGCCTCCACTGACCCTGGTTATTACCATACCATTAGTTTGACAAGCCTTATCTGCAAAGCCATGGAGATGGATCATAATGGAACACATAGATAAAGACATAGGGGACTCGCATACTTTGGATACAACCCAGTTTAGCTTGGTCAGAGTCAGATCATGCCTTTTACACGTGTTTCACTTTGTAGAATCAGTCACCAAGGCCATTGATGAGGGTAAAGCAGTCCATACAGCCTACCTCAACCCGGCAACCCCCCTCGGGTATAATTGATAAACCCGTCATCTTGAATGTAAATCCATACATCGCCATATGGGTTGCAAACTGGCTAAGTCACAGAACACACATGGCCATAGTTGCTGGCGCCATGTCATACTCACAGCCAGTCACAGGTGGTGTCCCATGGGGCTCAGTCCTGGGTCCACTATTTCTCAGCATCTACGTTTCCAATGTACACGCATACACAGGGGGGTTATGGGTGACAATGTTTGCAGATGACTGCAAACCGGGTGCCAAAGTCAGACACACATCTGACACAGATATCCTTCAGGAGTGCCTCACAGATGTGGATAAGTGGTACCAGAGACATGTCCTACAGCTAAATGCCAGGAAATGCATAGTCATACCGAACGGGAAGAACAAGGTTACCCCGAGCTACCATATAGGTGGCAATCCACTGAGCACAGAGGGGGTTACCAGTGATCTGGGGACACGGGTTGTTGTTAACCGTTCGTTAGACACACATGTTGCTAACATAGTTAGGTAGACCTTCCACATTGCCCACATCATCATGAAGGGATTCACATCTAGATCAGGGAGGTCATTGTCCCTTGTACTCATCACTCATTAGACCTATGATTGGGTACAATGCCCGTTCAGAATGTATCTGACCCAACACCTGCAGCAGCTGAAAGGCACCAACAGTTCATCGACAAACAGATGCAGGGTCTCAGGTATATGTGTTATACTGACCAACTGAAAGAATTCCAGCTGTATACAGTTGCATACCACTTGCCCAGAGGTGACCCGTGCCTGGCATACAAGGCTATGTCGAACCCAGATCCGATGACTATGCTTCATGTAAAGAAGTTAGATCCCTCAGAACCACAAGGGCAGCTGACATACACCTTGACACTGTCATTAATCGAACGTGTTGTTGGGACAGATTCATCACCCAGACACTCACTATGCTGTGGAACAACATCCCAGTACATGTGAGGGCAAGCACCTCGCTGGCCTTGTGTTAGTATTTAGACATGGATGTCTGAATTGATTTATTTAAGTAACCTTCTAAATGAATATTCACATTAGCACATTGTGAATCTTTACATTTCGTTGGTCTATTTTACATTAGTCATAATCATACGGTTTATGTGTATATATTATGGTTCATTTATATTACTAGGTGTCTGCAGTTCTGTTAATATATTGGCACAATCCGTAGGACATATATATGTATCTTACACAGTCAGACATTTGGAAAACATTTTATGTTGGTTCATCTTTCATATATGTACATATATTTCTATTTTCCGATGAAGACTGTACCTTTCGAAGCAATGTCTGATGTCCTCACTGTGTGGAATCTGTAACCAAGTAAGGTTTGTTTGCTTGTTTGCCTTTAGGGCATGTAATTAGTACCTAGCACATCTAATTTACTGACCAATTAAGGCTTTTAAATGTAGTAGGTTGGACTGCATTGTATGTATTCTGAATAAGTCTGCTTATGAAGCAGACCAAGTGGGCTCCAATAGACTATGGTGACTGCCTTTAATTCTTGGTGTGCTCTGAGTCGTCACTGACGGTCCCTACAGTACCTCGTCTTTGCTTTGGACTTCATTGGCTGGTTGTCTGTGTTTGTTGTATGGGGAATGTCAACTGTAGTCCCTATGTGTATTACTTGTGTAATGCCTTACTACGGCAGTGTAATTCCACCGGGTTTGCAGTTATGGGTGCCATCTTAGTCATACGCTTGTCCATCCATGTGGATTGCCTACTGGACACTGGTATAGGGCTGTACACATTTCACACCTGCATTTTGCATTCTCCGGTAGATGGTTTGCATTATTAGCGGAGAGTGAGGCATGTGCTATGCACACATCCCTCCCATGGGGCAGGACAAAGGATTGCCTGCGAAACAACACCGAAGCCAGATTCTACATACCCAGACTCCCTTGACTGCAACAGTGGACAGTACCCATTACACATCCTTCATGTGCGGGACTGTGATGTGGACGCAGCTCAATGGACCCGATACCCTGGGTATTTCTGTGCATGTGTGCTGCATTTCATGGACAGCTATCATCAACATTGAACACGCTTGCGTGCATATGTGTACCTGTGCCGTGGTGACGACAATGAGATCACGTGGTAATGCAGGAAGCTAGCGGGCATTCTCTGAATAGAATTTTGGGTCCTACAATGGACACGATGTGCATATGTCAAGTTAGATGTTGCTGGACTGTGTCCACCTGCCCAGTGCTTTTCACTGCTGGTGTATGTTCCCCAATCGCGGATGTCTGTTTGACTACCCATTCCACATGGTGCTACATAACCAGGTGATTTAGTACTGTGAACAAATGACATACATCCAAAGATGCTGGTTAGCAACTGCTTCATATAAACCTCAGACATCCCAATGGGACATATCCGTCACTGTATTTCCAATATAACACCACGGAACATGTTGATTACCTATGTATTCATTTAACCATGTTGTCTTCATAGGTGGGAATGCCATAGTTTACATATCCTACCTGACGTTGTGTGTGTGCCATTGGTATGTGTTCCACAGGTCGCACATCTGTTCCGCTATGCGGTAGCGGGTGCTCCTCATTCTGTTGCTGGCAGATTGAGTGCTGTGTGCCGGTGTTGGCACGATGGTCCGCTTTGTATGTGGAATGTCAACTGTAGTCCCTATGTGTATTTCCTGTGTTATGCCTTACCGCGGCTATGTCATTTACCCAGGTTTGCAGTTGTGGGTGCCATCCTGGCCATCACGGTGTCCATCCATGACAATTGCCTACTGGACACTAGTATAGGGCTGTACACATTCCACACCTACATTTAGCATTCTCCGGTGTATGGTTTGCATTATTAGCGGAGAGTAAGGCAGGTGCTACGCACACATCCCTCCCAGGCGGAGAAAGGATTGCCTGCGAAACAACACCGAGCACAGAGTCTACATACCCAGAATCCCTTGACTGCAACAATTGACAGTACCCATTACACATCCGTCATGTGCGGGACTGTGATGTGGGCAGTTCTATGGACCAGTACCCTGGGTATTTCTGTGCATCTGTGCTGCATTACATGGACAGCTATCAGCAACATTAAACACACTTGCGGTGCATATGTGTACCTGTGACGACAATGAGTTCAGGTACGCATTGAAATAAGAAATTATTCGATTCTTTCCACAATTTTTGGGTCCTACAATGGACACCACTGTGCATATGTAAAGTGTAGAGCTTGTCGGACTGTGTCCTTGTGAGCAGTGGGTTTCACTGATACTGTGTGTTCAGCAATCGTGGATGTCTGTTTGACTACCCATTCCACATGGTGCTACATAACCAGGTGATCTAGTACTGTGGACAAATGACATACATCCAAAGATGCTGGTTAGCAACTGCTTCATATAAACCTCAGACATCCCAATGGGACATATCCGTCACTGTATTTCCAATATAACACCACCGGAACATGTTGATTACCTATGTATTCATTTAACCATGTTGTCTTCATAGGTGGGAATGCCATAGTTTACATATCCTACCTGACGTTGTGTGTGTGCCATTAGTATGTGTTCCACAGGTCGCACATCTGTTCCGCTGTGCGGTAGCGGGTGCTCCTCATTCTGTTGCTGGCAGATTGAGTGCTGTATGCGCCCGGTGTTGGCACGACGGTGCGGCTTTGTATGTGGAATGTCAACTGTAGTCCCTATGTGTATTTCCTGTGTTATGCCTTACCGCGGCTATGTCATTTACCCAGGTTTGCAGTTGTGGGTGCCATCCTGGCCATACGGGTGTCCATCCATGACAATTGCCTACTGGACACTAGTATAGGGCTGTACACATTCCACACCTACATTTAGCATTCTCCGGTGTATGGTTTGCATTATTAGCGAAGAGTAAGGCAGGTGCTACGCACACATCCTCCCGGGCGGAGATAGGATTGACTGCGAAACAACACCGAGCACAGAGTCTACATACCCAGAATCCCTTGGCTGCAACAATTGACAGTACCCATTACACATCCGTCATGTGCGGGACTGTGATGTGGGCGCAGTTCTATGGACCAGTACCCTGGGTATTTCTGTGCATCTGTGCTGCATTACATGGACAGCTATCAGCAACATTAAACACGCTTGCGGTGCATATGTGTACCTGTGACGACAATGAGTTCAGTTAGGTGATTAAATAAGGCAGCATTCCTGTCTTTAGACAAATTTTTGGGTCCTACAATGGACACCACTGTGCATATGTAAAGTGTAGAGCTTGTCGGACTGTGTCCTTGTGAGCAGTGGGTTTCACTGATACTGTGTGTTCAGCAATCGCGGATGTCTGTTAGACTACCCATTCCACATGGTGCTACATAACCAGGTGATCTAGTACTGTGGACAAATGACATACATCCAAAGATGCTGGTTAGCAACTGCTTCATATAAACCGCAGACATCCCAATGGGACATATCCGTCACTGTATTTCCAATATAACACCACAGGAACATGTTGATTACCGATGTATTCATTTAACCATGTTGTCTTCATAGGTGGGAATGTCATAGGTTACATATCCTACGTGACGTTGTGTGTGTGCCATTAGTATGTGTTCCACAGGTCGCACATCTGTTCCGCTGTATGGTAGCGGGTGCTCCTCAGTCTGTTGCTGGCAGATTGAGTGCTGTGTGCCGGTGTTGCAGCGGTCCGACTTTGTATGTGGAATGTCAACTGCAGTCCCTATGTGTATTTCCTGTCTTATGCCTTACGGCGGCTCTGTAATTTAGCCGGGTTTGCGGTTGTGGGTGGCATCTTGGGCATACGGTTGTCCATCCATGACAATTGCCTACTGGACACTAGTATAGGGCTGTACACATTTCACACCTGCATTTAGCATTCTCCAGTGGATGGTTTGCATCATTAGCGGATAGTATGGCAGGTGCTACACACACATCCCTCCCACGGGGCGGGACAAAGGATTGGCTGCGAAGCAACACCGAGCAGAGTCTACATACCCAGAATCCCTTGACTGCAACAATTGACAGTACCCATTACACATCCTTCATGTGTGCGGGACTGTGATGTGGACGCAGTTCTATGGACCGGTACCCTGGGTATTTCTGTGCATCTGTGCTGCATTACATGGACAGCTATCATCAACATTAAACACGCTTGCGGTGCATATGTGTACCTGTGACGACAATGAGTTCAGGTACGTATTGAAAGAAGACGTGAATCTGGTATGATGTCAATTTTGGGTCGACAATGGACACCACTGTGCATATTTAAAGTGTAGAGCTTGTCGGACTGTGTCCTTGTGAGCAGTGGGTTTCACTGATGCTGTGTGTTCAGCAATCGCGGATGTGTGCTTGACTACCCATACTGTGTAGTGCTACAGGAACCATGTCTTCCGACACCAGAACCCAGTGCTATACATCCAATGTTGCAGGTTAACAACCACTTTCATACCATACCCAGAGGTCACGATTGGGAGGTATTGCCACTTTATTATCGTTACAACACCCCCAGACTGTGTACATCACGGGAACTTTAGGCCAGTCTTACTGGCCATTTGCAATTGTAATTAGCAGACACGTGTCAATACATGTATGATAAGACATATTGTCATGCAGAAGTTGATCTATGTTATTTGGACATTGGCTTCTGCTTTTGGCATCCGTTGCTGTGAGTGTTGCCAGTTACCATACACATTGCTTGCTCAGAGGCAGACTACACAATTCTGCACACTACTGTGGTCTCCTTTAAGGACCCTGAGCCAGTGGTCGACAGTACGGCAGCCACTGCATCAATCACATTTGCCATCTACCAGTACCTACAGGACTGCATGAGCCAGTCATTCACTTACCCAACTGTGGTTCATTGTACCAATGCCAAGCATCCAGTGTGGTGTACCCCAGCCATACACAGGATGTACAACACGAGGAGGTGGCTACTACAAGGTGGAGCAGACACCTTGTGAGGTATGACACCCTTGGTCATCATATGTGTAGAGTTACACACTGTCATGAAATTGTCCAGGGCACATTCCGCAGATATACCTACATGGACCTGGCTAACAATCATACCACCTTCAGTTGCTATGCTCGACACCTGAGAGCTCACTCCCACATATGCTCTGACTGGGTTCACATAGAGGTGGGGTTTACTCAACATACACACATTGCCAACATACAGGCTGACAAGTCCAGTGAGGACATCTCCACACCCTGCCCCACACATGAGGAGATGTGTGTACCAGTGGTTTGTGGTCACCAAATGTTCTGTGACACACAGGTGGGACATGCTCTCTCAGGGTAGTGGACATAGCATCCATGAGACCAGCTGGTGACCCCGCTGTGTACTCCACTATCTCATTTATGAATTGGACCCACAGTTAGGACAGCTATTTCTTTGTAGCCTCACCTCAGGTAGGGTACCCAGGTTGTGTCACATGGCAACTGTAGTCCCACGTCACAAGGCCAATACCTCCACTGAGGCTGGTTATTACTGTCCCATTACCCTGAGGAGACCTATCTGCAAAGACATGGGAGGGATCATACTGCGGCTCGTACATGACTGCATAGGGGCATACATACTTTGCATCACACACGGTTTGTCTTGTTCAGGAGCGGTTCATGCCTTTAAAGCATGGTTGACATTTTCGGGACAGTCGCGGAGGCCACTGATGGGGTGTTGCAGTCCATACAGCCTACCTCGACCTGGCAAAGGCCTTCATCACATTACCCCCCTCAGGTATCATTGATAAACCCATTGGCTGGGATGTGAACACGTACATCACAGAATGTGTTGTAAACTGTCTATGTGACACAACCCACACGGTCATAGTTGCTGGCAGCATGTCAGACCTACTGCCTGTCACAAGTGGTGTCCCATGGGGCCCTTCCATGTCTGCACTCCTGTCATACACCTACATTTTCACGGTACAGGCACACACAGGGGTGCTATGGGCAACAGTGTTTGTAGATGACTGCAAAACAGGTGCCATAGTGGGACAGACATCTGACACAGATATCCTACGAAGGGGCCTCCCAGGTATGCATATCTGCTGTCAGGGACATGTCCCACAGCTAAATGCGACGTAATGCAACATCATACCTGTGGAGAACTACTAGGTCACCCCTGTCCAGCATATAGGTGGCTGTCCACTCAGCACGGGGTGATTACCAGGGATCAGGGGACAGTGTTTGACGGTCACCATTCATTCCATACACACGTTGCTATCGTGGTTGTGTGGGACTTCTACATTGCCCACCTGTTGGTGCAGGGATTCACATCTACATCAGGCTAGGTCATTGTCTCCTTGTACCCATTACGTGTTACACCTATGATCTACTACATTGCCCCATTCAGACTGTATCTGACCATACACCTACAGCAGCTGGGAAGCCCACATAGGTTGATTGTTGTACAGATGCAGGATGACACCATTTTGTGTAATGCTGCCCCACTTGTAGGACCCCTGCCACATTCGTCACATACCTGCTGTTTAGTGTTGACCTGTGCCTGACATACGAGGCCATGTCAACCCATATGTCATGTGTATGCTTCACCTACTGTATCCGCATCCCTCAGAACCACTAGGGCAGGTGACATTTACCTTGTCACGGTCATTAATGGGATGTGTTTGAGTGACACATATATCACCCAGACACTCATTATGCTGTGGATCTACATCACAGTACATGTGAGACAGACATCCTTCCTAGCCTTGTTCGCAGGTATGTTGTCCATTGGATGGAGAATTGCAGGTATAGGCCAGGGATTACATCATTATCAGTGCTTGACAGAGATACAGCAATATCATGGGTATTTCATCTGAAGCACAGAAGGTTGGCAAAGTCATCCTAACTATGGTGTAGTATTATGGCTGGGCCTGGGACGATGGCCTACCCTGTACCTATGGACGTGTGAACCTATATTCATAGTTTGTCACATTTACAATTGTCTATCCACTATACTCTTTCGCCACTGTATATTTCTGTGGCACATGATTGTCCTCTGTATTACATGCAGGTATGCTGTGTACGTTGCACATACGTCACTGTTGATGACAGTGTATCTGTGTCCCTAACACTGTGATACTGAGGACTACCACACATCCTTCACAGCATTACATGCATATGTCCATTCTATTCTTCTTTGGCCTATGGGGGGTGTTAAGGCAAACATTACTCAAGTCCCTGTTTGTGCATGCTTCATGTTGGTGTTTGACCAGGCTCCGTTGCAGTCATGTGTTGGACAGTAGTGTGTCTGTGTGTTTGCCATGTGTTTTATTGCCGGTACATCTGTGGGAGGTGTAGTTGGCACATGTTCCTCTTTGCAGGGACACCCATCCTGGGGTTTGTGTCATGCATCTGCACTTGGCACGTGCCATATGTCCTGTACTATTCCCACAGTCGTGTATGCCTTCATACACTACTACTGCGTGTTACTGGCTGTGTGTATGTGGTACACATGGACATTGTGATGGTTGGCTTGACCTATTCCCATGCTAGAACGTACACATGTGTCAATTAAGTCTTTTAAATCAAACTGTAACACTCATTCGTATTTTCAAAATGACACTCAATAACACAGGAAGCTGGGATTAATAACATTTTACTACTGTGCAGCAGGAGGCAAAGGTATGCAGTAAAAGTTTAGACATTTGTTCAACTCTATACATGTTACATCTGTATGAGCATTCTGTATACTATCATCTTTTGCACACATTAATGATGTGGTCAGTCACAAGGCATTTACATTGCTAGAGTACAGAACATTGTATTCCTACAACAGTGCTCAGGTAATGCTTATTACATGTTTTCCCATGAGGATAGCCCAACCTTGAGCCACATATTCACTTAGACTGTACTGGTAAATTCTGCTCTGTCACGGTTCCAACACTGTTCATATCCAGTCCTCCTCCGTGTCCTACTAGGTTCCTGTGTCTCTCTGCTGAGCAGCTGTACTCTGTGTTAGAGCTCACAAGCCTATCCTCCTCAGTGGAAGGATGACAGATATACCTGTACATACATGTATTATTCTGTAACCGAGCAGATGAGTAATGCTGACTGACATACACCTGCTGCACTGGTTACTGCTAGGGTCAGGGTTCAATCACACTGCAGCTACACTACAAGCAATTACATGCATGAGAAGCTGTACTGCCATATTGTCAGGTAGAATAATATGCATTATACACTATTTGCTTCTAAAGTTGCACGTCATATATATGTTTAAATATGTATTTTGCTAACATTCTCCCTCCTTTGATTGCTTCTACTCTATCCAGAAACATATACAACATTATTTCATTCTTCCTCTTCCTCTGTGGAACGTTTAACTAGGCAAGTAATTTGTTGTACATTGCAAGTAGGATTGCATTTTCTATTGACAAATACCACTACAGGTCTTGATACATAGTCTCGGGTACAGGTATGTCGCCAGAGTCCCTGACTAATACTTACATGCACAGTATCCGCACTAGACACATGCTCCCAATATGAGCAGAACAACACAAATGGCAATCATGATATTCAGTATGACTGACCCCATCCACCCAATGGTTTGTGGAAATGGTTGCGTCAGTGGGTTTGGGCCTGGTTCGCCATGGATGACACCTGCTATATTACCTCTAGGTGGGCGTTGCTTTTGGTCTCTTCATGTGGTAGTTGGACACGGCGATCTTCTTCAGTAAGCGCGCACGTACCAATTCTCAACGCCACGGTGCAGTCGTGCGCTATTACATTTTGTGACACAACAGTTCTCATTGCATCCAGTTCATCAGTCACATGTTCAAGAGCGGAAAGTCACATTCATCCTTCCTCCGACAGGTTTTGATAACTTCATCTGTTCCCTGATTGATTTCACTACTCCAGAAGCTGGGAGTGTTCCAGCCCAGGTTGTGACGCTGTCACTCAAGTCCATATGAATCGATATTCCTTTATCTCTTGCAGAAGACTGGAATGTCAGAACAGCTTCCATTTCACCCACTGGATTAGTAGGTTTCTTGACTGTGTTCCCAGTTCTTCGAGCTATATGTGTTATAGTTCGTTTCGCACCCACAGGCAATTGTACAGTATGTCATGTGACTGGAGCCAGATAACCCAAATAACAACTGCCGGACCAATTCCCAGGTAACCATTGATATGCTTATTTCCCACAAACAACATAACAATATTCTACTTTACTACTGATGCGGGTTACCTCTGCATGTAACATATTCCTGTCTCTAACAGAGGACTGTTTATACAATTCAGGATGTTTCTGCACATCCTTCAACATTGTTCTCATGATGTTTCAATACAAATTAGGAATGGTGCTACAAGTAGTACTGTGATCTTTGGCTGTTATATGACATTCGTAGAACACAGTTATGTTACAAATACTCCCAACAACTGAAACTGTATCATGTTTATGATAACATACAATTCCTTTTTGTGTAACAGGTAAGTACATTGCCACGTTGTCCTGTGATCTCACAGAACCTGTATCAAAGTGTAGATATTCACAAGTCTCAATCTATCCCCAAGGGGACAACATGCATCGGAAGTCCTCCATATGATGTAGGTATGGCAGTACAAACACAGCAATTTAAAGTGTTCCTAGTCTCTATATGCACACGTCATGCCTAGGTATCTGTTGAAGTGTGGAAGACACTCTGTGGCCAGTTCATCACGTATCAGTATTTGTATCCGTGTAGTTATATGCAGGTAAGGTCCCAGAAAATGTAAAGTAAACACAAACATGGTTAATAGGTGTATAATCATTAGGACAGCAAACATAAATGTCTTTGGGGTTGCTTTGTATTGTTATACAGTCTTGGCCGGGTGATTCAGGCTCTTTGGTATATCAGCTACAAGATGTCAATCAGACTTGATATCCTTTGTGGAGTTTGAGAAATGTGAGGTGGACCCAGGACGACCTCTCTGCAAACTTTACTGCGGTGGCGTTGCCAACAGTACCTGGTACAGACCTTCGTAATGTCCACTTGGCAATAATGTTCTTTGGATAACAGTGACATACACACAGGATACTGGTGTCAGCTATGCGTCCGTCTTCGTTTGCTCTTATCTGTAACAGACTTTAACTGAAGAACAGTGTTACTACTTAACAATCCTCTCATGTCACCTGCTACTGAGTCATCGACCTCCGGCTCTGCAGGCATGACAGCTTTCCACTCTGGCACATGATATGCCATTCCACATACTACTTCGAAGTGGGTGCAGCACTTTACATTTGGAACTGTTGTCATGCTCAGCAATGCTAGAGGTAGACAGCACATGTAACTCGTCTGGATGTCACCCACCAACCTCCTCTACTTATTTCTCGGGATCCCATTCTATGGCGCCAGCAGTCATGCTGACTGTGGATTGTACATGCAATTTACATTCATGGTATCTGAACTAATCCCCCAGGTTGCGTGATTGTCTGGTTCACTACATGTGTTCTATTGTCACTGTAGCTTCTTTACAGCATGCCAGATCTAGGGATACTTTATTTTACTGGCACCTTTGCCACTGCTGCTGCATCCGGATTAATGGTTGGGAATGCTTCTACCCATTTTGATTATATATATGTGTAATCGCTAAACAGTATTTGTTCCCTTCACATTTATGCAGATGTATGAACTCCATACAAATAGTACGGAACGGTTATGGTGGTGTAGGTAAACTCACTCCCTTTGGTTTAAATACTCCCTGTGCATGATATCTACTGCAAACGTGACACGCTGCTCATGAGGTTTGTATGTGGTTCGTAATTCCGTATGTTAGGGGTATTCTGTTAACCAAATGTACCATCCCCCCTGTTGAGACATGTCTCTACCCATGGCTCTACAAAGCCGCATATCTGAATACATTAGACGTTAATATTGGCTTTCTCACTGTGGATATGTGCAGTCCGTGTTCAAGGATTGCTCCTCGTCATAACCACGTCGGCTTTTCTGCTTTCGTAGTTGCTGTTTGCATTGTTTGTACAGTTTCTACATCTAAACTGTCTGAGGTTTGTCATTCCTCATTCACACAAACACTTTCCAACTGTGAGGCTGCTTGTTTTGCAGGTGCATGAGCTCATGCCTTACCTTTCCTACTGTTATCCTGTTGCTTTCTATGCCCTGCACATTTACAATTACCTACTTCAGTGGGTAACTGCATGGAGTCTAATGCATTCAAGATCGAATGCGCATGATTAATCGGTTTACCGGTGGATGTTATCATTCCCCTATTCTTCCTCTGCTGCTCATAAACATGCACTGCACAGACAACAGACTGACTATCGGGACATATGTCCACACATCAGTTTTCCGCTACAGTACAAGCACGTGTTAAAGCTATCTATTCTGCTGCTTGAGCAGACACGTTATGCTGCAGGGTTTGGCCGTCTACAATGTCATTATCAATAACTACTGCATAACCTACTTGATTCGTTCCTGTAGGACTCTGTCTACATGATCCGTACACATTACCTGTCACCTCTGCATCATCTAAGGGTATATCAGTGATATCATGTCTGTGTGTAGTTATTTAATCCATTTCGTATAGGCAACTGTGTGGTGTGCCATACACAGGTGTCGGACGTGCCGTTGATAGGTTTCATGTTGTACAACGTTCAATCACCATATGAGGTTGACTCAGTGGTATGGTCAAACATGACAAATGTCTAGCACGGGTCAGGAATGCTATCTTCTCTTGCAGCAGACTGATCGCAACTGCATGAGACATTCTCACAGTGAGAGGGTGGTCTAGTAACATTACGGCCGGGGCCTGTACTGCCATGGGTGCTACAACAACTGCCTGTACACAATGTGGCACTGACCATGCCACAGTGTCCAACTGCAATGAGTAGTCAGCTATGTAGCGTTGCTTACTTCCCTGCTGTTGCATCAAGACTGACGTCATATATCTCCGCTTACAATCTACGGTCTGACAACATGTGTTATGATTATTCACGGGACCTACTACAGCTGTTGAGGCTATCAATCGTTCTAGTCTGCAGAACGCTGTTTCTGCTACTGTAATCCAGTGTAGTATGTGTTGTGCTGCCATAGGTGTATTAAAGGTTAAGGCAAACAATACAGCGGATTCCACAGCATTGTTTGGTATCCAGATTTGACAAATGTTAGTCGGCCCAGACAGGACATCATTCCCTTCTTGTTAGTTGGCTTGGGTGCTTATTATATTGCTACCTTCCTATCGTCATGTGATGTTCTACCCTACTTGGATACCAGATATGCCAGGTAATTGACCTGTATTCTCTGTAGTTGCAATTTATGCTTGCTTACTTTATGTCCCTGTTCTGCTGATTATCTCAATAATGCTATTGTATCTTCCATACATTGCTGCTGGGTAGGGGCCGCAAGCAGAATATCATCCAAATAAAGTAGAACTTGACTGGCCCCGGGTGGAGTTAACACCGCAATGTAGCTAGCCATCCCCTGTGACAATATCGTTGTACTTTCACAGTATCCCCGATAGCGGGTATGGCTGTATCTGTCACCCTGACTGTACATGCAAAGCAATACGGACTATGTGGATGTATAGGTATTGCAAAGGAAGCATAGCTTATATGTACCACGGTAAGATACTTCTGTGGCATGTTCATAGCATTGAATATAGTGTGTGGGTCTGGCACCAACGCTACCCTAAGTATTCTTACATGATTTACAGCTTGTACATACTGTACCATCCGCCATTCCCTTTTGGTTTCCGATCAGGAGATACAGGGGTATTGCATGGTGAATAGCGATTACTTTGTGGATGGGGAATTCCCTCTATGACTTTACAGATATCTTCTGGTGTCCACGGTCTATACGCTATGGGGGTTGGGTCCTGGCCTTCCTGTCCTGCATGAGGGTTCGGTACTTCAATTAATTGACAGATATCCTCACTCTGTTTTAGTACTGTGTTCTTACTCGGGTGTCCCTAGGTTTGTTACGTGTTCGGGATGTGGTTTCAATAGCTTCTGTTACATTTGTTCGTTGTGCTACCTCTGTTGCCACAGGATAACGTGTGGGGACTAGCCTGCCCTCCCGCTTAATATCCTGGATGTGGTATCGGAGGTGGTAGGGGGTTGTGGGGGGGGGGGCTATCGGTACTACTGTATTATGATCTTCTCTGTGTACGTATGATGCTTAGCCATTTGTAGTGTTCTGTTCCCTTCGGTACACTACCTCAGTCCACCGATGTGCATGACGGATACCCAATTGTCGCTGTTTTGTCGCCTGCACATCTTAGGGCTGCCACCTTTTCAAATGCACAATGTGGGACATTAGTGTTCGGAACGTGTAATTTTCCTGGAAAATGCATACCCACGCAGTACATAGGACAGGAATTCACGTTTTGCCAAGAGAGCGACCAATTGTTGTAGCATTTCAGTTGCTTATTCTGTTTATTATTATATTTTGCTGTTCCACATACAAATTTACTGTTTTATGCTACCATTTTGATAGATATCTGGGAAATGTTTGTCCTGAGATATCAGGACATTTGCCATTTGTTCGGTTTGTTTACAGGACACGGCTGGCCAAAGAGGGACTGTCCCTCTCAGGGTGGAACAGGTGTTTACCCTGGAACATGTGCATCAAAATTTCAGGGATTACAATGTTTCAGTAACGATATTTTGTGTAATATACCATCAATGTCATATTTATTACCCCATTTTGCTGCGTAACTCACATTATGTGCTCTCTGCGATTGCATATTCTTCACGTCACTCGTCAAACGCAGATCACATGATCTGTTTCTTCAATAATCTCCCATATCCTCTACACGACTGCTACGTACCCTTCTGTCATACCACGTGGTGTCTCCTTCCCTGTATCCACTGTAGTGTCTACAATCACTATTTACTCTGCTGTGTGTTCCCCTGACCTATGTTCAGATTTAACAGTATGTGGGTAGGTCTTGACCGCTATCACTACTGTTAACAGAAACACAATGTAGTCTGGTCCCTGATCTACAATAGAGACAAAAGGCAAACACTCCTTACCTGGGCCTCCTGTTTAAGGCTGCACGTTTTCTTCTTGGGATCCAGTTTCCGCTTTTCAGCCACAGATCAGACAGTAAACAGCCTCTTTACACACAACAATTCAGTCGGAGGTCTTTTCATTCAAGAAGAACCATTTATGCATATTCTCCTGCGTACATGTCTAACCAGCCATGCACTCTGACCTGTAGCTTACCAAGGGAATTCGGATTACAAGGATCACAATGTGAAATAAGTTGTTAAAACCAGACTGTAGTTATCAGTAGGCTTTTCTAACTGACAGCCGATAACACAGGAGGCTCGGGTTCGGTAAGTTTTAGTAGTGTACACAGGCAGGCTAAATAATATACAGTCCAAGTATGTGAGTTTTGTCTGACTCTATACAGTAAGCAGTTTCTTTATATAGTGTTTACAATCGGCTTTTGCCCACCTTACTGACGTGGTCGGTCACAGGGCATTTCCATCACTATGGTCCGCAATAGTCTATACATACGTGGGTGCTGGGGTCGTGCTTTTAAAATGTTTTCCCATGGGAATAACACAGCCTTGCAAGGCACCTTGGACATTACAGTGTCCTTCTGTAATTGTAGCTGTTTCAAGGACCCTAGACTGTTCCGATACAGTGGACAGTTAATTTCTTAATACGTTGCTTTGTCTCTCTGGTAAGGAGTTGTACTGTTATCTTCGATAGAGCTCACAAGGCCATCCTCCTCTGGGGAAGGAGTGCTGTTATGCATGTACATACATTTATTGTTCTGTAACCCAGCAAATAATTAATGCTGACAGACATGAGCCTGCTGTACTGCTTACTGCCAGGTTCAGAATTCCATCACACTACAGCTTAGCTTCACCAATTACATGCAGGCTTAGTTCTACTGCCATATTATACGGTACAATTCAATGCATTATATAGTATTTCGAGTCTAAACTGGAACTTCATATGTGTTTCTATATATTTTTGAACAACATCCATCCGCCATATGCATGTTGTTCCGTCCTTTACCTTGACCGTGTGTATTTGTCCGTCCGCAACGCTACTCTCCACATGTGATGTCCCAGCTTCCCTTCTTTGCCTGTAGCACCCTGTTAGGACGTCCTGTTTGGTAGGCACCTGTTCCGCTATATGTGATCGACTTCACTGCATAGATAATCATCGATGCGGTGGTCCAACGACCCGACTTGTCCACATGTGTACAGTTATGTGCACCGTGTCGTATGCAAACCTATATGGTTTGGACGGGTACATACTACATGCGGGATGTACACATTCTGCTGACACATTCACATGCAGCCATTTACATATCTGTACCTGCGGTGGGTTGGTGACATGTGGAATGCGTATTTGCCTGCGTGGCATTGCCTAACACAAACATCTTACCACATTTCAGGTATGCACATTGTGTGTGGTTGTATAGCTGCACACGGATGCTAGCAGGTTTGGGTGCAGAGGTATACATGGGTGGGACTGACATGTACAATGAGGCTATTGTGTAGTACATCCGTATGCATGGGTTCTGCTTCTGGATATTACACTTCCACATCGCCATCCAGTGTATGCAACAGAGACGTTGCTGGGTGTGGGATATGTTGCTATGCACATGTTTGCCTGTGTTTGAGGTATCTTGCTTCCTTACTGTTGTTATGTCAACACAGCTACCCGGCTATGTACTCTCACTACTGCTTGTGACCATTATGGTTGGCACCTTTTCCAATGCCCATAGTGGGGCATGTTATGTGGAAACTTGAATTTGCAGGACTACACATACCCACGGCTAGTGCAGTTGACAGAACTTCACTTGTTTGCCATACTATAAGCTTATTCTGTAAGCATTTGGGTTCCTTATTTATTTTCTTATGCCATGTCTGTGTTTCATATAGTAATGTATATGTTTTATGCTACTATTACATGTATATTGCGGGAATTTTCTTGGCAGGGGATCGGAGGTCATTTTCCATTTTTCTGATTGTTGCAGGGACACAACTGTTCAATCAGGGACTGTCCATGGCACATTGGGACAGCAGGTAACCCTGGTGACCATGCCCATGTCGCTACTGGGGTTTCCACCTTTTCCAGTTTCCGATCTGGGATATTTCCGGGACTCACATCTGACTTTACAGGCCGACACATACACGGTCACTATATAGCATAGAACTTCACTTGTTTGCCTAAATATAAGCTTATTGTTGTGGCAATTTGCTTGCTTATTCTGTTTCTTGTGTCATTTAGGTATTTCTGTTTCAGAAATAACCAATTCATGCTACCATTACATTAAATACGGGATATCATTGTGTCCTACAATCGTAGCACATCAGCCATTTCTAATACGTTTTTTCGGGACACAACTGGCCATAGAGAGACTGCCCCAACCAAAGTGGGACAGGTGGTGACCTTAGTCGCTGCTCCTATGTCAGTGCGGCGCGCTGACATGCGGCTGTACACCTTCTCTGAGTGTAAACACTGACGGTGCATTGCGGGACGAATGCGGTCTTATGCGTATCCTTTGCTCCTTGGACGGGTACACTTATGCCTTCGTGGCTTGTATTTGCTTCTCCGTTAATTTGGGATGGGTACTATGTTGCATACTGTACGTGCATTTCATTCTGCACGGGACCTGGCTGCTGCCATTACTATTGTGGGCGGACCGTGGCTGTCAGCACATTAGGTTGCTCACCTCATGCCGGCTTAGACACGCCTCCAGACGCATCCTACCTGGGCACGTGTCTGTGATTCCGGTGCACTCTCATTAATATGTATATGGCGCTACTGCGCCGGCTATTCACTGCACCGCCGGCGCAAGCCTTACGCCAGCCTTGCGCCGAGCTTCATGAATCCCGGGGAAAGTTTTTTTCTTATTTTTTTATTGAAATGCAGTGGGGATACTATTATAAACAGGAGCTTTTGTTTTTTTTTTTCTTTTTCCTCACATCCTCTCTCTTTTCCTTTGTTTAGTTTTAAGAACTGTAGGCACTGCCATATAAAAAAAAAGAAAAAAAAGGAGGGGGGAGTGGGGAGACAGGAAATATTTGGTTAAGACAGTATGATAAAAGCAAAATCCGTGTGCTTTCTCCCATGCTTTTTTAGGAAATGACTGGGTTAAGACCCTAGGTCTCATCCAATAACAGGCTTATTACAAAGCATGTAAATAAAAAAAATATTGAATATTATAAGGCTTTTTTTTCTGGTAAACAAGGAATCCTTAGCAGTTTTGTGTCTAGTTTGCATGTCACCAGAAGACAATTTGATAGAAATGGCTTGAAAAAAGAGTTTACTGAAAGCATTCAAGTGTCTCCTCAGCTGAGAGAGCTACGTATAAAGATAGTCAAAATCAAATAGCACTTACTATTAGCACAGGCTGTACCATGTGTCTTAGTATGACTAACCTTTCTTTTTGGCTAATTCTAGCATGTATGTGGGGCTATCATCTTAAAAATTCTGTTCTTATTAGGAAGTAAAAACTTCAATATTTGAATAAGTAAATAGTTTTGTATGTTTTAAGTTGATAGGGTTTATGGGGTTGTTTGTTCTGTTTGAGGACTTTCAAAAAAACAAAAAAGTTACGCAAGATTTTGCTAGGCTCAAATGTATATGACAAGAAACAACTGTATAAAAGTCCAACCCGTTGAACAGTAATGTATGTAACATAAAAATTGGAACTAGACATTTAACAAAAAAACAGTTATACATAAAAGGTGGTAATAATAACTATATAAGAAAATAATGCTTTCTGTAATGTCTTTTAATATGAATGGTCTTACAGATAAATATAAAAAAAGAAAGAGTAGTGAACTATATTAAAAAATGTAGAGTAAAAATAGCTATGCTGCAGGAGACACACCTGGAAAGAACTGAACATGTGAATTTGATAAAGAAAGGATAGTTATTCAGTAGAATATCTGGGACAAATGAGTACTTATATTAATTGCAAGAGGAGCTTCAATAGTGATAGAAGAGGAAGAAAAAGAGATAATAATGGAAGATATATAGTACTAAGGGGCTACTGGCAAGGGAGGAGGATTACACTGGCATACATTTGCATTTCACCTAAAACTGGTATAATGGAGCTAAAGAAAATTCTGGGAGAAATAATCAGCTTTCAGCAAGGAATATTACTTAGAGGTGGAATTTGGTTTGCACAAGTAAAGATGTGTCTGGGGGGCCTAGAAGAGAAAATATAACAAAGGAGGGTAGATTTTGAAGAAATTTATGAAAATGTTTGGCATGGAAGATGTGCATTCAGTAGTGGAAGTTCAAGGTGAATTTACATATTATTCTCCAAGATACAAAACTGGACTAGGCTAGACTGAATTTATATCTCACAAGAAAGTGCATTTAATTGAAGCTCTTGAAACACCCAATAACTATTACAGATCATGTGCCAATAATAACTAAATAAAAATGCAAGGTAATGAAATAAAAATGAGACACTGGCGCTTTCCCACCTATCGGTTGAAAAGAGAGGAATTTAAGGAATGGGTAGTGGAGATTATTCAATAGCCACTAGAGAAGATATAAATTTCTTCTGAAAATATAGCTATGGAGTGGGATAAAAATAAAGTTGAGTTTAAAACTAGGGTGGAAATAAAGGAAAGGGAGATATGGTTAAGAAGTAACAAGAATTATTTAGAGGGACTGTCAAATGTTAAAGTATTGCAAAATAGGGGGAATCTCTCAGAATAAGAAAAGAAGCAACTGCAGAATGCTAAACGGAAAATAAGGGATTACCTCAGTAATATGCATGAGTTTAGAAAGATTGTTGTTAAGCAACTGTTTTTTTTTTTTTTATAATTCTGGAGCACAAAAACTTTTAGCACAACTCAGGCAACAGAAATTGGAAAGGGCTGTCACCAAGCTTAGTGAGCCTATAACAAGGAAGATAACAAGAGATCCTGTACAAGTATTAGAAATATTTTGGAAATTTTATGAAAGTTTGTATAAAGCAGAAAAATATGGAAATCAAGAAAAGGCACAAATGGAAATGTTTATGGAAGAATTAAATATGCCAAGGTTAGAGGTAGGTGAAGCTCAACTACTTATGGTTAGAATGGGAAGAGATGAGATAAAAATGCCTATGTATAAGCAATCTACAGGAAAGTCCCCAGGAATAGGTAGTTCTGTGGAAGTTTGGAAGCTAGGAGGGAAACACTGATAAAAATCTGGAAAGTTTTGTTTAACAGCATTTTAAGATGAGGAGAAGTACCAGCATCCTGGAAGAAAGTGGTGGTAATGGTAATACCGAAAGAGGGTAAAGATCCATTGGATCCATCTTCATACAGATCCATTTCAATACTAAACCATGATAATAAAGTGTTTATGTCTATAATGGCTAAAGGAATGGCAAAAGTGATACTAAAATTGATACATATGGATAAGTGTGGTTTTGTAAAGGGGAGGCAAACATTTGACTATTAACAGAACACTGATGATCCAGAGAGAAGCAGAATGTAAGAAAATACTACTGTTATTGGTGGGTCTTCATGCAGAGAAAACATTTAACAGAGTAGACTGGGACTTCATGAGCAGGGCACTGGGACTTCATGAGCAGGGCAATGGAAGCATTTACTTTCCCTGATACAATTATAAGGTTGACTAGAAGTATATATGAGGGATTGGAGATGAAAACTAAAGTTAGTTGAGTCCTCTCTGATAACTTAGGTTTAGTAGAGGGACCAGGCAGGGTTGTCTGCTTTCCCCTTTGTTGCTTGCACTATATTTGGAACCACTGGCAAAGAAAATAAGGAACGCAGAAATTCAAGGATATAATTGGTATGGTAGTCAGGAAAATCTGTCTGTATTTGCAGATGATATTATTTTATAAATGACAAAAATAGAAAGGGACATTACAGTGTTGTGGAATATTTTAAGACATTTTCAAATATTCTTGGAATACAAAAAGTAATGAAGATAAAACAAAGGCAATAGCAGTAAATTATGTACTCACGCAAGAATTGGTCCAACAATATCCATATTTATGGGGACATGATAAAATGAAGTATTTAGGAGTATGGATCAGAAATTACTCTGTTGTGGCAGCTAAGGATATGTGGGAAGAGACTAAACAGAAGATAATACAAAAATGAGGAACTGGAAGCTTTGTTATATGGATACTAAGAAGCAATTATAATGTTTTTAGTCCCTTTAGTCTTATACACAGGTCAGGCATATTTTTATCAACCAGAGGAGAAGTTGTGGATAGCAATTAAAAAAAAGAGTTGAATGATTTTTTTGAGGGAAGGGAAGACAGCAAGGGTCATGTTGGATAAGAGGATTCTTCCAATAAAACAAGGCAGACTAGGATTACCCAATTTGAGGGGGTATTTTAGAGCAACAGATTTAAGGCTCTTATACACAGTGCAAGCAGAAAACTATAATTCAAAATTATAATTATACGGGGGGGCTGAAAAAATAAGGAGAGATTGGGATTTTGAATGCAGACTGTTAAGGAGAACAACAAAAATCATACAGAGTATTATATTCATCAAATAGGAGGGAGTATTCTAAGAACTAAATCAGGATGAGAAAGGAGAAAAAAATTCTGCCGATAGGGATGACTGTGGTTAGGGACAGAGACAGTAGGCAAGACCTAGAAGCCTAGAAGGGCTCTTTAGCCTAGAGAATGGAGATGTCTGTGTGGTCATCGAGACATAGTTTAAAGCCACAGAGAGCACACCAACAGTGCAAGGTTACAATGACTTCCACACATTTAGGCCAGCTACTTCACAGCAGGGACTAAAGGTGGAGGTGTCTATTTACATCAAAAATAAACATACTTCAAGGGTGGTCAAACATGCACTTGAGCTGCTCCATGTTCAAATCACCATTGATAAAATCCAATATCACTTCCTTGCAAGCTATAAGTCCCCCTCTATGACCCAGGAAACCCATACCATGTATTTAAACTTATTAGAAATACTAACCATCCAACCCAATACCATATTGATGGGTGACTTTAATTACCCCACTATTAACTGGGAATCCTATATGACACCAAATTAACATGCATAGAGATTCCTGGGTTTTGTAAACACAAACTCCCTGGACCAGACAGTTAATACACCAACCAGGGGTGCAACCATACTGGATCTGGTTCTCACTAATATGGGAGACTGCTGCACATCCCCTACTGTAATGCTTTCCCTGGTAAGATCAGACCACAAAATGGTCTCCTCTGAAGTAAAAATAAAACGTGGACCCCCAGCTAAACCTGGAATTTTTCAGGAACTATTCTAAGGCTAACCTCCTGCTATTAAGTGAGAACCTGGCAAATTTCCAAGCCCCCATAAACCCTGAGAACACTTCTACCTATGCAGAGCTGTTCACAGAAACCCTGTACAAGCATGTTAATAGCTGCATAGAGGCAGCTGTACCCACCAGAAAGTACAGAACTAACTCAAAAAACAAGCCACCCTGGTGGAATCACAAAATCAATCATCTGTATAACAGGAGGAAGAAAATCATGGCAAAAATTAGGATTCAGCACCCAGCAGGATAAAAGTACTCTCATCAAACTAAACAGATAACTCAGAGGACAAAAACAATGTCTACCAAAGCCAAATTTGTGATACATTTGGCCTCCCAGGCCAAGGACAGCCACAAAGCATTCTTTAGCTATGTCTGCAACCTCAAAGGTAATAAACAATTGTGTGCAGAGCTCATTGTAAATGGAGCCACCCACACAGAGCCAGAAGATATAGCAAACTTCCTGGATGATAAATTCAACTCCAACTTTACTCCTCTCTCTCCCTCAACCTTCCCTCAGGAAATATAATCAAATATGACTCCCTCTGCAATCACCAGGGAACAGGTCCTTAATGCTCTTTCTAAGACCAAGAACACTGCATCAATGGGCCCAGACAGTATCCCAGGATGCCTTCTAAATAACATTAAACATGACCTATCAGGGCCTTTAGAATTATTATTTAACTATAGCCCCCAAACAGGCTTTGTGTCTCATGAATGGAGAAAGGCAACATTCATCCCTCTGCACAAAGGTGGGCCATCTACAGACCCTGGAAACTACAGACCCATAAGTCTCACTAGTCTTATATGTAAAGCCATGGAAAGAATTATCATGAGATGATCAGTAGAGATACAGTAAACCTCCAGATACTGGACCCAACCCCGTTTGGTTTCGTCAAGGGCAAATCATGCCTACTAAACCTTGAGGACTTCTTTGAGAAGGTCACCAAAGCAATGGAAGAGGGCAAAATCGTTCACACTGCCTATCTTGACCTGGCCAAGCCATTTGACACAATACCCCACTCTGGCATTGTTGACAAACTCAACAGGTTAGGTATAAACCTGTATGTCACCCGGTGGATATCCAACTGGCTCACAGGAAGGACCCAGGAAATTAGAACTGGGGAGTCCACCTCTACAAAGAGGGCAGTCACACATGGAGTCCCTCAGGGATCAGTCCTTGGACCACTCCTTTTTGGCATTTACTTCTTAGAAGTCAAGGCCAATGTCGGTGGTTTCTGGCTGACTAAATTTGCAGATGATTGCAAATTAGGAGCAGTCACTGAATCTCACACTGACACAAATGTTCTACAGGTGGGGCTGACACAGACAAACAACTGGTGTCAGAGCCATGGACTAAAATTAAATCCCAAGAAATGCATAATAGCATCCTTTGGGAAGTCATCCAGTCTTGGTAACTATCATATTGACAACACCCCCCTTAGAGTTGACCCAGTAGTCAAGGACTTAGGGACACACATAGATAGTAATCTAGGCTTTGACCATCCCGTGTCTGCAGAGGTTAGGAAATTATTCTATGTTGCACAAGTTATAAACAAAGGTATGGCATCCAAGTCTAAGGAAATCATTGTTCCACTGTATTTGGCATTCATCAGACCTATCATTGAGTCGAATGCCTCCTTTGGTATGTACACAACCAGGCATATCCAACGGTTTACCTTTACATGTGCATATTGCACAAGGGCGAACAGCAATTTTCCGAAAGGCAGTTTGCAAAGTTTGCCAACACAGAATGGAAAAAGGTTTGAATGTGCAATGAGTGAATGCACAGTGAGATTCACTCATTGCACACTCGACATTCTGGGGTGGATTGCTCTATAGTGGGGATCAGAAAATGGTTCCTTTCCGTACTGTAGTGTGATCTCGGAGTTAGAATAATAAAGTAGGGGTGTGTGGGGGTGCAGGGGGGCTTGCCCCCTGCTTTACACTTCGTTTTTTTTTGTTCGACATTAATGTTCGAAAAACAGCAAATCTGCTTTTCGATTTGCTGTTTTTCGAACATTAAGGACTATCAATGTTTTCACTTTTGTGGTTTCTAGTCACTCATATGAGCACTCGAACCACTGTGATTCGAGTTTATGAAGGTAAACTTATCCAACAACTGGGACATCCACAGAGGTTCCTCACTAAAAGAATACAAGGTAAGTAATACATCCTGTGCAGACCACCTCAAGGCTCTATCCCTATATTCTGTCTCCTACAGGCTTTTGAGGGGAGATGTATGCCTGGCATACAAGGCATTGTCAGACCCCACTCTGATGGATCTTCTGCATATCCACAAAACAAACAGCACCAGAATTACCCATTCTAAAGACTTAAATCTTGCCTGTGATACAAACAGAACCTGCTGGAGAGATAGGTGTGTATTCCAGAGACTACCCCATCTATGGAACAGGCTCCCCATCCATGTGAAGCAGAGTGCCTCCCTAACCCAATTCAAGTGCAACTTGGACAACTGGATGGGAAACCAGAAATTCATCCCTGGCTTGGCACCTATGTCTCTAATGGACACAGGTAACCTGTAAATGGTTTATCTCTCAGGCCCATGCTTACACTTATCAAGGGTAGCAGAACTTGGCAGAGATTTGGGATGCATGGCTAGGCTTAAAAAGGCCCTTGTGGTCATTAGCCTAGTAAACACCTATGAATAGAATGGGAAGAGGACAAGAAGTTATTTGGACTGCAGGTTAGAGATTGCCTTCCTTAACAAGGTTTGATATCAGAGTATAGGCAAAGAGAAAGAAATAGGGGGATCTTAAATGAAAGAACAGCAATAGTAGAGTTTTTAATGGAATCTACAACAGAAGCTGCCATTACAAAAGGAATAATTACTAGGAATCAATCAGAGGAGCTTAGAAAGGATTAGGAAGAGAGACTGGATAAGCAATTCACAAAGAGACAATGGGGGGGGGGGGCTAAATGTATATCTCCCAAATATGCAACAAAGCCTAGAAGATTTACGATCTTTGCCTGGAAGTGTTTACATAAGGAATGTTATACACCAAGTAGAATTTTTCCTGAGGTGGATAATAAATGTTGGAGGTGTAAGGGGCAGAAAAGAGGAGGCTGGGAGCATTTTTTTGGGAGTGTAGTGAGCTGGCAGACTTTAGGAATTCCCTGCAGACCGCTCTGTTGAAGATGCTGGGTGAGTGGATTGGATTAACTGGGGAGATTATTCTTTTTTTGTGCTATGATACAGAATTGGAATTGCCTAGACATAGTAAGGCCTTGCTAAGTCTACTTATGGTGGCTGCCAAAAAGCAATTACTAGACAATGGAAATCAAAGTTTAGACCAACTTTATTAGAAATAGTGAATATAGTGAGAGAGAGAAAACAACTGGAATCGGGGACTTTAGAAAAGGGAAGGAGCAAACTACATAGAAAAAAATGGGAATTGTGGGAACAATATATGCAAAGAAGGAACAAGCTTTTAGAGGTAGGATTTGAATAACCCAAGGGTTGGGAGGGTGGCCTAATGGTTAAGGTGTTTGCCTTACAAACACAAGGTACAGGGTTTGAGTCTCATACGGGATAACTGGCTAGGCTTAAAATGGCTCGCAAGGGCAGTTAGCCTAGTACTAATCTATGAACCTATGGATAGATTATAAGTGATGTATAAAGTTTGCAACTACATTAATTTCAATGGTGTCTGTAATGTATGTTTTCAACTAAAGTGTTGTTAGTTTTTCATTTATATAAATGTAAGATTCCCTATGTCATACATGATAATTTAATGAAGATGTTTATTGGGGGAAAAAGACTCTTGACATGATACAATGTCGCTGCCTCAGTGATATGATATTTGCACAAAACCATTCTTCATGTTTGAATTGGAAGATAACTTGTGCTGTTTAGATTAGTTCATAAGCAGATAAAAAAATAGCTGTACTATGGTTCATTTTTTTTTCAGTCTTGACAGTGCTTAATGGTAGTGGACATGTTAACGTAATTGAATGGGGTATAGGACGGCAGATTGTGTATTAGCCTGGGATTACGCATGTGCATAGCCATGATTTATTTAGGTGTTCTTTTAAGAAGGCTTTAAAGACCAGTAGGCTAGGAGTTAGCCTAGAATATTTTAAATACCTCTACAGGATCTCTTCCTCCCTTCTTTGTTATAGGCATCCTAAGGTTGTCAGCAGCCCCTTCTGTCGCTGTGCAAAAAGTTTTTGTGCTGTAGTGTTATAAAAAAACAGTTGCTTAACAGCATTCTTTTTAAAACTCGTGTATCTTATCAAGGTAATGCCTTATTTTCTGTTTAGCATTCTGCAGTTGTTCCTCCTCTTATTCTGGGAGATTCCCCCTACATTGCAATACTTTAACATCTGTCAATCTCTCTAAATAAGTCTTGCTACTTCTTAACCTTAGCTCTCCTTCTTTTATTTCCACCCTATTTTTAAACTCCACCTTAATTTTATTGCATTTCCTACCTATATTCTCAGAAGTAATTTCTACCCTCTCGAATAGCTGTTGAATAATTTCCCCTACCCATTCCTTGAATAACTCTCTTTTCAACAGATAGGTGGGAAAATGCCAGTGTCTCATTTTTATTTCATCACCCTCTGTTTTTATTTTAGTTATTATTGGCGCATGATCAAAAATAGTTATTGGGTGCTTATCAAGACCTTCAATTAAATGCACATGTTCCTGTGAAATGTAAATTCTGTCTAACCTAGCCCAGTTTTTCTATCTTGTGGAACAATATGCAATTTTACTCCAAATGTTTATTACTAAATTCACATCTTCCATGCCAAATATTTTCATAAATATGTTCAAAAATCTACCCTCCTTTGTTATATTTTCCCTTCTTGGCCCCCTAGACACATCTTCACTACTGCAAATCAAATTCCAGTCCCCACTTATAAGTACTATTCCTTGCTGAAAACTAATTTATTTATTTTATTTATTTAACATTTGTTAACCAGGAAAGTTCAACTTGAAACATAGCCAATTTTCAGCGGAGGCACTGGGAGAAATGCTCCAGATGCATGTCTTTGAACATGATAATTTCTCCCAGGATTTTTTCTTTTTTTTTTCAAACACATTTACTGAATTATCACTTGTGACATAGCCAAATTTACATTCATATAAAAGTAATCAAACTATGTATATACTTCATATACATTGGTGTGTATTATACAAGTCAAGCAACAATTCATAAATTATTCAATTCCTGCCTTTTTTAAACAAGAAACATCTTTATTAAACCATCACTTGCTACATAAGCAATCATACACTGATAATAAATGAAAACAAACTACACCGACACAATCCTAGTGGCAAGCATTTTACATCACAAACCATATTGACACACTCTCAGTTGCAAACATTATACATCCTTTATAATCTAACCAATCCTTCTCACTTAAACATTATATAGCTCATTTAAGTCCTGCCGCCTTTTAGACTTCATTCCTCCCTTGTATGCATTGTTCCCACAATTCCCATTTTTCATACGTGGTTTGCTCCTACCCTGTTCTAAAGATCTCAATTCCAGATGTTTTATCTCTGTTACTATATTCACTACTTCCAGTATAGCTGGTTTAGATTTTTATTTCCATTTTCTAGTAATTGCTTTTTTTGGCAGCCACCATTATTAGACACAGAAAGGCCTTACATGTCTAGGCAATTCCAATTCTGTATTATAGCTCAGAAAAATCATCTGCTCGTCAGACCAATCTGCCCACCCAGCATCTCTGACAGTGCATCTCACAGGGAATCCTTAAAGTCTGCCAACTCACCACACTCCCAGAAAATATGTTCCCAATTGCCTCTTTTTTCCCCTTCATACTTCCATTTACTGTCTGCCTGAGGAAAAATTCTCTAGGGTCTACTTGTTGTATACAATTAACTATGCACACATTTCCAGGCAAAAATCCTAAATCATCTAGATTTTGTTGCATATTTGGGAGACATACATATATCCTCCCATTGCTTATTTGTGAATTGCTTATCTACTCTTTCTCTTTCCAAGGCTTTATAACCTCCTATGACTGATTCATGTAGTTATCATGCAATATTTCATATGCTCTACTAATTATTCCTTTTTTTAATGGCAGCTTCTGTTCTAGATTACATTTAAAACTCTACCAGTACTGGTCTTTTATTTAGGGCTCCCTATTTCTTTCTCTTTACCTATACTCTGATATTAATCCCTGATAGGGAGGGCAAATTTCTAACCTGCAGTCCAAATAAATTCTCGGTATCTTCCCATTCTATCATCTTTCCCTCTCTAGTTATTTTCTCCCAATGGCTCCTTTGCCAATTTTCTCCAATAAATTCTGTCCCCCTCTTGCCTATTGTCTGTATCCCTAATTGCAGTCATCCCTATCTGCAGAATCTTCTTTCTCCATTCCTGTGTTGGTTTAGTTCTTAGTATACTTTCTGCTGCTTTATGGATATAATATTCTGCATGATTATTGTTATTCTCCTTAAAGGCCTGCATCCAAAATCCCAGTCTCTCCTTATTTCTTGAGCTTCCCCTGTGTTTCATTATCATCCATTTCCACTTTGAATTCTAGTTTTCTGCTTGTGCTACGTATAGGAGTTTTAACTGTGTATCTCTGAAGTATCCCTTCAAATTGGGTAATCCCAATCTGCCCTGTTCTACTGGAAGAATAAGCTTATCCCACTAGACTCTTACTGTCTTCCCCGCCCAGATAAAGTCCTTCAGCTCTTTACTAATTGCTACCCACGACTTCTCTTCTGGTTGATAAAAATATGCCTGACCTGTGTATAAGACTAAAGGGACTAAAAACATTTTAACTGCTTGTATCTTACTATCCATATCCATATAACAAAGCTTCCATTTTCTCACTTTTTGTATTACCTTTTGTTTAGTCTCTTCTCACGTATACTTAGCTGCCACACTAGAATAATTTTTAATCCATACTCCTAAATATTTCATTTTATCATGTCCCCATAAATACGGGTATTCCTGAACCAGTTCATGTGTGGGTACATAATCTATTACCTTTGTTTTAGCTTTATTAATTTTGTATCTCAAAAAGATCTGAAACCATCTCAAAATGTTCCACAACACTGAAATGTCTTTTTCTGGTTTTGTCAGGTACAAAATAATATCATCTGCAAATAAAGCCAGCTTTTCTTGTTTACCATACCAGTTATATCCATGCATTTCTGAGTCTCTTATTTTATTTGCCAATGGTTCTAAATATAATCTGAATAATAAAGGAGAAAGAGGACACCCCCGCCTGGTTCATCTGCTCAAGCAGAAATTATCAGAAGACCCCACACACTTGAATTTTTGCCTCTGATCCTTCATATATTCTCCTAATCAACCTTATAATTTTTTCAGCAAATGCAAATTCCTCCATTGCCCTGTTCATAAATTTCCAGCTTACTCTGTCAAATCCTTTCACTGCATCAAGACCTACCAACAGCAATGGTATTGTTTTACATTCTGATTCCCTCTGGATTATCAATGCTCTGTTAATTTTGTCAAATGTTTGCCTCCCCTCCACAAAATCACACTGATCCATCTCTATCAGTTTTGGCATTACTTTGCCATTCTTTTAGCCATTATAGACCTGAAGAGTTTATGATCATGGTTTAATATTGAAATGAGCCTGCATGAAGCTGGATCTGATGTATCCTTACCGCCTTTAGGTATTACAGTTACCACTGCTTTCTTCCAAGATGGTGGCACTTCTTCTCCTCTAAAAATACTGTTAAACAAAACCTTTTAGATCATTATCAGTTTTTTTTCCCTCTAGCTTCTAAACTTCCACAGGAATACCATCTGTTCCTGGGGACTTTCCAGTAGATTGGTTATACATGACAATTTTTATCTTGTCTCCTCCTATCCTATTATTAATTAGGCCTCATCTACCTCCAACCATGGCATATTTATTTTTCCATAAACATTTCCATTTGTATCTTTTCTTGATTTTCATATTTCTCTGCTTTATACAGCCTCTCATACAATTTCTGAAATACTTCTAATACCTTCACAGGATCTTGTTACCTTCTTTGTTATAAGCTCCATAAGTTTGGTGACAGCTCTTTCCACTTTCTGTTGTCTAAGTCATTGTACTAAAAGTTTTTGTGCTCTACTGTTATCAAAAAACAGTTGCTTAACAGCAACTTTCTAAGCTTACGTTTATGCATTATATCAAGGTAATCCCATACTTTCTGCCTAGCATTCTGCAGTTGATCCTCTTCTTGTTCTGTGAGATTCCCCCTACTCTGTAATACTTTAACATTTGTCAATCGCTCTAAATAAGTCTTGTTACCTCTTAACCATAGCTTCCTTTCTTTTATTTTCACCCTATTTTTAAACTCCACCTTAATTATATCCCATTCTCCAGCTATATTTTCAGAAGAAATTTCTACCCTCTCTAACAGTGCCTCAATAATCTCCATTACCCATTCCTTAAGTTCCTCTCTTTTCAACAAATAGGTGGGAAAGTGCCAATGTCTCATTTTTATTTCATTACCCTGTGTTTTTACTTTAGCTATTACTGGTGCATGATTTGAAATAATTATTGGGTGGGTATCAAGACCTTCCAATTAAATGCACACGTTCCTGTGAAATGTAAATTCTGTCTAGCCTAACCCAGTTTTTATATCTTGGAGAATAGTATATAAATTCACTCTGAACTCCTATTACTAAATTCACATCTTCTTTCCCAAATATTTTCATATGTTGCTTCAAAAATCTACCTTATTTTGTTATATTTTCCCTTCTGGGCCCCCCAGACACATCATCCCTGCTGCAAATCAAATTCCAGTCCCCAGCTATAAGTAATATTCCTTGCTGAAAACTGATTTCTCCCAGAATTTTCTTAAGCTCCATTATAGCAGTTTTAGGTGGAATGCAAATACATGCCAATGTAATCCTCCTCCCTTGCCAGTAGCCCCTTAGCACTACAAATCTACCATTATCTTTTTCATCCTCTTCTATAACTATTGGAGCCCCTCTTGCAGTTATTGTAAGTACTGCTCTTTTCCTTTGTCCCAGGTATTCCACTTAATAACCATCCTGAAAACCTTTCTTTATCAAATCCACATGCTCAGTTCTTTCCAAGTGTGTCTCCTATAAGATAGTTGTTTGCACTCTACATTTTTTAATATACTTCAATACTCTTTTTTGTATTTATCTATGACACCATTGGCATTTAAAGAATTAAAGAAAGAATCATTGAATTAAAAGGTTATTATTCCTACCTTTTATGTATACCACCTTTTTGTTAAATGTCTAGTCACAGCTTTTGTGTTGCATGCGTACACTGTTTGGCAAGTTGAACTTTTATATATTTATAAATTTGTTTCTTGTTGTATCCATTTGAGCCTATGCCGCATGTTACAAAACTTTTTGTTTTATTGAAAGCCCTCAAGCAAAAAAAAAAAAGGCAGCAAACCCCAGTACCCCCTAAAACCTATTACCTTAATAATAACATACAAAGCTATGTACATCTTCAAATATTCAAGTCTTAACCTCCTTATAGGAACAAATGTCCCAAACTGACAGCCACACTTACAGACTAAGACTCATGATAAAGCCTGTACTTCTACTAAATGCTAACTTGTTTTGTCTCTCCTTAATAGTTCTCCCAGTTGGGAAAAACCCTGAATGCTTTCAGAGAGCATTATCTCCTACCCAGTCCCCCCCCCCCTCACCAATCACTCTCCACCAAGCTGTAACCAATTTCTCTTTAACAGATTGTCTCCATGGAGACATGAGATTCATTCAGCCAATTCTAATTGTTTCCACGGAGACATGAGGACCAGATACAGATGTGCTACTAAGCATGCATTCATTTGCTTGGAAAAGACTCATAATATTCAATATTATTTTTCATTTACTTGCTTTCTCTTAAAACTTGTTACTAAATCAATCAAGGATCATCAATCTAGTCATTACCCCATGCAAGAATGAGGAAAACCACATTAATTTTTCTTTTGTCATGCTCTTTTATCTTTTAACCAGGCTTTTTTACATTGCAGTGTCCACATTTCTTAAAACTGAAGAAGAAGAAAGAGAGAAGGGAGAAAGAAAAGAAAAAGGAACAGCAGCAACTGTTTACAACCCCCATTACACTTAAAGATAAGTGAGAAAACTTTAGTTTATAGCATGGATAGGAAACCATAAACAATAAAAACAGAACTATTAAGAATGTTTTTCTTTACTTACAGTAACTTTCTACCCTTTCTTCCCTCTCCAAAGTATTTTTCTGACATTAATGACATGAAGAGGGGCATATGCTTTAGAGTCCCCCACAAGTCCAACAAATTCTAAAAAAGTCCAATATTTCCAGATTTTCTTGTTCTGTCATATTTCACAAATATAATTATTGCATTGTAATACCATATTAAGTCACTGGTTTTATTAATGATCATCTCCATCTCCCAAATCATGTCTTTATTTCCAACGTACTCTCAATTCTTTTAATCAACTTTCATGCTCCCTTCCTTCTCTCTAACATATTCCTTTGAAAGATTGGAAAAGGTTCCACAGGTACAGTCTCTCCGTGGTCCTTATTACCAGAAGAACAAGAAGCAGACTCTCCTGTTTCACAGCTCACCTTTTCGACAAACTTTTGCACTTCCTCCTTAGCATGTACTTCATCAAAACATGATTTTGTTCCTTAAGGGAAGAATACATTGAAGACAGCTGAATACAGCATTTTGAATCTCACACTTGCATCTTGACATTCCCTCAATAGTGGAATAAATTTACTCCTCTTCTGCCTGGTGTATGAGTCATCATTCTCCACCAACACTCTGCTGTCTCCCACTTTTTAGTACTCTGTCCTTCTGCCACAGTTTTGTCAGAATCAACTCCTTCTGCTGATAGGATTGCATCTTTACTTTTAAAGATCTCGGTTCCATTCTCATAGCCAGGTTTGAAGCAAACACATGATGTGCCCTTTCCACTAACAACTCCTGCTGTAGAATACCAGTCCAATTGCTTATTTGTGCTTTTATAAAATTAATGTAGTCTGTTCCTTCACCTTCTCTGGTATAGCTGAAAATCTCAAGTTTTCCCTACATGCTTTGTCCTCTAATTCTATTATTTTTATTTATTTTACATTTGTTGACCGAGCTATAGTCTAACTGGATACATATCCTTTTTCAGTAGAGGCCCAGGGAGAAAAGCTCCAAACAGTTAGAAAGACACATATATATATATATATATATATATATATATATATATATATATATATATATATATCTAATATACAACAACATACATGTAATATTGAACATAGGATTTCAGATAATATTGGTCACTTCAATGTTAGCACATTCTTTCAGATAATTTCTATTTACAGAGCAAGTTAAAGTGATTTAAGATAGAATATGGTTAAAACTCTTCAAAAGAATAATCATTATAACTTGATTACTTAGCTTACATTCTAATTTCTTCAGAAATAAGTAACAAGGAGTGAGAGGTAGAATGGAAGAAGAAGAAAAGAGAGAAAGCATAGCAGTTACAGTAAAGGTTAGTCAGGGTTACAAACAGGACAGAGCCAGTGTGATTTAATATATATTTTGAGCTTTTGTTTGAAGATAGTAAGGGAGGAAAGTGATGTTAGATCACTAGGAAGAAGGTTCCAGTGTCTCCCAGCTGTATTTGAAAAGAGAGAGTCACTAGCCAGGTTTTTGGATTTGCTTATACTAACTAGTAGTTTATTAGAGAAGCGTAAGGTGTTCAGGTTTTTGTAGGGAGTGACAAAGGAAGATAGTGTTGGGAGTATTATGAGGCTGGTACAGGGTCTTATGGATAATTGTAAGTTGGTTAAACATAAGCTGATTCTGGAGTTCCAGCCAACCTAGCTGTTGTAGATTCTGACAGTGATGGGTTCGGAAGGGATTTCCAGTGGCATATCTGGCAATGTTGTTGTAGGTTTTGGCAAGTTTTAGAAGATTATTCTTCGACAGGTTAGTATAGATAGGAGAAGCATAGAGAAGTGTAGATATTAGGTGGGAGTGGGCAATAGTGGATCTGGCAGGTGGAGTAAGGAAAGGTCTAATCCTGTAGAGGGAACCCATTTTTTTGTTGACCGTTTTTACTATTTTGTTTGTGTATCAAAAGTGAGGTGGTTGTCAATAGTAATGCCTAAGAGTTTGGTAGTTAAGTCAGGTGTTATGAGTGTGCCATTGTTAGATGTAAGTGTGAAATCTATCTGGGATGACTTGTGGGTAGGAGTGAAAAGTAGGAGCTTTGTTTTTTTTGGATTCAAGAGGAGACATCATTGCAGAAACCATGTTTCTACTTTGCTAAATAATGTTTGTGTTTTTAATTGCAGTTCAGATGAGGAATTGGCTGAGCATATTATTGTCGAGTCATCTGCATATTGTATACAGGTAGCCTGAAGGATTGCGAATTGTAAATCATTGATGAAAACTGAGAAAAGGAGAGGGCCTAAATAGAGCCCTGAGGTACACCTAGTGTAACAGGCAGATGAGAAGATAGGTGATTCTCCCAGAGCACTGCTTGCTGCCTATTGCTGAGGTAGGAACTGAACCATTTTATAGCCTGAGTGTCAAGAGAAAGAGATTTGAGAATATTTAAGAGCAAGTGGTGATTAACCAAATCAAAAGCTTTTGAAAGATCGATAAATAGAGCAGAGGTAAGAATATTACTATTTTTATTTTTGTTGATGGTGTTAGAGAAGGATAGGAGGGCGGTTGTGGTACTGTGGAATGGCCTAAAGCCATGCTGGCACTCAGCAAGCAGGTTATTTTTAGTTAGATGGTAGAGAAGTTGATTATGCATGCATTTTTCCATAATTTTTGCTACGGGAGAAAGTAGGGCTATTGGTCGATAGTGTTCATTAGAGCTCCCACCTTTGTGTAGGGGGATAATGTGTGAGATTTTCCAGATTGCTGGTACTGTTCCCTCACTACTGGTTCTGTTGATAAGGTTGGCTATAGGCTAGGCTATTTCTTTAGCTGCTTTCTGCAGGTAGTTGGTCAGCTGATGGAGTGCAAGGTTTTAGTTTAAGCAAGAGTTTGCAAATGTAGTGTGTTGGGATGGGTTGTATTTGAAATGTAGGGGGAGAACTAGAATAGGCGGTAGGAAGGGTAGAGCTATCAGGAGATAGTTGGTTTGCTAGAGATTGAATGGCTTCTGTAAAGAATGTGTTAAAGGCATTTGCAGCTTGCTTGGGGTTTTCCTGTGTACTACATAGTGGGGTTGGTGTTGTGGTTTGACCTGGGTGAAGCAATCTATTGATGCTTGCCCAGAACTTTTGTGGATTATTCTGGTGTTTTTGTTGCATTTCTGTATAAATTTTTTTTACTGAGATTAAAGCTTTTTTTGTGACATTTCTGAGCTGTCTAAATGTCAGATGATCTGAGTAATTTTTGGTGGTTCTCCATGTGTTCCAGGCTTTGTTTCTGAGTAACATTTTCTGTCTGGTGCCTGTGGAGAGCCAAGGGGTTGGCTTAGACCTAATTCTTAGAGTTCATTTTGGAGTATGCTGGTCAAAGATGGTTAAGAATTTAGTGTTAAAGTATTCAACAGCCTCTTCAAGTGGGAGGCTTTTTAAGGGGGACTAATTACATTAATTTTGGAATAGTTCAGGGTTGAAGTGTTTATTGGACCTTATTGTTTTATATGTGACTTTATGGGGAAAATGGGTTTTTCGCCTGATTAAGTAGGTTAATGAGTGGTCACTGATATTATCTGGGAGAAGTCCTACCTTATAAGTAAGGTGTTGTTTATTTATAAGAATCCAATCTAAGATACTTTCCTTTTTACTTGGTCTATTAATTCTAGTTGGGGAGGAAATTAGTTGAGAGAAACCCTGGAGGTTGATGAGAGAAGGAGAATTTTCATTACTGATGCACTTCCAGTCAATACTGAAATCTGCTAGTATTACAGTTTCTTGTGGGAAGTGTGGTGATAGGGAGTTAAGGATATCCTCGAGTATACTGATATTATTCCCAGGGGGTAAGTAGATACATATGATGTAAATGGATTTAGTAGAGTTTAGCAGAAGTTTGGAAGCAAGGATTTCAGCATTGCTCTCAGGGGGTGGTTTATACTCTAGGGAGGTAACTTGTAGGCTGTTTTTAAAGAGGATAGCTACTCCCCCTCCCTTCTTATTTCTGCGGTCTAACCTTATTATATTGTATCCTGGTGGGGTAATTTCAATGTCTTGAGTATAGGGTTTTAGACATGTCTCTGAAAGGCAAAGTATGTCAAAGGATTGCTCATCCAGTAGAGCATGGAGGTGGGTAAGTTTGTTGTTAATACTACGTATATTGAGATGTGCAATATATAATGAGTTTGGAATTTGCAGGAGAGATAGGGGGACAGGGGTCAGGGTGATTAGTTATAACTGTATTGGCTGTGCCAGGATTTGGGTGGATGTCGCCATCTAGTAATGAATTTTTTTTTGTCTAAACCAAGGATTATAAAAATTGCAGATAAGGTATAGAGCTTTCCTAGTTTGTGGACTATAGTACTTGATGTGGGACATTCTGTGGTATTTTGCTGATAGGTAGCTAGGAACAGACATTATGTTTATGTGAATGAAGTTGGTGTTAAGTATTAGTGTAGTTTGTTTGAGAGTGTAGTGTGGTTTAAGGTATAGAGAATGTTCAAAGGATGTTAAGATGTAGGTAGTGGCTAAAGAAGATAGAAGAGTAGTGATAAGTAACAGCTTGAATTGAGCTGTGGTAGTAGATGAAGGCATGGTAAAATATTTTAGCAGATATTTAAAGGTGTAGGTGAGGTAGTAAGGCACAGTGAGTATGTGTCAAAGGTGATGGTACTTGAAGTGGAGGGGAAGGTTTACTGGAAACAAGTAGAGGGGTGTGGTTTAATAGGCAGGAGGAGGGAGAACTATTGATTGGCTGTGGTAGGAGGAAGGGTGTGGTGTATCAGTATAAGTTTACGACCCCTGGGGGCGGGTGGGAATTGGGGGCATGGTAGGGGAGCAGAGTGAGCCCGCAGGGTGAATGGAGCGGGAAGAGCCAAATCTAAGCATGGGGACAGGAACAATCAGAAAATGAGGGAATATGCATAGGGTGGAGAAAGCACATAGGGAGTAGAAGAAACAACAGAAAATTCAGAGAGCAGTTGTAAGTGAGTAGGGAAGCAAGAGATATAGGGAAAAATCAGCACTAGTGAGAGTAGGAAAGATGATGTACCAAAGGAGAGAGTTAATAATAGGCAAAGGCTGCCATCTAGTGGCAAGCGGCAGTATAAAGTCTCTAGGCAACAACAAGCAAGATGCATAGTAGGTAAAATGGAGATACTTCAATAAAAAGAAAAATAGTGCATTCACAAACAGAGAAGAGAACTAAAAGAGGGGCTAGTAATACAGGGAGAAGGCTGAAACGGGCCAGAAAGTAGAGTCAGGCTTTGGGAGGGATTGGATGCTGCGACACCAGATACAGAGCGAACCCTCATCACCTAGTATGGGTATGTAAAAGGCTTCTGCACTAGCAGTTTATCAGCATTTTACACATACTTTCAGTAGTCCTTTAGTCTGTAAAGATAGGGTGTTTCAGGGATAGGATCGCTCTGATCCTTTACTTGTATCTAGCCGCCGGTGTTCTTTCACGACCAGCACGGTGATTCCTGAGTTCAGTTATGGGGTGAAGTTAAGGAAGCTAAAGGAGAAGCTATAGAAAGGAGAGAGTGTAACACAAAGCAAGGACAGAAACCAACTAAAACTGTAATTTAGAGCAGCAGCACAGCTTACAACATCTCCATGCAGGCACAACAGTATAGTAAAATGAGATAAATTATCAGCTTACAACAACAGGCAAGATGCAGTGTAGGTAAAATGGAGATACTTCAATAAAAAGAAAAACAGTGTATTCACAAATACTTAAGATACTCTAAACATGCTATGCTATGAGGACTAAATGCTGCAATAGTTAATATTGTTGAGGTGCAGCATTTGAGTCTGTTTACATGGTAAATATTAACAATAGCGCTAAGGCAAGGGGTAACTAAAGAAGGTTACAACGTGCGCACTAACTTATTGGATGGAGGGTGAAATGCAGATGCTAAGGCTTGCATAAACCATATAGTCTAATCACAGACTAAATCTAGGTATTACTGCTTGAGTGCGGTAGCTTTCTAAAAAAGAGAAACTACAAGCAAAGACACTAAATTTTGATAACCTAACTGGCACAGGAAAAAAAAAACAGTTAGGGAGCTCTAGCTATCCAGGTTGCATCTAAACAAGTTACAAACAGCCACATTAAATGGATGCTTTCTAAACTTGTTACACTATAACAATCTAAATGGCTTAGATGCTTGCACTTGTTTGCCCTCCATAACCAAGCCAGCCTAGCTCACAGCTGATTACAAGCGGAGTTCATGTTTTTAGAATTAAATAACTACGCGCGTAGCTTTTGGAGTCAAAGGTATGGCGTTACACTTACAGCCGTTCTAGGTAGAGGTAATACACATTGCAGGAGTAATTACCAGGAAGGCACCTAGATATTACATTACTACAGACCTTAGGCTAAGTTAACTGGGCGTGTATAATATTGCCAGGCAGAAACTCCGTTCCAATAGCGCTGAGCTTAAAGCTTAAAGTTTAGTAATTTCAGCTGGCAGGGCGGGAAAACTTCAAGTTAAAGTCGCAAACCGCTCACTATTTGACCAGCGTTCAGGCCCCCTATTAGCATTTAAGCTCATATGACAGCAGGACACAGCAGTTATTAATAGGACAAACAATACCAAACCCAACAAAATACAGTAAATTCAACACTGTTACAGAACACTGGCATGTTCAATAACCATCCTTATACATAAATGCTTTGCAATTGTAAACACTTCAAAAATACATTGCTAGATACTATTGTTCTCACAGTAATTATTTTTTGAAACATCTGTTCCTGAGCAGTCTCATATTCAGCCACCCTTTTCATTTCAACGTCTGATTTTTGCAGCTTTATCACCTCAGCTGAATATCTGTTTAAAGCTTCTTCCTTTTTTCCCCAGCCTTTTGTTGTTTGTGTTGATATACTCCATCAGTGTTTTGTTTATTTTAAACAGGTCTATGTGCAGTTGTTTTATATCTTCATGTAGGTTACTGGAAGTCATGTCTGGACGTTGCATTGTTTTTTTTTTTTTTTGCACAGCTGCAGCACTTTCTCCAGTCAGTGTTTCTTCCTCACTTTTTGTAGATGAGTTTTTTTCCGGGTCCTTTGTGTGTTTTTTATTTTTTTTGCTGGCATCCAGGCAGTACAGTTACTAGCCAGTTACTGAAATTTACTCATAAACACAAAAGTCTGCTATCCCTCTCTGCTGCGTTTCTGTTTTCACACTGCGAGAGCTAGAATTAAGCTGTTACTCAATGTGCAGCCATCTTGGAAGTTTGCAGAAGTGGAAATCCCCTTGATCAAATCCATTTGAAAATGGCTGAAGTGCACCTGTTAATTAAGTGCCCTCATCAAAAAAGTAGAGGAGGTGTAGACTCAGTGGCGGCTGGTGACTTCAAATCAAAGGGGGGCTGCAGGAGACAGCTGAATGGGTGGGGTCAATGGGAAGGGGTGTGGCCAACTAGAAAGGGGGGGGGCTATGCTCAAAACCACAAAAAACTAACTAAATACACTGCCGTGGGTGCCAAACCATCATTATGTGAGTCCAATCAAGACAAAATGAAGTGTAGAAGAATAAAAATATTTCAATGCATTGGCTGCATGACAGCTTACTTAATATCTAGATGGAAACAAAAGGGTTGTGAGGCATGAAAAAATAAAATTACTTTTTTAAATACATTAATGGAATGTCAGTCAAAATCAAGTATAAGAAAAACAAGCAGCACTCAACTCAAACCACTTCTTGCACTGCAGTTCTAATTATAATTTATATTCAGCTTTATTAAAGTACCAAGTAACATGCTGAAGTAGAAATCTCTGATGCCCCCACTTGTAAAAATCTTCCTTATCCAAAAAAAGACCTGCTGCCTGACAACTATCTACTTGTTTCATGGGGAAAACATGATCAAAGTAAAAAATGAAAAGCAAACAAGAAATAAGCTCAAGATACATTGCTTAAAAGGATTACTGTACAGGTTATGGACCACACGATTGGCATTCTGTTTAGTTTACGGGTAAAGCCTGCAGAGATGACTGGAAGTCTCCAAATGTAATGAGCTTCTTAAAATAATGTAATCCTGTCCTTTATTACAAATACTGTCATATGCATTTCAATACCCAAGGCTTATACATTATCTAGTTAAGTATTCTCTACATGGCAACAACAGAAAGGCTTTCAATGTTGGCAATTCTTTAACAGTATGCTTATTAAAGCTTGCTTGCATCTTACAATCTCAGCCAAGCTCAACTGATGGTCATTAAAGTATTGCTACTTAAACACAGAGCAATAGACACTGAGTAATAAGCATAAATCAACAGTACAAAAAATATGACAGAAACCAGACCATTCTGCAAAAATCAAGGACAGAAACCAGACCATTCTGCAAAAATCAAGGACAGATGAAAAGCTACTCCTGTACTTGTGTCTACCTTGGATGGGGGGATACCCTGCACATTTACACTGCATAACTACTCCTTGCCTTGCTTCGACACATCCAGAGTCACTACATGGGGGAGTGGGGCGCAACAAGTATGTCACAATTTGACATGTCTCTGGCTGACTGTGATGACCCTAACACATTTGTCATACCTCTCAACCTCAGAGCAAGAAATCTGGACAAAGCCATACAAAGAAGTGGGACAAAGGCCCAAACACAAGGGCAATTTTTAAAAATATTGCTCTTATAAACTTAGAAAGATAATAGAATAGGTCTTTCATTAGTATGAATTTTCTGAATGGTATGAAATCTGAAACTCAAATGTCTGTCATTTTCTAACTTCAGTCTTTAATAATTTGTCAGTAATTTTCCAAAAAAACACAATTTTATGAAAAATGGACCAAAAATGTGATGTAAAAATATAAAATAGCCACACAATACAGCTGGGAACCTGTCAAAGAAGGGACACTTTAAATATAAGTACTGCTAACTTGAGCAGCTGACAAAATAAAAGAATCTACATGCATTTCTAAAATAAAAAGTAATCTATAACTATGATTACAGTTACTTCTTAATTGCAAATCCTCCATGTTTTCTTCCAAAATTGTTATTTTGCGGAGGGATTATTAGGGGAAGAGCAGCATTTTGAGCCAAAATCAGGGACAGTTAAGAGGTTTGGCTATGCCTAATTCTATAAAGCAATTTGCATGTATGTACCTCTCAACCTGTTAATGCAGTAAATCTGGACAAGGCCAAATATATTGGGGGAACATATAAACAGTACGAAAAATTGCTCTTGTATAAACGGAGACAGTTGATAGAACAAATCTTACTTTAGCATGCATTGGTTATGAAGTCTGAAACTCAGTGTGTCATTTAGTGAATTAATTCCTAAATGATTTGCCACAAATTTTATGAGGAACAAACCAAAAATGAGAAGCAAAGATCTATTAATTCTTTGAAAATCTGGACAGTTGGGAGGTATAGTTCAGCTGGGGCTGTCTAAGTTTGCCACCCTTCCCCCTCACAAAATCATGGTCAAATGGAGCCTCCTCCTGCAGCCATTCCAATGATCCCATTACTTGGCTATTTCACTCCAATTACCATCAACACTAATGCGCATACTGATTTACTTCCATGATGATTTGGAAGTCATTTGAAAGTTTTATTTTGCATTTTACAACACAAACACCAAGCCATCTGCTAAACAAACTTAGCATTAAAACGTCTCTGCCCTTGAAACTCACATTCATTGAAACAGCATTGAAACCCACATTCAAAGAAAATACATTTTACCAGTGGCAGGTAGATTAATTCTGGGCTGTTTTCAAATCATAGGCCCCTTGCATATGAAACACACATATGCTCTTTGATACACCTTCCTATTGTTTTGAATATTTTTCCAGTAAACAATGAAACCAAATGCATGCACCAATAATGACAAAACTGCCCAATTCAGAACATTTCCTTCATCAAAGTCTACTCAAACTTCTACAGTCCACCATTATCAGTAAATAAGGAAAGAGCCATATTTTTCAAATCACCTGAAAGATTGCAGCTGGTTGTAACTATATGAGAAACAAAAAGACACACACCTTACTACATTAAATGTGACAACTCTCTACAGCTGTTATACAATAAGATTCTTAGGTGAAATGGAGGGTAAGTCACAAAACAGTGACTCACCTTCTACACCCATGGGAACAGCCCCTTTACTTCCTGAGAAGAGTCACGTTATCACTCACCAGAAATGTGCACTAGCCATAATTTAGCATGGACTTGAAGTAAGAACGTGATGAATGAAATGAAAAATGAAAACTTAAGCCCCTTTAAGGGGATTAAGAAGTAACTGCCATCTACAACATGTATGTACACAAATGAAAAAAGTAACCCTCTTATAGAATGCTGACTTCAAGGTTTAAAATGAACGAAGGGGTCATTTCCTCAGTATTAAACCATCTGTGCAAACAGGATTTTTTCTTTCAGCAGTTACTGGCATACTTTATAACCACCAAGAATGGTAACATACTTGCATAGTTCTGCACCCGTCCTTCACTCTGTACTTTCTTCTTCTTCCTTCTTCTTTCTTCTGCTCTTCTTCCGCTGTCCAAGCGATAATAAATCCACCAAAAAAAAAACGATTCCGAAATAGAAATGAAAAAAAAATACAATGATGATCACAATTAAGAAAGCTGAAGCTCGATTCCTAAGCCAAACTGAAATGACTGATTCTCGCTCTCTTCCCAGCACATAAAGCCCGGGAAGAGAGCGACAACCAATCAGCAGCATTTAGGCTTTAGCCCAGCAGGCACGTCATGACTGACGTGCCTGCGGACGTCGCAGTCCAAGTCCCTTCCAAGTCTATGCGGTTTGGAACCGCTGCCGCATAGACTTCTGGGCATCACAATGATGCCTTAATTGCTCCTCCGGGCTCTGCAATGTAAAAAAAAAAAAAAAAAAAAAAAGCGGTTTACAACCGCGGTTAAAGATAATGCGCAAGATACTTTCGAGTCGCGGACTCGAAATTTAAAGTAAAAAAAGATTTTTTTTTCTTTACATTAAATTAAAAACATGTAAACAATACCAAAAACAACTGAGGGGGCTGCAGTCCGGCAGTCCGATGCCACGAGCCGCCCCTGTGTAGACTCACTTCCCAGACTTGTCCAGCGCATAATATTCTCTCTTTAGTGGATGGACAGAGGAGTTCTCTTCAGCAAGTTCCTTTTTTATGGCTGCCACCACCACCATGGAATCAATAGCTGAACCCTTGCTCTATTACAAACAGTTTTTCAGAGCCACTAAAAATGTACCTGGCTTCTTAGGGATGGGTTTAACTGTTTCAGATAAAATAAGGTCTAATATCTCATTCAGAGGGAAACCACCCAAGAAGGAAATGGGCTAGAGTGAAAAGCCTTGAGAAAAAAACAAATCCTCTGAAGAAAGGGTTTGGGAAGACCAACCCCATTTCTGTCAAAGTTCAAGGATCTCTCTGAATGAGAAGTCCTCAATGGAGGATATGTTGGAACCTTCTTCCTCAGTGAAATCATATTCTGTGGTGAGGAATTCCTCAGGGAAACCTAACTGTTTCCTCTTAATCTTGTGTTTTCTGTGACTCTCATCTGTGGGTTGCTCAGGAGAGGACTCAGAAGTACATAATGTCTCACAAAGGAGAATAGGATTAAAGCTCTCAAGAGCTGTTTGCCCTGATGGGACAAGAAGAGCAGGTTGCGGACCCTGGGAGTGCCTATGGGGCAGTTGGATCCAACTGAGAAAGGGATGATCCATCCATCATTTCAGAGAGTACTCTCTTGAATGCCAAACCCTGAATGGCTTTGGGAGGTATGTTCAGGTCCAAAACCAAAGTAAGAAGCTCGATTTCAGAGGACATTTAGCTAGGACCCGAAGCAGTCACTGGAGCCAAACTGTCAACTGCCAAAGCCCCTAAAGGAAGGAAAGTATCTGAGGATCTTGGATCTGATCCCAACTTATCGGAGTTGATGCTGTTACTACTCTAGGGGAGCCAACCATGAAAGAGAACTGACTGGAGTTGAAGAAACATGAAGTCTTGGATCCAAGAATTCCAATCTGAGGGGCTGGATCAGAAAGGAGCTATAACTTGGAGACAGGGAGCAGTATCTCTACCTGATGCAGTGGTAGCAGCAGCCAATAATACCTCCAATTGTATCTGGGTCCACAGGAAACACCTTATCATTCTGTCCATGTCTGTTTTGGTGAGGCTTCTGGAGGATCTAACTGACCTGAGTGACAAAGCCGAGGAAGAAGGTCTGGATGAATAGGGAGGTTTCTCCTGCAGAACAGGATATCTAAGCCTCAGGCACTTAGGCTCTGGGGTGAATTGAGAAGGAGTCACGGATCCTATGATGATGGGATTCAAAGGGAGTACTGGATCCAAAGATTTAGCCATTTTTGGAGTTGCAGCCCAAGAAGTAGTCAGATACAGACAGCATTTTCTGGCAGATTAAGATTTTTCTTTCTCTGAGTGTCTTGAGTTCTCCTTAGACTTGGAAGAGGCAGAGGAAGGAGATGAAACCCTGGTCTTCCCGGAAGTTAAAGGAGTCTTCCTTCTAGGGGAAGGATGAATGAGACCCTTCAAAATCAGGCTGTTCTGTCTCTCCACAATCATCCTCTGGACAAAAGCCTCACAAATGGAACAAGCCATGTCCAGGTGTGGGTCTACATCATTTACTCATACTTACTATTTGTCATATGCCTATTCGTTGAACCCTATTTGTCAAAGACACAAATCAGCGAATGGATTTTTCATCGAACTTTCTCCTAGGGCAAAGCAACGGCTGGCTACCATCTGGAATTTGCCCTTTTCCCCACTGTAGTACGATCTTTGTGTTGGTATATTTATTTGGGGGTTGGGGGTGCAGCCACCCACCCAGTTAGGTTTTAAACTTTGCTTTTTCTACAGTCACTACTTTGGCCTACTATTGGTTAGCCCTAGGAAAAAGTTTGATGAAAAGTCCATTCTTTGATTTGTGTCTTCGATGAATAGGGTTCGAAGAATAGGGATTAGACAAATAGTAAGTTCAATTAAGTGATATAGACCCCCAGGTGTAAGGGAGCCAAGACACTAAAAGTACAGTTGTGTACACTTACCATAAATGTAGATATTCGAGTGTATTCACTGTTGCAGTCATTACATTTGGGTAATCTGCTGGCAGGCTGCCTTCAGTCGGCCTGATTAACAAAGTCTTGGGTCCTGCGTTGGTTGCTGTCCCTTCTTCCATGACGTCAGGTCGTCAGGGGTGTAAAACATGCAGCCGATGCCATTACATCAGTTTTTCTTGACCCATATGTCAGGTGCCCCCCAAATGGGAAGCTATATATATATATATATATATATATATATATATATATATATGTATATATATATATATATGTATATATATCTGTAGAATAAAAAACACAAAACATATATCTCCAAACAAAAGCAAATACACCAAAAAGGCTTTTAAAGATAGTAACAGAAATGAGAGGTATAGTTAGAGAAAAACAGGGGGCTGGAGGGAGGGTAACCTGGACTGCAACAGTGAATACATTCGAACATCTACATTTATGGTAAGTGTACACAACTGTACTATGTTCTTTATGTTTCACTGTTGCAGTCATTACATTTGGGTAGAATCCCACAGCTATGGTTGGGGGGATGGATTTATACAGCATTAGGAGCAGCTATAAGACCCTGCAGGACAGCAGTGGCAAAGCTTGCTCTGGATTTAGAGAAGCGAGGTAAATTGTAATGTTTGGTGAACGTATGAACTGAGCTCCAGGTAGCGGCTTCTAGAATGTCTTTGGCAGGAACCCCTCTGAGAAAGGCTGCAGAAGTAGATGCAGCCCTGGTGGAATGAGATCTGATCCCCTTAGGGACAGGTTTGCCATGGTGCATATAGCAGAAATTAATACAATGGCTTATCCATTTGGAAATAGTCTGCTTTGAAATAGTCTTTCCCTCTGCCCCTGCAGCAAATGCCATCAGTAATTGTTGATATTTTCTTAGAGATCTGGTCCTGTTAAGTAGAATCTTAGTTACCTGTGTACATCCAATGAAAGCAGAATCCGCTCACCCTTGTTCTGTGGATATGGGAAGAAAGTTGGCAGATGAATGGTCTGATTAAGGGCCACACTAGATACCACTTTAGGCATAAAGGATGGACTGGTTCTGAGAGCCACCCTGTCTGGGTAAAAAATAATGAAAGGCTCCTCTGCCATAAGAGCCTGTAGTTCTGAAATCCTTCTAGCTGAAGTGACAGCTAAAATAAAAGCTGTTTTCCAAGAGAGAAATTTTAGGTCCGCAGTAGCAGCTGGCTCAAATGGAGGTAGAGTGAATTTTTCCAAAACAAAATTGAGGTCCCATGCAGGAGTTGGTGCTCTCCTGGGAGGTCTTACATTTTTGGCCCCTCTGAGATACTGCTTTAGCAGAGGATGAGAAAAGAGGGGAGGCTCTGTGTTATAATGAGCTGAAATGGCAGAGGCATGGATTTTTATGGAAGAAACAGATAGGCCCTTGTGAAGCATCTCAGTTAAGTATTGCAGAATCTGAGGAATATTGGGCATTGCTGTGCTTACTCCTTGTGCTTGGTTCCAGGCACAGAATCTTTTCCATTTAACAGCATAAGATTTTCTAGTACTAGGCCTACTAGCCTCCAAAATGACATCCATCACAGGTTTGCTGAGAGATGTAACTGGTGAAATTAGTTGATTAGCCATGCTGCAAGATTCAAAGTTTGGAGCTGAGTGTGCAGACTTTGATAGTTCTGCTGAGACAGTAGGTAAGGTGTCTGAGGCAGGTACCACGGAGGAAGGTGTGACATATTGCGCAGGAGCGGGTACCAGTGTTGGCGAGGCCAGACTGGAGCAATCAGAATCATTTTTGTTTTTTCCTGTCTGACTTTTAATAAGACCTTGGAGAGCAGAGGCAGAAGGGGAAAGGCATAGACTGAATTTCCAGCTGAAGAATACAGCATCCACTCTCCAAGATTTTTTGTGGTGAATTCTTGTGCAGAATTTGTCCAACTGATAGTTTTGGGGTGAGGCAAACAGATCTATGTCTGGGCTCCCCCATTTGCATGTCAGCATGCTGAAGATTTGTGGATCCAGTTTCCATTCGTGTGGGTCCATAAGATTTCTGCTTAGTTCGTCTACCAGAGTATTTTGCTTTCCTGGTAGGAACTGAGCTTGTAGATGCATTTGATAAGTCAAGGCCGTTTTCCACCATGCCATGGCTAGTCTGCAAAGGGAGTAGGAATGTTTACCCCCCTGCTTGTTTATGTACCACATGACTGTGGTGTTGTCTGTCTTTATCAGTAGTTGTCCTGGATGAAGATAGTCCTTGAAGGCTGTCAGAGCATTCTGTACAGCTGGCATCTCTTTCTTATTGATATGTAGGTGCATTTGATTTGGGCTCCATTGGCCCTGAATGCATCTCCCTGCCAGATGCGCCCCCCAAGCATAGTCTGATGCATCTGTAGTCAGGTTTTGGGCGGCAGGGGGTGGAATGAATGACAGTCCCTTGTTTTGGTGGCAGGCCTCTGCCCACCATAGGAAATCTAGTTGCAGGCAAGGAATGATAGGAATCATTGTTTCCAGGCTATAACAATGTTGACTCCATAAGCTTTTTAGGTACCATTGAAGTTTCCTCATATGCAGTCTTGCATATGGAATTAGAAGAATGCAGGAGGCCATGAACCCCAAGGCCTGCAGAATTTGTCTTGCAGATAGCTGGGTCTTTGTGGCCACCTGTTTGACGTAAGTCATCAATTGAATTTGTTTTTCTGGTGTAAGGTAAGTCATATGGGCAGTTGTATTCAAGCTTGCACCTAAAAATGTAATTATTTGAGAGGGTACCGGTTGTGATTTCTTTTCGTTTATGGTGTACCCTAGACAAGTTAGAAGCCTTTTTACAAATGCCAGATGTTTTAGAAGAGTGTCCTTGTTTTCTGCCTGAATTAGACAATTGTCCAGGTATGGATAAATTTGAATATTTCTTTGCCTGCAAAATGCAATTACTGGTGCCAGGCACTTTGTGAAGACCCTGGGTGCAGTAGATAAGCCAAAGGGCAGTGCAGAGAACTGGTAATGCAGATAGCCTGCTTTAAAGCGGAGGTATCTTCTGCAATATTCCCTGATTGGGATATGCAGGTAAGCCCCTTTAAGTCTAGAGTTACCAACCAGGCATCCTTGCCTAGCATAGGTAGTAACTGTTGAAGAGTCAGCATCTTGAAATATGGAATGTCCAGAAATGTATTCAGAATGGATAAGTCCAGAATTAGACGACATGATTTGTCTTTTCTGTGTACCAGGAAAAGTCGAATAAAAACCTTGTCCCTTTTCCTTTTCTGGTACTGGTTGAATAGCCCCCATATTTATGAGGGACATAACTTGTTTCTGGGCCTCTGCCCACTGATTTGGAGGCAGATCTTGCCATCTGCTTGGGATTGGCAATGTGTGGAAATTAAATTTGTATCCCTGGGATACTATATTTAAAACCCATTTGTCCTGGGTAATCAGTTGCCAGTTTCGTGCATGAAGTGCCAGTTTTCCCCCCAAAGGGGTGGCCAAAAGATAAGTGCTTGGTGAGTGCAGTGGAATGTCATTGAGAATGTTTACCATAGGAAGGTGCCTTGTTGCTTCCAGATTTGGAGGTGGAGGCACCCCATTGCTTTGTTCCAAAAGTTCCTTGTGACTGAAATCTGGAGCCTTTGGAATGTCTGGGTTTGACCTGAGTGGCTCTAGTGGTTACTGGAAAGGACCAGTTCTTAGTAGGCCAGTGCCTACTAAACCTGGGTGGCTGCACTTGTAGGAAATCTTTCACAGTTTGCATAGATTTAGCTTTATCTTCCATCTTTTTCAAAATTCTTCAGCCTTATTACCAAACAGACTGTCCTGTTGTAAAGGAGCATCCAACAATTTTGCTGTAACATGGTCAGGCAGACTTTGCTCCTTGAGCCAAGCATGCCTTCTTATCACAGATCCAGTTACAGCAGCCCTGCAAGAGGCCTCCAAGGAATCAAAACCACATTGCAAAGTATGTTTTCCAACTTGTTCAGCTGAAAGCAATAAATCCTGCAACTCTTTATTTTCCACACAGTCAGAAATCAATATAATTTTCTGTTTAAGTAAACCCATGACATGCTGTTGATATTTAAGCATATGAAATTGACAGTTTAAAGCCCTGATACTGCCAGGGTAGCAGACGTGTAAACCTTCTTACCCCATCTATCCAGCTCCCTGGAATCTCTATCAGAAGGGGTAGAATTTTTAGCAGTAAAAGCCTTAACACCCTTGGGACCCTGAGAAATGGTTTCAGGGTCAGCAGTAGGGTTTTTAAAAAGGAATTTGTGGGAATCAGGAACCCTGTAGTATCTGTCTGGCTTACTAGGAGCCAGAGGCAGGGAATCAGGAGTCATACTGGATTCTGAGAAAACATCATCAACAATGTCTAGAACAGGAGGTATAGCCAAAGGCCTATGCTGAGGAAGACAAAGAAAATCCCTAAGTCTCTTTTTGGATTCTGAGAAATCCTGACTCTCCCAGTGAAAGTGTTCCCTTAAGGTATGTAAAGTTTCTTCAAATGAAAAATCCTCAGGAGGAGAAGCAGAAGGGATGGAGTCTTCTGCATCAAAGTCCTCATAAGTGGGTAAAGATAATTCCTGATCAGAAGAGGCATCAGAAGAAATAGAAACCTGATCTGAAGATTCATAGTCAGTGCCCTGCCTAGGCCTTTTAGCAGGAGGGGGATGGGTACCCCTGATCAAGGTAATTAAATCCTCAACCATTTTGATAATTTGTTTTTTAGGCATTGGGGCCTGTACACGTGGGCTCAAGTGTCTTTTTTTAGACACAGAAGTAGTTTTTGGCCTTAGTTTTGAAGATGGCGTCAGTTTAATATATAAATCTTTAGGCCTGAAAACACCCTCAGAAGCCGGTGCCTGCTCAGCGGCTCTGGGCCCATCCAAGGTGGAGACATCTGCAGGCTCAATAATTAAAGTATCTTGTGGCATACCAGACTCCGAATGGGTCTCAGCAGAGGCCTGCGAATCAAAAGTAGTGGGCATCAGGGGCTCCGAAAGCGCCTCACTGAGTACCGCCGAACCGGCGACTGACTTAGGGGAAGCTTTGTCATTGGTTTTGGACCTCGGCGGTCTGTCTCTGTCTTTTTCTTTGTATTTTTTTGGTATTCTGGTAGTTGGATTGCTAACTGACGACATTTCTGGATAGTTAAATCTTGAGCCAAAATATTTAGAAGCAAAAGTATGCCGACGTTTAAAAGTGCACTGATTAAATTTAGCACAAAACTGACAGCAAGGCACGTTGTGGTCAGGGCCTAGGCAAGGAATACAGTACAGATGAAAATCCTTATGAGGTATTTGCGTCCCACAAGTAATACAATTATTAACTTTTACTGACATTGGTAAGGAGCAATAAAACGTTTCCCCAATGAGGTACTTAGCTTTTATTTGAAGACTTCGGTTCTGAAACTCAAAAACGAAAATTTCAGGTGTTGGCTGACCGGCACTTGGAACTGCTTCTGCTTCGGGCACCACGCGGCAAGAAAGACTGATATAATGGCGTTGGCTGCATGTTTTATACCCCTGACGACCTGACGTCATGGAAGAAAGGACAGCAACCGACGCAGGACTCAAGACTTTGTAAATCAGGCCGACTGAGGGCAACCTGCCAGCAGATTACCCAAATGTAATGACTGCAACACTGAAACATAAAGAACATCATACTTATCAGAATTACGTAATTTGCGTATACACAACACACATATACTTTTTTTAATTTAGAAGGTTTTTCAGACATATCAAAACAATAAAAAATAACCACAACACTACTTTACCTATCGCTAACTCGCTAACTTTAAAGTAGAAGGAAATAACAAGACAGCTATATATATATATGTGTGTGTGTGTGTGGATATGTGCATGTGTATATATATATATATATATATATATATATATATATATATATATATATATATATATATACACACAGATATATGAAAGAAAAAAGATAGTATAAGGGAAGCAAGTTCCTTAACTATAAATAAAGGACTCCCTTTATTTAACAAAGTTCAAGGTAGGAGAACAAAGAAGCTATAATTCTGAAAATCACTGCCAAAAAATTTACAAAGAAAGTTGATAAAAATTTTTATCTGCCAAAAAAGAAAAAAAAAACAGTTTGATCACCTGAAGCAACTCGGAACCCATCAGCACTTAAAAAACGGCAAACAAGATCTGAAGCAGTACCTGCTGTATGTAGGGATTATGGGTTAGAGAAGGGGCCTAAGCTCCACCTCCAAAGCTAAGAGGAGGGCCAAAGCTTTGAAACAACTGAGTATAAAATCAGATGCTGGATCTGATATCCATATGTGCAGGAATGGATGGAAAAGATAACATCAGACTGATAAATTAAAATAAGTTAACCCCATTAAACTGACTTATTAAAGATGGAGTCCGGTGTATTATGTACCAAAGAATAGTGGGAAATAATGAATATTTAACCTTTTCATTTAATACATCTTCTATATTTAGACATTTAGGCCAACTCTTAAATTTAGAAAGACCTGAGAGCTTTACCTTTTTAATCACTGAGGAGTCTAACCTACTGAACAGATACAGTCTTTCACTGCTAATAATTCCCTTTGTTTTAAATTTAATATGTTGTTAAATATGTTTTGAGCTTCCAATACTGACCTTTCCTTCCATGCAATATGACTTGATTTTTAAACATTACCGGACCACTATGTCTTCACACAATATATGACAATACTGAGGTAAAGCTGGATCTAGTTTAACATGTTCATTTGTTGATATTAACACTTGAGCCCTCTTTAGAAAGCACATAACCTTGATCTTTTAACAAATGCATGCAAACCATTGACATTAAAGGAAATAACTTCAAAGCTTAAGGTACAAGGTTATATCAGCAATCACCTACTAAAAATATTCTAACAGATACCTCCAGATTAGTTATCCTAATCCATTTTATATGCATTGTCTTTATAAATTTGTTAGGAGATTACAGGAGGAATTTTACCAATACATTCAACCATCTCAGAAACAGAAGTATTTACTGTGGAGAGTATAACAAATATACTTTATACTTGCTACTCTAAAAACATAAAATCATGACTGTTTAACAACTGTATACATAGATGGATACAAATTTACCAGAATTGCAATGAAAAAAAAAGGTCATATTTTTAAGCCATTACTACCTGATAATCCACATGATTTCACTTTTAAGCAGCAGAAGTTATTATGTTCTGCTCGAAGAGTAGGAGAATGTTTGGGAGATATGAGGTCCTTATTAGATTAAGGTAAATAAAAGAAGACATGAATTAGAGAATGCCATATCATATATATTATTCTACTGATTAAGACATTTCTCAATGAAATATCAGCTGGAAAGAATCAGCTGTATAAGTGTTGTAGAGAGAAGGAGGGAGAAAGACTGAAAAAAGTATGGAAAAGAAGAGAAATAAGAAGTTAAATTAATGTTTGTTTGTGTCTTTCGGCTTTTCCCGGTTAGGGGTTGCCACAGCGGAACTCCGGTCAGCTAATGATTAGTAGTTGATTTTTATGTGCCGAGTTACCAGCCCTGATGCACAACCTTCAACGAAGGTACGCCCATTCACGCATGTCTCCACGCAGAGGACGCTCTAGCTGAGAATCGAACCGGACAGCGTCTTACTGTGAGGCGACAATGCTACCGCAGCACCACCACCGCGATAAATTAATGTAAGATTAGAAAATTTAAATCGGTGATTGTTGACATTCCTCATCTCTATATACACTTGAACAGAAAATCTTAACATTAAGAATATTCTCTGATGGCAGAATCTAAACTAAACTGATTTACACAAAATATATAAATAAAATCTGTCCTCTACATTAGCCTAATGCTAACTTCAAGCTGTCGCACTAATGTAATAATTTCATTTCAAATGACATGATCAGTTGAATATCAAGGATCATTGATTAGGAAATGCATTACTTAAGGAAACAATGCCTACACTTCAAAAGATGACAAGGAGATAACAAGAAGTGCCTACTTACCTTAAGTACATCAGCTAGCTTGTTTTTCACCCAATAATACAGTACTGTGATTCATAACTAACATGATCGGAAACAATGCCTACACTACAAAAGATGACACGGAGATAACAAGAAGTGCCTACTTACCTTAAGTACATCAGCTAGCTTGATTTTCACCCAGTAATACAGTACTGTGATTCATAACTAACGTGATCTACTTAACGCTTGACAGCTGGACTCAATACAAACTAATTATTTTTACGAGAAAAAGAATAACACAACTTTGTGGTGGCAGAAAAAAGGGGAAGGGAAGATGGCAGGAGGGAGAGGGAACAGTACATTTCTGAGAGACTGTAATCATAAGAAAGTTCTTTCCAGAGCAGTCTGATGTTAAAGTCATACAGACTTAGGAATGTCACAGTGGTCCTCTAAAGAAAGCATGTCCATGGTGCTTTCCCACAACTCTCTGATATCCTTAAATACGCTAAATCAATTGCTGAAAAAATAAGTGTTATGTGTCATTTAACCATAACAGCACTGGATATCAATTTTGTGATTTTGAATACTGTCTTTAAACTTAGTTTATCTAACTAGGGTATATCCATACTGTATCACTCAATTTATTATATACTGCTAAAAATAGGAGGAGTGTCAAAAAATTAATCTCAACCAATAATGTAAATTAGTAGCTTGAGAAAAAAATCTACATCCCAAATAGTATGAAGATCCCTCTTTTGACAGAGAGTTAAGTCTGAAACTAAAAGACTTGAGTCATACATCACTAAACAAATTATTACTACAAAATACTGTATTTCTAATTTCTCTCTCTCTTCCACCTACCCCTGTTTCTACCACTGCTACGAAAACCAAGGCATTAATGGACTAACTCAGGAAAACCAGTGAAATAATTTGGATAAAAAAGAGGGTTCATCCAGAGGGACACACTATCCTTGTGAAAGATGAGTTATGGCATCCAGTATGTAAGGGCTTGAAACTACAAGAAGCACTGCTTGGATATGACGGACACTAGGAACAGCATTTTCCAAGAAATTAACTTCAATGCCAAGAGCTAGCAAGCTCAGATGGCAAATAGACATGCCTATCTACCACAACATTCAAATCCCATGGAGGGGTCAAAATAGAGGACAGAGACGCGACACTACATTAAGGAGCAGCTAGACTAAACATTGCTGGGCCAAATCCTCTCAAAAGGCCATGATGTGCAGAAAGAGTGGATATCTGTGCCGTAAGTATAGAGTAAGTGAGGCCCAAGTCATACAGATGCCTAAAATACATACGAATAACCTTAAGATTGACTGAGTATAGTACTACAGAGCACTGCCTTACTCAGTACATAATTTTCCCTTGGAGGCTTTACCTTCTAAGCACATGGCATTCTGACAACTTTGATCATCTCTAAGACCCCTGCCAGCAAAACTGGCCAGTGAGGGGTGTCTACATCAGAAGCCAAGCACTGTTGACTGGGAGGACCCATCATTTAGGTAGCCATGAGGGATGGTTCAAGCTTTTTACCTTTTTCCCCAGTTTCCCATGTGCACCTGACAATGTGCTGGGAAGGAGGCATGCACTGGGCTGACCAGGGAGAATGTGCCTTCAAATCAATAATAGCCATTTCTCTAAGTAGCCCTGTTCCTTCCCAAAAGATGAGAATGGAAATCTCACCACAACATCTGCCCTTGAGTATGCATATCTCTCTTTGCATCATCCTCTCTGAGATCTTTTCCTTGCCCTAAATCGTCTACACCAGATTGTCTTCTGCCCTCCAGCACATGTCCTGAACCACCATAATCTGTTCTCTTGGACCTTCTCTGCAACTGGACCTACTTAGGCTTCTGCACTGATGTCCTCATTTCTTCATCTGTCCCACAGTGTGCAACCTGCCACCCATCTCAGGTACTTCACCTTCACCCCCTGTAACTTCCTCAGCTGTTCTGCTTTTACTGCCCAGGTTTCTGTACCATAAACTAGTGCTGGTCAGGCCACCTCTTTGTACACTTTATTCTTCAACTTCTTTAGCAATCTTACACTCTATGCTAATTGTCTGCAGTCCCTCTAATTCTTGCTCTGACCTCTTCATTCAGTCTTTCCCTCTCCTCAACACTCCTACATAGCTGAAGATGTTAACCTGTTAACTCTTTCCTCTTCTATCTCAATTTTCAGTTTCTTATGATTTCTCCCATTTGCTGCCATTAAAACTGTCGTGTCTATATTCGGTTGCATCCTGTGTGGCTTCAGTTTTGCATTCCATTCCTCTATCATTTGCTGATGTTCTTGTTCAGAGTCTGCCTGTAATGTCACATCATCTGCACAAAACAACACTGCTGATATGTCCCCTCCAAATAGTTTGCTAACGTAGTCCATCATCACTATGAAGAGCTGAACCCTGATGCCTGTCTTCTCCCACAGAGAATCCTTTTATGAGAATAAACACTGTTCATCCATACTTGTGTCACTGGGCTCTTATACATAGCCTGCACTAACTATACCAATATTTCTGGGATTTCAAACCACTGCACGACTGTCAAAATCCGCTTTCTTGGGACCTTTTAATATGCTTTCTCCAAGTCTAGAAATGCCCAGTTGGACTCTTTCCTCATCTCTAACTTCACTCTTCTCAACTATCTGTCTTACTGAAAACATTAGGTCTATTGTGCTGCATCCTGTCCATTATGGCATCTGTGTCTGGAACCTTTCAGACACAGAAATCTACAGATGAGCAAGAACTGTTGTGGCATCACTTCCAAACTACAAAGAATGTCATAACAGTTTAAGGCAGCAATGCTTATGAGGTCTATGAAAAAATATCTGACAATAAATAAATAAGTAATAAATAATATAAATAATAAATAAGGTAAATACAGTTTGGTTTAGATTTTTAGAGCTACAGTCCCCTTCAAAATGATTAGTTCATATGTCTCTAATCTGAAAGATAAGTACTGTCACAAAAATCCTCAGACAAGTAAGAAATATCTTAATTTATTTTCAACAACTTTCAACATTTTATATATGTCTCACAAATGTTCCTTTTAATAATATAATATCTCTAATTGCAATGCAAGTCAGTTGATCTAGAAGTATTCTATAGAAACCTAATTAAAGATTTGCTAACAGTGCACAAAATGTGCATTTTGCATGACCCAAAAATGTTTTAAGTAAACATTGTAACTAAGCTTTTGCCATCATAGGAAAAAGCAGTCCTGATTTTTATTAAAATTATTCAGTGTCACTGCAGCATACTCTTAATCTGAAATGTTTCTGTATGGCATAGTTTCCAATAAACATTCACAGTATTTGTGTCAGGTGCTAAGTGAGACTGGCATGGAATAAACTCCAAAAGACATGTATCATAGTCCAATTATGTAGCCGTCAAGTAAAGAGCTATTGTAGTGCCTTTTCTGCAGCAAGTTTGGATCCTAGGTTTTCTTGTAAGTAGAACAGCAGATGTAGTTCATAGTGCTCTCCAGATTCAGGAACTCTTAAACTGTGTCTCTCTTGAGGATAAATCTAGAAGGACACAAGGTTAGATTAAAATACGGTAATATGATACACAGTTTTACAAAACATCTGAATCCTTTGAATGTCGCTCCATGCAGCTTTCTTATTTCTTTATATAATTTTTTCCATGAAGCTCAGGTTCTAGTTTTTTTTTCTTACAGATATTTTATCACTATATAAATGCAAGATGACAGACAAAAAAAATAGCCTGAAAACTATGACAGCTTAAATACAAACAAGAATGGTAGGGCTATAAAAGGCTGCTGTAAGATCACATACCACTCCCCAAAAAATATATGTCAGAAAAAAGAACAGCCACAGATTGCTAAATCTCCATTTAAAAAAGTAGTCCATACAGGCAAGAAGTCTCAAGCAGGATCAGTTGGACAGAAAAAAAGAAAAATGCTTCACGCTTATCAAATGATATATTAAAATCAGCGAATACTAAAGATTATATATTCCTCATTCTGAAGGAGGTATAGGCCTCCTTGAAACTGGTTACACATGTAGGGCTGCAATTGCAGGACTGCATACATATCTGCTGACCTCACCAAATCCAAACATAGTGTAAAGTTTTAAAACATGAGGAGAATAAGTCTAAGATGATGTCCCTGCTTAGTTTAGCAGAAGCATATTGGTGTCAAGCGAAAACATAAATCAAACCAGAAGCACACAACAATCAGGCAGCAACTGAATGTGCCAAAACACAAAAAGAAAGAAAATATGGAGAAGGATCAGATGAGAAGGCAAGAAATGCTGAAAAGGTATAAATATAATTTTAACTACAGAAACCTAGATCAACTTCATGTCAATCAATATCTGATGCAGGAATGGTTACAAAGAGGTGAATTTAAACCAAAAGCTGAAAGGTTAATATTGTCAGCCCAGGATAGTGGACTATATACATGTTGGTTTACAAAGTCCATTGAACAAGTAGAAGAAAAAGACAAATGTAAGTTCTGTAAAACAGAACTGTAAACAGTCACACATTTTGTTCCTTGGTGTAACACTATAATGGCAGATGGCCCGAATATTGCAAGGCATAATAATGTGGCAAGACTACTGCATTGGGAATTTTGCAAACATTACAACATTGAAGTAGCTAAGAAGTACTACAAACATGAGCCACAAAGCATTATAGAAAATGGTTTGTATCACATGGGAACACCCATTACCAACAGTTCAAAAAAGAGATTTGAGAAAAACAGATATAGTAATCCATGACTGAAATTGTTACACACACTGATTACAGTGTCTTGCATACAGAGATACAAAAAGTAAAAAAATACCAGAATTTTCAGGCAGAAACAAGGGTAATGTGGAGAAGAATACCCAGACAGTTCCAGTAATAGTAGTAGCAGTAACAAATTTCATAAAAATAATTTATAGTCATACTTAGGTATGTTGCCGATACATTTAACTCCATATGAATTGCAGAAGGAGTCCGTTCTGGGCACAATGCTGGTGCTACAAATAGCACTTTTGGCTAACATCACGGATTGAAACAATACTGATTCCACAAACTTTAATCCTACTTTGAATTAGGAATGGGGTCAATTCCTGTCATGGTATCAGTGACCTAAATGACTTGGAGAAATTAAACTGAAGCAAGAAAGTATTTAGTCAGAACAGTACTGATTCTTTTTGCTTGATTTTATGAGTAGGACAATGGTAGTACTTGCATTCCCTGAAGGAACAATACAGTTAAGTAGGAAAAATTATGAAAGACTCAGAGGGAATAATTAAGGTAATGGAGTTCCTCTCCAACAAGCTGTTTTAGAAAAGAAGAACATGTTAGAGTATCTTCCCTCCCTATGTTATTTTCTTTATATTTAGAGCCATTAGCAGTGAAAATAAGAGACTCACACATTCAAGGATATAATTGGTGTGGTAACCAAGAAAAGTTAGCTTTATTCACAGATGACAACATCTTGGACTTGATAATGTTCGAAAATTACATCACAGTGTTGTGGAATATTTTGAGAGTTTTCCATTTTTTTCAGGATAAAAATGCATGAAGATAAAAAAAGACTATAGTAATGAAGCATGCACCCACACATGAATTGATTCAGCAGTGCTCATATTTCTGGGGTCATGATAACATAAAGTACTTAGGTATGCAGATTAAAAATGATACTATTATGCAAATGAAGGATATGTGAGGGAAAAAAACTAAACAAAAATAATACAAAAATTTAGAAACCTGAAGTTTCAGATTATGAATATGGACAGTAGTATCCAAGCAATGAAATGTTTCTCATCCCTTTTAAGTTTTATATACAGCTCAAGCATATTTTATCAACCAGAGGAAAAGTTGAGACTTTCAAGATGGTGGCACACAGAGAACCAGTGATTTTGTCTTTTTGGGTACTTTCAGTTACTGGCTAGTAAGTCCACTGCCTGGATGCCAGCAAAGAAGAAATTTAGAGAATCTGAAAGAAAATCTGCCACAAAAGCTAAGTAAAAAACACTGTCTGGGAAAAATCCCACAAATGTTCAGCAAAAAGCAGTTCAAACTCCAGCTTTGGTGCAAGATGTGACTTCCAGTAATCTAGACAAAAAAGTCAAATGTGCTCTGCCCTGATTAAAATAAATGAAACAATGGAGGAGTATCAACTCAATTAACAAAAGGCTAGAAAAAATAGAAGCTTTAAACAGATATTCAGATGACCTGATAAAACAGGTGTGAGACTCAAGCTGCTGTATCCCAGTTATCTTGAGAATATTTTTGCTGGAGGGTCAAAATCATTTTTAATGCAGAAAATGTGAAGGGAAAATGCAAAACTTTGTCCATCCAACAAAAAGTGAGCTATCAAACTGAAGGAGATTCTGCTTCTTACACTTCTGATAATAACGCTCATAGACAGATTATGCCAGTGAAACCTTTTCCAATGTTCCAAGGGAAAATGCCTGAGACCCCGAACAAAAAACATTGGAGTTGACTAAAGGAAACAGGACTACACTGGAAATTAACCAGATATGAAGACCAACAAGTAGAAAACTAGCAATCCGGAAATTAATGAATAAATGGGACTACAAAGCATCAATCACATTTGTGAAATATGGCAAAATAAGAAAACCTGGAAATATTGGACTTTTTTACACTTTGTTATTTGCAAAACATATGCCCCACTTCATTTCACTAATGTTCGGAAGAACATTAAGGAGAGAGGAACACGAAGGAAACAGGTAACTGTAAGTAAAACAGTTGCTGCTCCTAACAGTATTTTTATAAAACCTGACATATACTGCATGTTATATAGTAAAGACTTTTCAGTTATTTTTGAGTCTAATTGGGACACTAAAGTAAACAGTTCCCCTTTTTTTCCTTCTTTTTTTTTTTCTTGTTCAGTTTTAAGAAATGCAGGCACTCCAATGTAAAAATAGAAGAAAGCCTGGACAAAAGAGCATGATATAAGTAAAACTGACATGCTTTTTCTTACTTTTGTACAGGGGAATGACTGGATTAAGGCCTTTAGCTTTATTTAACAAGTTTTAAATGGAAGCATATAAATAAAAGAACACTGAATGTAATGAAAAGTTTTCTTTTAGTAAATAAATGTTCATAATGCAATATGAGAAGCTTGTAGTTCAAGGGAATGGTGTAGCTGGTTCTCATGTTTCTAGGGAGAGAAGCTGATAGGGGCAATAAAAACAGAATACATTTTTGTTACAATGGCTACAAGATAATGTTTTCTGAAAGCATTTAAGTTGAATTCTACATCTGGGAGAGGAATAAAGATAAGACAAAAACAGATAGCACTTTGTGTAAGTAGATGCACAGGCTGTACCATGTATCTTAGCATGGATAAACCTTATTATAGGTCAATTCAAGCATGTGAATGGAAAGCATTCTAAGAACTAAGCCAACACAGAAATGGAGAAAGGAGATTCTGCCTATAGAGATGATTGAAATTACGGGTACAGAGAATAGGCAAGAGGGGGCTGGAATTTACTGGAGAAAACTGGCAAAGGAACCAAGGTATTGGGAGCAAATAATTAGAGAGGGAAAGGTAATAGAATGGGAAGAAGGCAATAATTCATTTGGACTGCAGGCTAGAGATTGCCTTTCCTATCAAGGACTGACATCATGTATAGGCAAATAGAAATGAATAAGGGGGTCCTACAAATATTGCATTACAACTATAGGACTCAATCAGAGGAGGTTAGAAAGGATTTGGAAGAGTGATTGGATAAGCAATTCACAAAGAAACATTGGGAAGATATATATATATATATATATATATATATATATATATATGGCTCTGCTCCCAAATATGCAATAAAGTCCAAAAGATTTAGGATCTTTGCTTGCAGGTGTTTGCATACATATTTTTATACACCCGTAGACTGCAAAGAGTTTCCCTCATGTATATTGCAAATGTTGGAAGTATAATGGTGAAGAAAGAGGTAATTAGGACTATATTTTTTGGTAGTGTAATGAGTTGGCAGAGTTTAAAAATTCCCTGCACACTACTCTATCAGAAAAACTGGGTGAGCAAATCGGTGTCACTAAGAAATCTAGCTACTTATTGAGCTGTGATACAGAATTGGAATTGCCTAGACATAGTATGGCCTTGCTGAGTATAATTCTGGTGGCTCACAAAAAACAATAACTAGAAAATGGAAATCAATGTCTAGACTAAGAGTACTAGAAGTAGTGAATATAGTAACACTGATAAAGAGCTGGAAGTGGGATCTCTAGAAAAGGGCAGGAGCAAATTACATTGAAAAAATGGGAATTGTGGGAAGAATACAGCAGAATAATGTTTTGAAGGATTAATGAGGCTAAAGGGAATGCAAGATCTGAATGAGCTACGTAATATTTGACTGACAAAGACTGCATAGATTACATCTGATGTATAATGTTTGCAACTGAAAATATGTCAATATGATTTGTTTTCATTTATATAAATATACGATTGACTATATCATAAGTGAAAATTCAATAAAGATGCTTCTTGTTTAAATAAAAACAGAGAAGTTGTGGACTATAATAAAAAAAAAATGAAGGAATTTATTTGGGAAGGGAAGACAGCAAGTTTAATTGGAATAAGCTGGGTCTGATATTGTCACTTTTTCTTCTTCTCCTCACATGTGGGTTCAGATCCGGGCCCTCGGATCCAACTCGGCCATTAGCAAGCTTGTGGCAACCAAAAAGATCTTGGGTACCTTTCCCTTACCCACAACGCACCTCTCCCCATTACCTCAGATCTTGTTTGCTGCTTTGCGAAGACGTGGTCATTCCAGCTAGCTCTTGGTGTCCGGTTGTGTTTTTACTTCAAATTTCTTCAAACTCTCTCATACCTTTGTAGTTTTTGATAATATAAGTCTTCTCTGTCCCTTTCCTAACTGTTGCTCTGTTCTGGTGTTGTTTGCTACTGTATTTAACCTACTTTTACTTCTTAACTTTCTTTCCCACCAGTAACCATTTTTTCGTACGTTACTTCCTCTCCTTTCACCATTGGGTATTTCTTGCCTACTATTGTTAGTAAGGTTTTCTTTTCCCTCTAGCTGCTATTAAAAAAAAAAGAAAAACTTTCCTCTGTTGTTTTCTCCAGTGAGTGTTTCTGTGTGTACGTTGTGCATCTTCTCCTCTGTTATGGTGGAGAAGCAGGAAGTGTCAGCTGGCTTCAAGAAGTGTACAAAGTGCGGGCATAAGATCTCATTTAACAACTCGCACTCCTTGTTTGTTTATACTGTCTTGGGCCTCTACATTTACAGGAGGATTGTGCAATATGTTACTCCTTCAATAACAGAGCCTTAATAGACCAAAGGAACAAACTCATTTTAAGAAGGATGTTGCCCTCAGCCTTTGATGAAGCCACTTCTGGAGCAACTTTTACCTCTAAAACTAAATCGGCTCATTCCAGCCCTACTTTGTCCTTGTCCTCCAAATCTTCGGACAAGACCAAGAAAAGACCTTTGTCAATTACAACTGATTTTTCAGAGCTGAAGTCTAACAAGACAAAATCTCCCTCTTCTGGGGAGTCTCAAATCCCAACAGAGCTTTCTACTCCAACCACTACTTCACTGGATCTGGCTTCTTCGGATAAGACCTGATCAGGCAAGGATAGGTCAGATCCGACGTTTAGCCCTTTCAAGCCAATATTGACTTTGCCAAGGACACGGTACTCTCCCTCATATGACCCAGTACCTTTGAGGGTACCTTCCCCCTTTCTATCAAGGCAGAGATCCTCTTCTGCTATGTCCTCTCATTCGACCAGGAGTATTACTGAAGAAGAGGTGGAATGGATGGTGCAGAAGATCTTAAGGGCACAGGGTATTACTAGGTCCCCCTTGACCTCAGCCCTTTCGGCTCCAGGTCTACCTAAACTGTCCACTTCCCCTCTTCCTCCTCCTCTGACTATGGGGCAATTTTCAGAGCTCAGGATCCGATATGCCCGGTGCCCATCTTCCTCAGATCAGATTTTAGCTCAGAGCTTATCAGCCTTTTCGGAGCTGGAGAGCCCCTAGAGCCGAAGTGAGCTTTGCTAACTTCTGGTGAAGTCAACTCTCAGATCATTACAGCAGTCAATGCCTCTTGGGGATTCAGTGAAAGTGAGCTTGGCTCCGGCTTTGACCCTGGGTGAGCTGTCTTCTGGACTGGGGAGTGTGTCCATCCCAAAAGCATGGTTTGTCGAGTCCAGAGTCTTCATCCTTCCAGGAGCAGTCAAACTTTGGAGCTTTGGAGGTGGCTATGACTGCCACTGCACCAGCAAAGTCACACATCCCTTCAGATCCATTATCCCAGGAAGATACCTAGTGCTCTTCATCATCCCATCTTCTTCCACAAGGACAGTGGGAACCTAGGCTCCAAGATACCCATCAGGGTACCCGTGACTCTTCCAATACCCCCCAGACTATCCCACTGAGGTTCCTCGGAAAGGGATATGCAAGAAGAAGCATCTGGACTCCACAGAGGAGTCAGCCACTGAAGACACTGACCTCAATGAAGGTGATGGTTCCCCATGGTCACCCCCAGATGATGTTTCCTTTGGGGAGAGTCTAGAAATTCTCAAGCAGAGGGGTGACTGGCAGTCCAGCAACCCCTTGCCCAAGGAGTCGGTGTACCTGGCCGCCTTCAGTTCCTGCCTGCCTATGTCCTGGGTGACTCTGGCCACCGATGAGCTTACAGACCTAATCTCACGGTGGACGTGGGAGACCCCAGATTCCATTGAGCCAGTTCCCTGGACATCGAATAAGATCATAACCGCTCCTCCTGATAAGGCTTTCTGAACTAAGGAGGTTGCAGTAGATGCAATGGTCATGGCGGCAGCAACCAAGAGAGAACTTTCTGAGGAGAGTTTGACTATCCATCCTCCTAATAATGATTCTAGGACGTGGGACAGATGTGGGAAATATGTCTTTTCCTCAGTGACCTTTGCTCTGTAGTCGCTGAATTATTTATCTCATTTTACCAGGTTACAAAGGGATCTGAGCAAGGAGTTCTCAGATACCCTTCAAGCAGCAGTAGCTGAGGGAACTAAAGAAAAGGTAGCTTCCCAGTTAGCCATCGTGCATTCAATTGCCAACTCTTCCATGAAGTTCACTGCCCACGCAACTGAAGGAACAAGTAAAGAAGCAAAGAAGCATTTCCATGAGGAGGCATGCCTGGATGCGCCTTTGTGATTTTGCAGAACATTTTAAGTCTTCATTCTTCAATGCTCCCTTTGTCGGCACATCTCTTTTTGGGCCCAAAGTCAAGGATATGCTATCCAGGTATGAGAAGGATGGTAAAACCCTTTCTGCCATGGGCATACGTTTTTCAGCTCCTCAGAGGCTTTATCCCAAAGGTCAGAGAGGTAGTGGGAAAATGCGGTTCAAAATATCTCAAGGGTCTTACCAGGACACATATGGAGAGTTTTCCCCCAGAGGCAGGGGGGAAACAACAATGGAAGACGTCACCCTCACAGCAAAGAAGGTCCGCAGAACCAAGGTTCCTGGGAACCATTCTTTGGGAAACCTTTTCAGCACTCCTGAAAGGACCCCAGGTTGTCCACCTCTAGAGGCAAGTGGGGGGTCATCTATCCTTGCACTGGAGAGCCTGGCAAAACATAACTTCCAATGTCTGGGTGCAGAGGATAATATCTGGGAGTTACCAAATTCCCTTTTCCAAACAAGAAAATCCCAGATGGTCCACCCAGTCAAAGGGATCAAGCAGTTTTGCAAGTTCTAGAAAAAGAGTCATCCAAGAGCTCCCCCCAGACCAGAGAGTATTCAGAACTTACTCAAGGTTCTTTTTAGAGCCTAAGAAAACAGGGGACTGGAGACCGATTCTGGATCTCAGCAAATTGAACAAATCAGTCTGTTGCAGCAAGTTCTGAATGGTCACAGTTCAGGCCACACTTCCTTTCCTGGGAAAGGATAATTGGATATGCTCTATAGATCTTCAGGATGCGTACTACTACATGAAAATGGATAGATGCTCCGGAAGATACCTACTCTTCCAGCTGAAAGCCAGTCATTACCAGTTCAGAGCACTGGCCTTTGGTCTCACTACTGCACCCAGATTGTTCACCAAATGTATGGCAGTGGTTGCGACTCACCTGAGAGAACAAGGATTCCGGTTGTTTCCATACTTAGAGGACTGTCTCATTTCCACTACAACCAGGCATCTTCTAGTCTACGGAAGAGGCTATGTTCCTTCAACTTTATTCAGAACTAGACATAGCAGTAAATAACCAAATATCTCATCTGGAACCCACTCAAACAACAGAGTTCATAGGAGGCCTGGTAGACACAAGCCAGATGACTGCCAAACTTCCTCCATCCAGAGTACTGACAATCAAGAGTCAGACTGAAAGGCTGATCAGAAACAAAAGAGTAGCTGCCCGTCACGTTCTTCAGGCCTTAGGTTCCATGGCTGCTGCATCTGTCTTAGTTCCACTAGCTGCAATGGCTTCTAGCCTGACAGTGGTCAAAATGCATCAACCAGTGTTCTATCAGATCCTCATAACTGATATTTGCAAAAATTATCTCTCATGGTGGACTCATTCTTAACAGGTGACACAAAGCCAACCCTTTACTCCTCTTCACCCACAGGCTACGGTGACCATGGATGCTTCCCAGATAGAGTGGGTGGGGACATTATCTGGGGAAGACTGTTCAAGGTACCTGGTCTGCAGGCGAGCCCAAGCTCCACATAAATGTCTTAGAGATGAGGGCAATGCTCTTAGCATTACAGACATTTCAGTCTGCCCTTCCTCTAGGGACAGTAGTGATTCAATCGGACAACATGTCGGTGGTATGGTACATAAACAAGCAAGGAGGAACCAGATCATACCCTCTCTGTTGGGAAGCACGGAGAGTGTGGCAATGGGCGATCTCATCCAACTGCTTTCTAATAGCAATGCATATTCTGAGGAGATCCAACATCACAGCGGACAGGCTGAGCACAGCCATTCTAATGCCACGAGTGGCCCCTCAATCAGAATGTAGTGAAGAATATTTTCCACACGAGGCCAGCCTTGCTGTGATCTTTTCGCTTCTGGCCTAAACAACAAATGCAGCAACTATTTCACCCTGATTCCCCCACAAGGGCAAACCCTGAGGGATGCTCTGATACACGATTGCCCCCCCCCGGACTTCTGTATGCCTTTCCCTCCATACCGCTGGTCCCCAATTATCTTCACAAAGCCAAAAGATTGAAGAGGACAGTAATCCTCATTGCCCCATATTGGCCTCAACAATCTGGTTCCCTGTATCCCTGGATTCTGGATCCCTCTCCAGACCTGTTGTCACATCCAAAAGGAATGACGCATCCCAACCTTCTCAATCTCAAGCTGACAGCTTGGTTTCTCCAGTTCCATTGATCAGACAAACTATGCTCTCCTCCCTGGTCCGTCATATCTTGATGCCCTCCCATAAGCTGTCTACTCAGAAACTACATAGGAGTAAATGGAAGAGATTTGTTTTCTGGGGACAGCAACACAACATGGATCCCATCACAGCCCTTATTCATTTCATTTTGGTATTCCTACTCCCACCTTTTCAGTAATGGGGTAGTGGCGTCTACCATTAAAGTGCAGTTAGCAGCCATTTCAGATTTCCATACTGAGTTTGACAATCTGTCCCTGAATTCCCACAAACTTTGCAAAGCCTTCTTAAAAGGGACCTTGCTGTTAAAACCTCCTTATAAGGACCTCAGTCCCCCTTGGGATTTAAATCTGGTTCTGCGTTTGATTACTCAGCCTCCCTTCAAACCTGCAGCAACTTGGCCATCAAGTATCTTTCCTGGAGGACTCTCTTTTTGTGGCTATCACATCAGCGAGACAGATTTCAGGGCTTCAAGCTCTGTCTTCTGAATCTCTGTACATAATTTTCCATAAGGAGAGAGTCTCGTTGCGTACCAACCCCTCCTTTTTGCCCAAAGTTGTTTCTCAAACAAATCTTACCCAGACTATACATTTGCCTGTTTTCTTTCCTAATTGTACTAATAAAGGGGAATATATACTGCATCTGTTGGATGTTCATAGGCAGTTAAGTTTCTACTTGCATAGAACCAAAGAGTTTCGGAAGACAAAACAGTTGTTTGTTGCATTCGCAGGGCCGAGGAAAGGTCTACCAGTTACCAAAGCTACCTTATCCAAGTGGTTTTCTATATGTATCTTCTTTATTTATTCTTCAAAGGGCATGAAACCTGACTGCTCCATTCAGGCTCATTCCACTACAGCAATGACCACATCCACGGTCTTCTAGTCCAATGCTTCCTTTGATGACATTTGCGCATCGGTCACTTGGACAAACCATCATACCTTTATTACTCAGTACAAATGAGATCTGGTCTCCAGGGGAAGAGCTTCCTTTGACACAATGGTTCTGAGGAATATTCTTCCGCGAGTCCATCCTGGATAAAGGTAGCTGGGGACTCTGTTCCACATGTGAAGAGAAGATGAAAAATTGACAATATCAGAAAAAGAAGTTATGTACTCACTATAATGTTCCATCTGTATTGTCGATTTTTCATCGCTCCTCACAATCCCACCCTCCAACCCCCATCCTTAGATACTTTACCTGGCATAATGGGAGGATGATTTCTAGGGTTAGATTACATTTCATTAGACTACAGAAATTGCTTCACTTAAGGCGTCTTTGTGTGTTAAATACTAACCCTTCTCTTCCTTCTAATATAATTATAGCAAACAAGATCTGAGGTAATCAGGAAAGATGCACTGTGGGTTAAGGGGGTGGTACCCAAGAGCTTTTTGGTCACCACAAACTTGCTAACAGATGAGTCAGATCCGAACCCATATGTGAGGAAAGATGAAAAACTGACAATACAAATGGAACGTTATGGTGAGTACATAACTTTTTTTTCCTCCCCATAGAACAAAGTGGTTTAGAAGTACCTGATTTGCAGGGATATTTTAGAGCTACTCAGTTAAGGCTGACATACATAACACAAGCAGAAGGCTATTAAGTCAAACTGGAGGGGGATAATGTATTTTTGTCATCCAGCTTGTGAATATCATATTGATGTTGGTAAATCCTTGTTTTAAACTTGTTCTCGGTTTTACCTAGGGGAAAACAAAGAACAAGTTTAAAACAAGGATTTACCAACATCAATATGATATTCACAAGCTGGATGACAAAAATGCATTAGCCAAAAATATTATCAGGTTTCCCACACATTTTTTTAAGTATTCTTGTATAGAAAAAGTTTTTTGACCAGAGAGGAGGGCCACATAAAAGTTTACTTGAATATAAAGAACTGATTTGGCAGCTAATGAGTAATGCCACTGTACCCCCTGGTTTAAACGAATCCATTACTACAAATCATTATCATCATCTTCTTTCAGCTGTTCCCGTTAGGGGTCGCCACAGCGGATCATCTGTTTCCATTTCTTCCTGTCCTCTGCATGATGCTCTTTCACACCAACCGCCTACATGTCCTCTCTCACCACATCCATAAACCTTATCTTAGGCCTTCCTCTTTTCCTCTTACCTGGCAGCTCCATCCTTAGCATCCTTTTCCCAATATACCCAGCATCCCTCCTCAGCACATGTCCAAACCAATGCAATCTCGCCTCTCTTGCTTTGTCTCCAAACTGTCCAACCTGAGCTGACCCTCTAATATACTGATTCCTAATCCTGTCCATCCTAGTCACACCCAGTGCAAATCTTAACATCTTTAACTCTGCCACATCCAGCTCTGACTCCTGCCTTTTCGTCAATGCCACCGTCTCCAACCCATATAACATAGCTGGTCTCACTACCCTCTTGCAGACCTTCCCTTTCACTCTTACTGGTACCCGTCTGTCACAAATCACCCCTGACACTCTTCTCCACCCTGCCTGTACTCTCTTCTTCACCTCTCTTCCACACTCACCATTACTCTGAACTGTTGATCCCAAGTACTTAAAATCATCCACCTTTACCAAATCTACTCCCTGCATCCTCACCATTCCTCTACCCTCCCTCTCATTTACACACATATATTCTGTTTTAGCCCTGCTGACCTTCATTCCTCTCCTCTCTAAAGCATATCTCCACCTCTCCAGGGTCTCCTCAACCTGGTCCCTACTCTCACTACATATCACAATGTCATCTGCAAACATCATAGTCCACGGGGCCTCCTGTCTAATCTCATCTCTCAACCTGTCCATCACCACTGCAAATAAGAAAGGGCTCAGAGATGATCCTTGATGTAATCCCACTTCCACCTTAAACGTATCTGTCACTCCCACCGCAGTCCTCACCAATGTCACACTACCCTTGTACATATCCTGTACCACTCTTACATACTTCTCTGCCACTCCCGACTTCCTCATACAATACCACAACTCCTCTCTACGCACCCTGTCATATGCTTTCTCTAAGTCCACAAAGACGCAATGCAACTCCTTCTGACCTTCTCTGTATTTCTCCAACAACACTCTCAGAGCAAATATTGCATCTGTAGTACTCTTTCCTGGCATGAAACCATACTGCTGATCACTAATCATCACCTCCCTTCTTAACCTAGCTTCCACTACTCTTTCCCATAACTTCAAGCTGTGACTGATCAATTTTATCCCTCTGTAGTTACTGGAGCTCTGCACATCACCCTTATTCTTAAAGATAGGTACCAAAACACGTTTTCTCCACTCCTCAGGCATCCTCTGACTTTCCAAAATTTCATTAAACAATCTGGTTAAAAATTCCACTGCCATTTCTCCTAAACACCTCCATGCTTCCACTGGTATGTCATCTGGGCCAACAGCCTTTCCATTCTTCATCCTCTTCATAGCTGTCCTTACTTCCTCCTTGCTAATCTGCTTCACTTCCTGATTCACTATCCCCACATCATCCAACTCTCTCTCATTCTCTTCATTCATCATCCCTTCAAAGTACTCTTTCCATCTACTCAACACACTCTCCTCACTTGTGAGTAAGTTTCCCTCACTGTCCTTTATCACCCTTACCTGCTGCACATCTTTCACAGCTCCATTCCTACATACGTAATCCAGTACTACAAATAGTATTTTAAAATTAAAAGCTGAGTTTTCTTAAGGGCTTGTACACATGGGGGTATTTGTAAGTAGGAATTTTGATGTTGGATTTCAAAAACAGGCAAGGTTTTTGTGTGTGCAGGTGCTCATATGTGTATAACTTTACATTAGATGTATGTATTGTTTTAAAGATTAATTGAGGGGTGGAAATTTTAGTCATGTGACTTAATTGCTGTATTTAAGCTTAATTGAGATTTTAAACTGGGTTCTGAAGAAGTTTGACATTATTCTTACGAAAGTGCTCAACATTTGGAATAAACTGGTGCTTGGTGACGTTTTTCCCCTTCATTTTTTTGTTTTTGTATGCATAAAATCATCAACACATCACTGTGAATCTCTCAACAAACTAAACTGGCTAGAACTACCAAACTACCTATCCTACATTCAGCTCACCTATGCCCATAAACTCATCTTCCAGCCTTCCCTCTGTCCCTCCCTCGCCACTACCTTTAAAATGCACCACACACAAAGAATTCTCAGATCTAATAATCAAAACCTTATAGAAGTTTACCGACCACTCCACCCCCCAGGACAATACCTCCTGTCACACTCTTTAACTCGCTTATGGAACTCCCTTCCCCCCTCCATTCGTACCACTACTAGCCTCCAATCCTTTAAAAAATCACTCCACTCTCATCTAACTTCCACATGGGAATGCTCCTGCTCCCATCCCTCATAACCAACACTCTACTTCATTCACCCTCTCCCTTCCTTTCTCAAATTCCAGATAACAAATTCTTGCCTGTCTCTAGTACCTAGTAACTCCTGACCCTACTCCATCTAACTACCTATCCTCATTCCAACTGAAAAAAAAAAAAAAAAAAAAATTTTTTGATATCATTTCCTTTGATTGAAATACTTTTCATCAGTCTGTTTACCTCTGTAATGAACCTGCAGTCTGTGTGTGTGTGTATTAAGCTTAGTTTGTTTACCTCTGTAATCTTCATGCAATCTATGTGTGTATATTAATCTTTGTGTAACATGTACTTAGGAGCTTTTAAGAGTATATTAAGCATAGTTTGTTTACCTCTGTAATCTACATGCAATCTGTGTGTATATTAATCTTTGTGTAATATGTATTTAGGAGCTTTTCTCCCCAGGACTCCATTGAAAATGGGTTCATTAGGCCCAATGGACTATCCTGGTTAAACAACTGCAAATAAATAAATAAATAAATAATAAAATGTCTTCATTGCTTATGTGGGAGCTAGGGACAATACGCGCAGTCATTTTTTTCACTTTCCAAAATAACCTGGTAGGTGTGTGTGTATATATATATATATATATATATATATATATATATATATATAAAGGTCATCGTAGCTTGTATAGGAGACGTGTGCTGTCTAAATGCACCATGTTGGGACTATATTTTTATGATTTTTTTCACTTTCCTCAAAATTAAATTCTTAATCAGCATGCAGTAGAATTCTCGTAAACTGACCCTTTTCTGAAAGATTACATTGAGAAGGCTGAAATAAACATGCAGGACAGTCCAATTGCTTCTTAATGCTGTTCTGTTTATTGAGTTTCCTTATGAGTGCTTTCTTCTAATACATCTTATCAGGTGGGCTCTTAGTGAAAGCTGCTTGCTTGCAGCAAAACAAGTACTCAATCCTCATTTTTTTTTTTAAATCTTGCCTGCCATCACGGGGGCTGACATTGTGATTCCTTTGGAAAGCTAAATCTGTCCCATAATGCACAGATTGTGAGAATAAATAGCCATACAATTTGCTGTCAGACTATTCTTCCATTCACTTAGAATGGAACACCTGAAAAAAACTGCCAAGTTTGAGAGTCTGCAGCTCATATGTCATTGACTGGCATGCACTGAGTTTTACAAATACTGTTCCTACTGATGTACTACACATTCTCTGAAAGAAGCTTGCAAAAGTGTCAACAAAGTACTGAAATAAAAAAAAAATTCCTAAGGAGCAGTTTTGCAAGTTTCAATTCCTGGCCAAGTTACTCCTCCCATCTCCCCCTCCTTCACTGGGCTACAGTCCCACATTTCCAGCTCGGCTAGATTCATCTATTTAGTCAGCTTTGCATGACAACAGACATCAAACAAATCACAGCCTGGTGTGTCACTAGAATTGTTCCCTCATATGTCTCTTCATTTCTGAATATCATTTCCCAGGAATTATTTCTAAAAACAAAGCACACACATCAGTCCAGAATTTAGGCTACTCTATCCATTTCTTAAAATGTGCACAGTAAAATATTCAATTTGTAATGCAGTCTGGCTGCTCACGTGGTTATCTTTGCATAGTTATTCTCTTATAGCATAACCTGAACTTATGGTTTTTAATGCTAAGCTTTACAATGGTTTTCAGTTTCTTAACAATGTCCTCCCAAGCCTTTGATGTGACCCAGTACTTTCTGTTACTATTGCTTTATGTAATTTGTCTTAGTTGTATATTTGCATGTCTCTCACCCTCTCAGCAACAGACTCCTGGAGAAAAAGTACAGTTGTGTACATTTACCATAAATGTAGATGTTGGAGTGTATTCACTGTTGCTGTCCTAACAAATGGGTTATCTGGCTCCCGGTGGCCCTCAGTCGGCCAGAATACCAAAGGTAAGTAAAAATGACGTCAGTTGCCGTCGGTTGTAAAGAACATCAGGGCATCTGATACAAAAGGAGGCAGCCGACATCACTTCCTCAGTCTTTCTTGCCATAACAGTCAGGAGCCCCCAGAAAATAAGGCTTAAATCAAAAATCAATTTGACAAAAAACAAATTAAGCCTGTACCTCAGGAAAAGAGAATAGGAGAGGACCACAAAAAAAGGGGAAGGAGGGAGGGAAACCAGGACTGCAACAGTGAATACACTCGAACATCTACATTTATGGTAAGTGTACACAACTATACTATGTTCATCGTGTTTCACTGTTGCAGTCCTAACAAATGGGCATCAAGGGTTGGAGATAATGCCCTGCAACACCGCAGTGGCAAACCCTGCCCTGGCTCTGGAAAACAGGCAAATTATAATGCTTTGTGAAAGTGTGAACAGAAGACCATGTGGCAGCCTCCAAAATGTCTTTAGTAGGGATACCCCTTAGAAAGGCTGCAGAAGTGGAAGGAACTCTAGTAGAGTAGGTCCTAACCCCTTGAGGTGGAGCTTTGCCATGAAAGGAATAACAAAAAGAAATGCAATGTGCAATCCATTGAGAAATGGTTTGCTTAGAAATAGCCTTGCCCTGGGCTCTAGGGGCAAAACTGACCAATAACTGTGCTGATTTCCGAAGGTCCTTAGTCCTGTCCAGGTAAAACCTGAGCTGTCTATGCACATCAAGAAAATGTAGGATCCTTTCACCTCTACTGCAAGGATTAGGAAAGAAGGTAGGAATGTGTATGGACTGATTAAGAGTCAGGCTGGAAACCACCTTAGGCATAAAGGAGGGATTAGTCCTCAGAGAGACTCTATCTGCATGGAAAATAAGAAAAGGCTCCACGGCCATCAAAGCTTGCAGCTCCGAAACCCTCTTTGCTGAAGTTATAGCCAAGAGGAAGGCAGTCTTCCAAGAGAGACACTTTAAATCTTTAGAGGCAGCTGGCTCAAAAGGAGGAAGAGTGAGTTTCTCTACAACAAAATTAAGATCCCAGGCTGGAGTAGGTGCTCTTCTGGGAGGTTTTAAATTGCAAACACTTCTGAGAAACATTTTCCTCAGGGGATGAGAGAAAATGGGCTGTTCAAGAGAACAATGAGCAGAGATGGCTGAAGCATGGATCTTGACAAAAGAAAAAGAAAGACCACCCCTGAAGCAAATCAGCCAGGTATTCCAGGATCAGAGGAAGGATGGGTTGAGAAGCAGACTCCCCTTTAGCCTGCATCCAATGAGAGAACCTTTCCCATTTGCCAGCATAGGATTTCCTAGTGCTAGGCCTCCTGGCCTCCCTCAGCACGTCAACCACCTGTTGGGAAAGGGAGGAAGAAAAGGAAGGAGTCATACAATGAGCCATGCTGCCAAATGGAGAGACTGAAGACGAGGATGTAGAATGTTTCACCTTTCCTGAATCAAAAGATCTGGCTTCAGAGGAAGATGCCAATGAGGAAGATGGGAGAGACTGTGAAGCAGCGGATACCAATGCTGTCTGGGTCAGTTCGGAGCTATGAGAATAGTCCTTGGACGTTCGTCCCTGATCTTCACTAATACTCTGGGAAGAAGAGGAAGAGGAGGGAAGGTGTACACTGATAGCAACATCCAAGGGAAGGACAGAGCATCCACTTTCCAGGCTCTGCTGTGCTGCTGTCTGGTGCAAAAGAGAGGTAGCAGATGGTTGTCTGGGGGGAAAAAAGATTCACCTGAGGAGTGCCCCAACATTGAATGATGCTGTAAAAGACTGCTCTGTTCAGCTGCCACTCGTGAGGATCCAGAGTATGCCTGCTCAACTGGTCTGCCAAAACATTGAGCCTTCCTGGAAGAAACTGAGCTAGGAGATGCAGGTCCAGAGATGCTGCCATGGACCAAAGATTCATGCTTTACCTGCACAGGGGGTAAGAGTGAGTCCCTCCCTGATTGTTGATGTACCACATGACTGTGGTGTTGTCTGTCCTGACAAGCAGGGTCCCTGGAGAAAGAAGATGCTTGAAGGCTACTAAGGCCTGCTGAACTGCAATCAACTCTTTTAGATTTATGTGCATGTGCATCTGTTGGGCATTCCAATGTCCCTGAATGCATCTGCCATCCAGGTGCGCTCCCCAGGCGTAGTCCGAACTTGAGTGGCAGGAGGTGTCCGAAAAGGCATGTCTTTGTTTTGTAGACAGACTGTTGCCCACCATAGAAACTCCATCTGCAGAGATGAAAGCAGAGGAATCATCATATCCAGGTCCTCTGTGTGTTGACACCAAATGTTCTTAAGGTACCATTACAATTTCCTCATATGCAGTCTTGCATATGGAATCATGAGAATATAAGATGCCATGAATCCCAGAGCCTGCAGGTATTTCCTTGCAGGGAACTGGGACAGGCTTGCCAAGTCCTTGAAGCAAACTGAAAGAGTTGTCTGCTTCTCCTGGGTGAGATATATCATCTGGGCGGCTGTGTTCAGACTCACTCCCAGGAATGTTATCTCCTTGGATGGTACCATTTTCAATTTTTCCACATTGAGAGTGTAACCTAGGGAAGAGCAAAGAGTCTTTACGAATTCCAGATCCTTTAATAGCTGCTCCTGAGAACTTGCTTGAATCAGACAGTCGTCCAAGTATGGGTAAATCTGAATTTTCTTCTGCCTGCAAAAAGCAATGACTGGGGCCAAGCACTTTGTGAAGACTCTGTGAGCAGTAGATAAGCCAAAGGGCAGCACAAAGAATTGGTAATGTTGCTCGCCCACTCTGAAACGAAGGTACTGCCTGCAACTTTCCCTGATAGGAATGTGCAGATAAGCCTCTTTGAGATCCAAGGTTACCAGCCAGGAATCCTTTTCTAGCAGTGGTAGCAACTGATGCAGAGTGAGCATTTTGCACTTTGTAATTACTAGAAAAGAGATCAGAATGGAAAGATCCAGGATAGGATGCCAGGTGCCTTCTTTTTTTGGAACTAGGAAAAGCCTGGAATAAAAGCCCTAGCCTACCTGCTGAGCAGGAACTGATTGTATTGCTCCCAGATGAGACAGAGACAAAATTTGTTTTTCTACTTCTGCCCTTTGGTTTGGAGGAACGTCCGTGAATCCCTTGGGAGCTGGAAAGGTGCGGAAAGAAAACTTGTGCCCTAGGGACACCATTCTGAACACCCATTTGTCGTCTGTGATAGTGGCCCAGACATCTGCAAAAAGGGTCAACCTTCCCCCTAAAGGACTCTCCTGGCAAGCAAGAGCAGGCAGAAGTTGTAAAAGGTCATTGAGAGTGTTTTGACTGAGATGCAGGCTTGGAGCTTCCCCCTTCAGAAGTGGAAGCATGTCAACACCTAGACCTTTGAGGGATAGTCCCCTGCCCCCTAGAAGATTTGTAACCTCTAGTCCTGGAATGGTTCTGTCTGCTGGTATCAGGAAAGGTCCAACTCTTTGAAGGGTAATTCCTGCTAAAGCGTGGGGGTTGAACTTGCAGAAAATTTTTAACAGTTTGCATGGACTTGGCCTTATCCTCCATCTTCCTGAGTACCTTCTCTACTTTGCTGCCAAAAAGACTGTCTTTATGCAAAGGTACATCTAAAAGCTTAGCCTTGAGAGGTTCTGGAAGAGGCTGTTCTCTGAGCCAAGCATGCCTTCTAATTACAGATCCAGTAGCCGTAGCCCTGCTGGAGGCCTCGAAGATGTCAAAACCACAATGCAAAGAATGCTTATTGACTAGACTGGCTGAATTCAGTAACTCCTGCATGTCTTTACTCTCTGCCAAAGGAGATACACTTGCTATCCCAGACTTAATAGCCTCCAAGGTGTGCTGCTGGTACTTCAGCATATGAAATAGACAATTGGTAGCCCTAATAGCTAGGGTGGCAGAGGTATAAACCTTCTTGCCCCACCTATCTAGGTTTCTAGACTCCCTGTCAGAGGAAACAGGATTCCTGGTAACAGTGGTCTTAACTCCTTTAGGGCCCTGAGAAATAACCTCTGGATCCGCCAACGGATTCCTGAAAAGAAACACATGAGAATCAGGGACCCTGTAGTACCTGTCAGGTTTCCTGGGAGCAGGAGGAACAGAATTTGCAGACAAGGAATTTTCCAGAAACACACCATCAACAACTTCCAACATAGAGGGAATAGCAAGAGGCTTATGCTGAGGTAAATCCAGAAACTCCCTAATCCGTTTCTTGGATTGAGGATAATCCTGACTTTCCCATTTAAAATGTTCTCTGAGGGTATTCAAAGCATCACCAAAAGAAAAATCCACTGGAGGAGAGGCCGAAGGGATGGACTCCTCGGCATCCGAATCCTCAAAAGAAGAAAAAGCCTGAGAAAATTCCTCTTCATCAGCAGAAATGCTGGAAGAATCAGAACCTGAGCAGGACAAAACCTCAGGAGAAACATCCCTACTCCTTTTAGAAGGAGGAGGCTGAGAACCCCTAACAAGAGTCAACAAATCATTAGCCATTTTAATCATTTGGGATTGAGGGGAACGAGATGAAGCTGGAGCATGTCTTTTCACAGGCTAACGAATGAAAGATTTATTTGCAAGCCTGAAGGACTTGGGAGGCCTGGCAACCATCGAAGTTGCAGCAGAGGTTGAAGGAAGAAGTTTGCTGTCAGAACGCAAAACGGAGGCCGCAGACACCGGAGTCAGCTTAGCGGCTCCGGCTCCAGCAGAAGAGGCGACCGGCGACAGGTCGGAAGGCAAAACAGAGGCTGAAGGCCTAAGGGACTCAGACTCAAACAAGGCCGCGGTTGTACATCTTCGGACTGCAGGGACTGCAAAGGCGTCTCACTGGCTACCGCCTGACTGACGACCAACTTAACCTCATCCGAGGACTTAGCTTTCTGTGGCCTGTCACGGCCCTTATCCCTACGTTTCTTCGGAACATCCAAAGCCTGAAGATCAGCGGACGCCATACCAACGAACTTAGGCCAAACTCCAAAATGCCTAGCCAAAATCTTAGCCCGATGATGGATAGTATGCGGAGTAAAGGAGGCACAGAGATCACAACTGGGAACATCTTGGTCAAGGCCTAAACAAATAATGCAATAGGAATAACAATCTCTATGGGGAATCTGCTTTCCACAGGTAAGGCAATTATAAACTTCTTCTGACATTCATTAAGGCACTTAGCTGTAGTAGACTTCAATTCTTGTAGTCGGAAACCAACAAGGTAAACTGCTGACCGGCACTTGTGCATGCAAAGCTTCTGCTTTGGGCTCCACGGCAAGGAAGACTGAGGAAGTGACATCGGTTGCCTCCTTTTGTATCAGACGCCCTGACGTCCTTTACAACTGACGGCAACCGTCATTTTTACTTACCTTTGGTATTCTGGCCGACTGAGGGCTACCGGGAGCCAGATAACCCATTTGTTAGGACTGCAACAGTGAAACACGATGAACATCGTCCAAATCAGATACTTGTATTGAAAGAGCACCAGCAGCTGTAGCAGTGATACCATACTCCAAAGCAATGCACTCAACCACAGTGCTGACACAAGAAAATGTATATGTCTCAGTCAAGCTATGATGAAATTGCATGGGACTACACTGTGCCTGTAGTGGTCCTTTAAATGCCTTTCAAAACAGGATGTGGTGGAGGACAGCTGTTGCCATTGATAGTTAGTTTGACTAACTCTGTAGAATGACTGGTCCAGTCTAACACTCAACCTAAATGAAGGAAAGGCTTAGTCTTCAGTTTAAATAGCTGGTCTGATTGGTGCAGACTAGGACTCAGCCTTACTGGAGGGAAAGGCTGAACCACCTGTCTTTTTGGTTAAGCCTTCAGCTTTCATTTTACGTTATTTATTCTCTTACTAAGTAATTCCCTCATACCTTTAATCTCACATGCTATGAAACAGGAGTAATCCTTACCCATCTCTTGTTCTAGGTACTGGTTAACCTTTACTAGAATAGCCTAATCAATCTTACATGTGCTATAAAACAGGATTAATACTGGCAACCATTAGCCCCCACAGAAGAGAGTACAGTGCTCTGACATGCCAATTAAATTTTGATACATGTTTTATCAACGTTTTAAATATCAGCATGATTTTCTTAGTTAACTGCATTTTGATGAAGCTTTGGGTTCCGAAGCAAAAGTGTTTTTACTGTTTTTCTTCTGTGAAGTGTTATTTTATGTCATGAATCACTGTGATCAGTTGAACTCTGCACGAAACACTGGGCCCCATATCAGAAGCGAAGGCTCAAAGTATGAAAAAAAAAATTAAGTCCTATGTCCCACAAAAGCAGACACATGGACCAAAGGTTCTGCTGTTCCAATGCTACTGAACCCTATTTGGTGGTAGTTGTTTACTAATTTCTCTTGTGCCACATCTGATTTTGTTGAAAAAAATGAAAAAAACAAAAATAACAATCAGAATAAAATTATAATTGTGATAAGTACTCCAATGTTAAGGGGGTTCTGGAGAACAACAGCTGGTCCAATCATACAACACATGCACATTGAGGACTAAACCTTTCTTCCAATCAGGCTGAGAGCTGGTCTGGATCAATAAGATCACCTATGCAAAGAAGACTAGCCTTTCCCTCCATTTAGGCTGAGAGCTAATCTGGACCAATCAGTCTACATGGTAAGTCAAATTAACCGCCAATGGTAACAGGCCTCCACCACACCCCTTTTCAGATGTTTTGTTAAAAATGTCAAGCAAATGTAATTTCATTTACTAAAAATCTATCTGATGAAGTCTACTGGACAAAAGTGCTCATAAGGAAACTCAATAAACTGGACAACATTAAGATGCAATTGGACTGTCCAGCATTTTTATTTCAAACTTTTAGAAAGAATATTTTGGAAAAGGGTCAGTTTATGAGAATTTTACTGCATTCTAAACAAGAATTTAACAGGATCTACCAATGTAATTGGCTGTTTCTTCAATTTCACTTGTTGGTCCAAAAAGAGCACATTTGCTTCCACTAGGTTTGAAAAGTCCACACACTGACACCATGAGCTGTTTTGGATTATTTCCAAACAATTAAGCATCAGATGCATAAACAAGTGACTATGTTTTGAGTAAGGGTACAGAGGTATGTTGCTTTATGCAAATCAGATGACAACGTGTTACTGTACATTACTGGGTTATAATTGCTCCTTCTGTTTTGTTTCAGCTTGACATCAAGAGTGTACACATAAAGTGATTGTATTTAGAGGGTGGGGTGAGGAGGCATGTCAGATTAGATTTATGTACTATTGCAAACATTTGTTTTCTCAGTTGATTGTGAAATACTATTTTATCAGCTCTGAACAACAAGTTTTGGACAAAATGTATTTGTTCTTTGAAAGAAAAAAAACTGAGCTTCTTTCCATACTCATGATTTTTGTTCAGGCAATTCATTGGATAAAAATGTTGTTACAGTACAGTTTTGGCCAATTAGAGTGTGTTGAAAGGATAAAAGAAAAAAAAAGAGTAAATGTCTTTCCAAACTTGTGATTTCTGTTGTGTCAATTCATTGGATTAAAAGGTTAAAAACTAGTCCAAAATGAATGCATCACAGAGCATCTAGAAGAATATGGCTTTTGGGGCCTTAGTGGCTCCTAAGCACCTTGCTACAGTCAGGAATTTCCTGCATAGTTACTAAAGTGCAGTGTTGCCCAGTAAGAGTGTGTTGAAAGGATGCAAGTAAAAGTAAAGTCGAAGAGGAAGAGTGAATTTCTTTCCTTAGTTATGATTTTTGTTTATGCCACCATTCAATGAAAAAGGTTGTTTAAAAAGCTGTAAAATGCACATCAGATCATCTATAAATCCGTGTCTTCCTCCCAGCTTACTTTGGTTATTTATTTCACAATTACTACAGGGAGCACTTGACTAACTGGGGCGTGTTGAAAAGATGCCAGAAAAAGCAAGGTTGGAGAGCAATACTGATTTTCTCCTTTCTCCTTGTTCATGTGTTTTGGTCATGCTATCATTGAATTAAATGGTTGGAAAATAGCTATAAAATACACCTCACAGCATCTATAACCACATGGCTTTTGGGGGTCTAGTGACTCCCAGACCTGCAGCTTAACTTGACTATATATTTCCACTTATTACTGTGTACTCTTGGCCAAATGGGTGTGTTGAAAGGATGCATTAAAAAAACTAAGTTGAAGAGTAAAGAGTGAATTTCTTTCCCAAGTCACAATTTTTGTCCAGGCAATCCTTGGATCACTGGCCAGATTCCAAAAGACTTGCTGTTGGTATAAGCCTGCTTTATATATAGGCTTTACACTACAGTAAGTCATTTACTCTAAGAGCAAGTGTTTTGGAATTGGGGTAGACTTATTTTGGAGTACGTCACTTACACTGAGATGAAGTCCTCTGGAATCTGGCACTTAATCTCAAAAACGCCTATCATAAGATTGGCATATGAAGGGGCAAAAAGATTCACCCATGGCTGTACCAAGAAGTTGGTGATAAATGAGTTCATTTAATGCAAACAATTATTTAAGCTCAATAATATACAATTACATAATAGAATCAAATAAAAAACAATGTAAAGCCTCCAAACTATAATTTTCATTTAATTTGTTGACTGTCTTATAAATATTCAAGTAGTATATGGCACATGTTCTTCTGTAAATCTTTGTAGCTTTATCTGATTTTCTGTCCATTTGGGGGAAGTTAATTATGTAAGCTTTGAAATTAGAAAACATCTCTGCTACACCTCAACATAGTCAGCCATACTGATACATTTAATACTTCTATCATTGAATATACATATTTTCATTTGACAGTACAGTGCAACAAATGTAAACATTTTAAAACTGAAAACTTGTACATGCTGCTACATAAATGGACCGCTTCATTAATACACTATGTAACATATATAACTGTGAAAATTATATATTCTCTGTTGCACATGTAACTGTACATATAATTCATACACAATGGAACTTACATTAAGTGTGTAACAAGAACCATTATTTAGAACTGTAGGTGGACCAAACTACAATAATAATGTTTCACTGAAATCAGCACTGTATTAATGATGCACTGCATTTGAAATCCATAGAATAACAACTTGCAAATGAAAAATTTAAATATTTGAAACCTGTTGTTTTTGTTGTTGGTGACACACTATTTATGCAGATACATACACTTCTTTACTTGCACAGGGGGCATAGAAGAATAAAGCCCCAATTACAGCCCAGGTGACCAGAGTTTGAGTAGCAGCTTGGGTGCCAGAAGAGGCAAGCAAAGAGGATGAAAAGAGACATGGAAGAGCTCTCGGAAAATGTGGCCCAGGCAGGTATGACCCTAGCCCTGAGTAGCATCCTGCCTTCGCCCAGAATGATACCACAATATAAGGACAAAATGACTGACTTCAACAATTGGCTAAGCTTCTGGTGTCATTCAAATGGGATCCAGTATCTGTCTGCTTGGGACGACATGATCGACAGACCATGATGCTTTGCCAGAGATGGTGTGCACCTGTCGCCCCTGGGATTCACGTTACTGGCTAAGGCTCTTGCCACCCCTATAGTGCCTTTTTTAGGCAAAGTTCAAAGGACAAAACCACCACCATAACAGGTACAAGCATGCAAAATCTGAAGGTAATGCTACTCAACGCTAGAAGTCTAAACCTCAAAATGCACTCTCTTGAGGCACTCCTAAAAATGGAGAACATCGATATCTGTGCAGTAACTGAGACCTGGTTCAAGGCTCCAGAGAGCACCCCTGCAATACCAGGCTACAACTCTTACCACACTTTTCGGCCACCAAACCAGGACCGAAACACTAAAGGTGGAGGAGTGTCAATATTCACCAAGGATATTCTCACCATCAGGCTAGTTGCCCAACACAATGCATCTGAAATTCTCCAGGTGCAACTAACACTAGGCAAGACTGCAATCTAAACTGTAGCTTGCTACAGATCCCCCACCATACCCCAAGATTCTCACTACACCTTTCTAAACATACTGGAAAATATTAAGATAGAACCAAACACCCTAATACTGGGTGATTTTAACTACCCTGCCATTAACTGGGAAAACTACTCATGTACCAGCACCTTTGCCCAACTGTTCTTGGAATTCATAAATTCCAATGCCCTGGATCAACTAATCCATAGTCCCATGAGGGGCTCCAATATCCCAGACCTGGTCATTACCAACATGGGAAATCGATGCTCCACACCTATGGTCACCCCCTCGTTATTCAGGTCTGACCATAAGCTAATCACCTTCAACAACCACATTCCACTCCCACCCCCCAGTAAGGAAACCTCCATAAAAAACTTCTCCAAAGCCAACTTCATGCTACTCAAGTCAGAAGTGACAAACTTCATGACACCCATGCAGACGTGAACTGAAAGTTCAACTGCTGAATCCTACACTAAGGCACTGTACGAGCACATCCACTCATGCATGAATCGTGCCATCCCAAACAGAACCAAGATGCTCTCATCCAAAAAAAGGAAGCCAATCTGGTGGTCCTCTGCCATAAACAAACTTTACAACAAAAGGAAGAAACTGTTGCAGAAAAGAGGAAAATCCCAGGATGCAAAAAACTCCCTTACCAGCCTCAGTAAGAAACTGAGATCCCTCATAAAATCCTCCAAAGCTAGTTACGAAAATAAAATTGCCAAAGATTCCAAAGACAACCACAAGGCATTCTATAACTATGTCAAGAATCTAAATGGCAATGCTCAGATCTGCTCTGAGCTAAAACAGAATGGCATTAAATATACTCATCCCAAGGATATTGCCAATATCCTGGCAGATCGATTCAGTGCCAACTTCACCCCCCCTTTCACCCCCTAAATGGCCCATCTCAATACCGGATGATTGCCAAATTCCGGTAATAAGAGCCACACAGGTAAAAAAACGCACTCTCCAAAGCTAAGAATACAGCATCCATGGGACCATATGACATCCCTGTCTGTGTACTACATGAACTATAATATGAACTGGCACCTCACCTAAGTGTCATGTTTAATCATAGCCTCACCTCAGGTTTCATGCCCACTGAGTGGCGCAGAGCTACAGTTATCCCACTCCACAAGGGGGGATCCACCTTAGATCCCGGAAACTACCATCCCATCAGTCTGACGAGCCTTATCTGCAAGGCCATGGAGCGTATTGGAGAGTATTATCATGGAACTTATAAACAAAGACATTGGCAACCTTCAAACACTAGACCCCACCCAGTTTGGGTTTGTGAAGGGCCGATCTTGTCTCCTGAACCTGATTGACTTCTTCAAATCAGTCTCCACAGCCATGAACAAGGGTAAGGTGGTCCACACAGCCTATCTAGACCTTGCCAAGGCCTTTGACACCATCCCCCACTCTGGAATCATAGATAAACTTACTAAGCTGGGCATTAATCCCTACGTCACCCAATGGGTTGCTAACTGGCTTACTGATAGAACCCACACTGTAAAAGTAGCCGACTCCAAATCCAGCTCCAGACAAGTGACAAGTGGAGTACCTCAGGGTTCAGTCCTGGGACCGGTCTTGTTTGGCATCTACTTCTCTGAAGTACAGGCCAAAACTAAGGGACTCTGGCTAACAAAGTTAGCAGATAACTGCAAACTGGGAGCCATTATTGAATCCCCAAATGATGTGGATACTCTACAAAAGGGCCTTAAAGAAACAGATGCTTGGTGCCAGAGTCATGGGCTCAAGCTCAATGCCAAGAAATGTATAGTTATCCCCTTTGGGAAAAAACATGTACCCGTGAATTACCACATAGGTAGCCGTACACTAAACACCGAAAGTGGGATAAGAGACTTAGGGACACAGGTGGACAGTGGTCTCACCTTCGATAACCACATCACCACAACAGTCAGAAAATCCTTCTATGTGGCACACCTCATCACTAAGGGCTTTTCATCCAGAAAAAAGGAGGTCATTGTCCCACTGTACTTATCGCTCATTAGACCCATTATAGAATACAACGCCCCGTTTGGTATGTACCTCTCAAGACATCTGCAACAACTGGAAAGGCCACAGAAATACCTCACTAAAAGAATCACAGGCCTAAAGCAGATGCCCTACGCTGACCGCCTTAAGAAACTCCAGCTATACTCTGTCGCATATCGTCTACTCAGAGGCGATCTCTGCTTAACATACAAGGCCATGTCAAACCCAGAGCTGTTGGACATGCTACACTTAAAGAAATCCCAATCCCTCAGAGCCACACACTCCAGGGATCTAAACCTTGTCATCACAATAAACAAAACATGCTTGAGGGATAGGTTCCTGACCCAGAGACTCCCCAGACTCTGGAACAGATAGCCCATACATGTCAAGCAGAGTGCCTCTTTGGCCCTCTTCAAAAGGAACCTTGACGATTGGATGGGAGAAAGGAAATTCACCCCGGGGATCACGTCAGATGCCCTGCTAGACAGGGTTCCAGGGAAGTAAATAGTGTGGGAAGAAATAGCCAGGGAATTGTTATGGCTAGGCTTGTATGGGCCCTAGGGCTGATAGCCTAGTACCAACCTATGAGGAAACGGCAATGGTTCCCACTCTGCTTGTGCCACTGTTCTGATGACAGGACCTTGGCTGGAGGATAAAGGTGCATCATGATGCAGGAAACCGGTGCCAAGAAGATGGAGACATAGCCACCCAACATGAAAGCTGGTGATGGTAGCCCCTGTTACTGCATGTGGGGGGGGGGGCATGCATTTTTGAACAAGGGAGCAAAGAATGCCCTTGCAGTGATGCAAGTGCTTGCATCATCACCTTTTGCAGGGCTATGCAGAAAATACAGAAAGCTCTACTTTTAGAGTCCAATGGAATTTATCCAAAGAGTCTGGGTATGGCTTAATTAGCTTTGCTTCATCCTGTTTTCTTTTAGTTATTACAGAGTATCCTAACCATACCTCATTAACATTTCCCTGTTTTCCTCAGAGTAGAAGAATGAAATGCTTGCTCAAAGAACATTTGCCATAGAACATACAGACTCAAAATTCTGCTAAGCTCTGCTGAAAATGAGAATGATCTCTCACCACTCTATACATGCAGAGTACCAAAGCCCTTTCTGAGACTCCATTAATATGACTGTCAAGAGAGAGGAAGAAAACCTAACTTCATGAGAAGGTAAAAGTATCCACAAAGAAACATTTTAGTGTAAGAAGAAGAATATGCAATTTCAAAGGGAAAAAATCAGTACTTTATTTCAGTTATTTTTTTTATTTATTTAATTATAAATCTAGAGTTTTTTTCACTCAGAATAAAGGGAGAAGCTGTTTGTGATGGACTATCTAGTTTTAAAGTAGAAGTAGTGAAGGAAGAGATTTCTGTTTATAATAAGAATTACTTTTTAAAATGACTGTGTACATGAAGGATTAACACACAGTCATATGACATGATGTAGCAACTGGACAGTCATTTAACTGGGTGCCCATTTTACAGTGGTTCTTTATAAACCGGCATAGACTACCTTTGGTCCCAATGTATACATAAATGATTATATCAATGTGCATAAGACCTTCTTCTCATTTTACAGTCTTTAATAAATCTGGCACTGACAGCTAGAAAAAATATCCTAATTTTTCAGAGTCACTTTTTGCCGGCTGCAGGTCTTTCGCCATGTACCCTGGCTGCTGATTACATTTCCATATAAAAAGTATTAATGATTGAAAAATAAATAATTAAATAAAAAGGAAAAAAAATATTGAAGTCTGACAACTATGCTTGCAAAAGTACTCTAAAGCTTTGTAACAAAAAAAAAAAAAATCTTGTTTACTACCGCTCCACAAAACTCATACTTCAATATAAACATGCTGTCTAATGACAATAGCTCATCTTTTAGTCTTTAGTATCTTTGATCATAACAAAGATCACACAGAGATCAGGCCACCTCTGCTTATTGCTGCCTACCTGGAGAACCTAACTTTGCTCAGATCATCTTGTGACTGCAGCTACCTCCCAGCTACCACTAACTCTCCATTGCTGAATTGACTCAGTCCACTGCAAACAGACTGTTTGGTTACTGTCTGCAGCATGAACTTTTGAAAGAGGCATCCTATTCCCCGAATCACTGACTTCAGTTTATAGCCTTTCTCTTCCTGATTTCAGACAAAGAGAACAGAGAAAGAAGACAAGATCATCGCAATGCAAAAGTTTTACATATGCTGTATGAATATATGCTTTCAAAAGTGCACCAGATGCTACATCTGTACAGCAGCATGTTGCTGTACAATGCTATTCTCTAAAGCGACAAAATGCTGACATGAACAATTGTTTTTAACACATTTCTATGCCCTAAATGCAAATCATTTTAAGCAATCTATTAATCTCCATGCAGCAAGATCCTTGTGTACCACTTTTGATAGTCTAGATGCGTTTTACTAGAGAAACAAAGACCTGAAATATGCACTCACACTGTGCTATAAGACATTACCTGCAGGTCGTACGGCCTTCCACTTCTGATGAGAAGACTTACAAGAATATTAGTATGAGCAAAGTGAACATTTTCATCTAGGAATCCATGGAGGAGCAGCAGACGATAAGGCCTAGAAAAGGAGCAAAAGAAGGAACTTAAATAATTCCAGTAAAGCAAAAGATCAGGATTGTACCCAGTAAAATGTATAGTTGAACTTTCTCACAAACACTAAAAGATGTGTGAAACTGGGCTCAGAGGGACAATAAACGTTCCATTAAATTTGTTTTGATCATAGTCTAACATTGGTGTCACAGAAGGATGTTGCCCTGACCATAACTCAGATGACAAGTGTACAAACAGCAGCTCAGGCACTGGAGCAGACTAAGCACATATGAACATATTTTACATATTGTAACTGATATCCCTCTGGTCATCTAACTTAAGGTCCTCCTACCAGTCTTTCCTCTGCAATCCTTGCTCTAACTTTTCTTTTCTTTGTGATTTTTTTTTCAGAGTGCCAACTTTGATATCCACTTTCTATATAATACTTGCAAATATTATGTTTTGTCGGTTCCAACTCTGATATTGATATTGTATATAATCTATATAAATACTACAATCTGTCTGTCATTCACTCATTCATTCTGTATATAATATCATGTATCTGTTGTGTTTACCCCAGGCTGAGATTGAAATAAGTCCAGTGGGATCAGTGCCATATCTCGGTTAAATTCAAAATAAAAATAAATAAAATCAATTATACAAAAATGTCTCATTGCCATTCAAAAACGTGCACACTGATTGGACAACGCAGTAAGTGTGCTTGTTGTAAATTGAGCATATACCAATAAAATAAAGTCAGGCCGCTCAAGTACCATTGAAGGCCAGAGTTTTCTACTGGAATATGCTCAGAGGCCACAGCAAAATACAAGAAAAATCAGGGATGTTTTGCAAAAGCAAGGAAACAGAAATGTACTCGATTCTCCTCGTATTTCTGCTTTGTCCCTCCTTAAATCCCGGCAGACAATTGTACCTCTCAACTGTCTGGATCACTGCAGAATATCCAGATTTTTGCCTCATAGTTTTGGTCTTTTCCTCATTAAAAAATGTTTTTTTCTGGCAAGCCACTGGGGAAGGAAATCATTAAATAACCGCAGATAGCTGAGGTCTGGACTTTATATCCTTCAGAAAATGTACGCTAACACAAAAATCTCTTGTTCGTGTAACTTAAGTTTAAAAGACCAATACAATCTGTCCCTGTTTTTGGACCTCTGTCTCTCCATCCTAGCCGCCTTTGTGTTGGGCTTTGTCTAGGTTTCTTGCACTAACAGTAGCAGTAAAAAAAAAAAATCTCTTGAATAGCACTGATGTACTGGGCAAGCATAGGAATGTAAGTCCCACATGCATACACAGTAAATCAGAAGAGGCAGAAAAATATAGTGAAACACTGCAGTGCTGTTATAAAAAGACATTACTTAAGAAAGGTAAGCAATTTCTTTCTTAAATAATGTCATTGTATAATAGCAATAACCTACTCCTGAGTGTGGATAATGCTGGATTCACCCATGGTTGACTTTGTTTGATCACTTGGGTAAATCCAGCATTACCCACCACCCAGTCCTGGGTTATTGCTCCAATGAACATCATGCAATATGCCTAATTTGCTTCAGAGCAGTAGCCACACAGGCATACAGCTTCAAAACCATAATTATATGACCCGATCTCTAACCAACCAAAAGACAGGCACGAGTAAACAGCTGCAGTTATCAAATACTGTTTAAGAAGGTTTAATGATGTAAATGAATATCTGACATTTGTGTGAATATTGGCAGGTTTCTCTTGTTGACTTCCTAGGTGATTATTACATGACTGATATCTGGTACCTCAGCAAAAAAGTCCTACAAGAAGACAAAAATCAAACTAAATACAGAAAAAATAAACAGAAAGATAAAACCAATTATTTCATCAAACAGTAATTAAACCATCTAAGAAAACAAAATAATTAAACAAGAAGCTGTTTCCAATCACACTCAAATTTTTGTTCAAAATAAATGCAGTGTTATTTTAAAATGAAAAGACACTCCTTGAAACAGGATCACTCCTTCAAGTTCCTGCCATAATGAGGTACATTTTCAATAACGGTAGCTTTCAGACCCAAAGGCTGGCTGCCATGTTTAGTTGTAAAATGATCTGCATAACTAACAGGCTAACAGGGAAACCATTTGAATATCCCCTTTTAACAAAACGTTTTGGGATTTCTTAAGCCATACATGTTTGTTTAAGTTATATGTCTATCAAGTATCTTGATGTTTACTTGCTGAGAAGGTCAAGTGACTAAGTATGTATTGTGTTTAAATGCTTTGTATTTTTTGTGCTGCAAGGACAAGAGGCTGAAACCTGATTGTGTAATGTTCTTTTCATAGCTGTGTTCATGAACAAAGGTGATTTATGATTCAGAGTACTTATGTGATTTTTGTTGATAAACAAATATGTATATTAACATATACATAGACATTATTCTGACTTCTGGTTTAAAGACACTTTCACACTCATCTATTTAGGACTTGGACTGCGGTGGTGGTGCTGCAGTAGCGTTGTCGCCTCACAGTTAGACGTTGCCTGTTCGATTCTCAGTTAGAGCGTCTTCTGTGTGGCGACATGTGTGAATGGGCATTCCTTCATTGAAGGTTGTGCGTTAGGACCAGCAAACCAGCACATAAAAATCTACTGCCAATCATTAGTGGACCAGAGTTCTGCTGTGGCGACCCTAACCGGGAAAAGCCGAAAGACACAAACAAACTGCATTCTCTACCCTGAAGAGAAATGATGCACCCACCTCTATTGAAACCAAGTCTAATGCAACCTATCATCCTGATATATTCTAATGGCTTCTCTTGGTTGAATTTCTCCTAGTCTTTTGTGTTTTTAATACCATGGCAGAAGTGGACCCCATTCATAAGTTAGGGTACGATTAAATATCGTGAAATTAGTACTACTTCAATCTTTAACGTTAGCAAAAAGTGCTCTTTGTAGCACCCACAAGTTGCTCAGAAATGACTCCTCCTGTAATTCATACAGGATTACGTGTAATGGTAACATATCTATATATGACAGTGAATGCTCCTACTACTGTTGGAAATGTCTGGCTATCCTTCTTCCACATTGTTCTCATTTCTGTCTGCAAATCTTTGTATTTTATGACTTTTTGTCTCTCTGTATGCAAGACACTGTAATTGCTTGGTGTAGCAATTTCAATGATCAGTGTTACTTTTTGTCTTGTTTCATGGACTACTATATCTGGTTTTCTTGCATATATTTTATTGAACTGTTGGTAATGGGTGATCCTACGTGATGTACACTTCATCATTCTCTATAATGCTTTGTGGTTTATGCTTCCAAAGCTATTTCTATATTGTAGTGTTTGCACAATCCCCAATGTAATATTTGCGACATTATTTATTATGCCTTTCAGTGTACATGCCCTCTGCTATACGAAAATAACACCCAGCAACAAGGTGTGTGACTGTTTCAAATTCTTCTTTGTACAACCTACATTTGCTTATTTCTCCCACATGTTCAATGGACTTTGCAAACCAATGTATATGTAGTCCACTATTCTGTGCTGTCATTATTAACCTTTTATCCTTTCATATAAACTCACCTCTCCTTAACCATTCTTGCATCACATCCTGCTCAACATGACAGGAGATGTCAATACTTTCCACTATATTTATGGCTTTTCCACATTTCTTTTCTTCTCATCTGATCCTTCTCCTTATATTCTTTCTTTTGTTTTTTGGCATATTCAGTTGCTGTCTGATTTTTGTCTACTTCTGGTTTGATTTCCATTCCACTTTCCACCTGAACTCTTCTGCTAAACTAAGCAGAAAGATCATCTTAGACTTCCTCTCCTCATGTTGTAAAATTTTCACTATCTTTGGATCTGACGAGATCAGCAGATATGTATGTACTCCCATGATCATAGAGCCATACATATAAATCAATTTCAAGGAGGCCTACACCCCCATTCAGAGCTATGGATATATCATTTTGGCACATGCTGATTTTTATATATCATTTGATAAATGTGAAGCATTTTTCCCATTTTTCTGTCATATAATCCAGTACCTTTTGGGGCCAGTCAATCACGCCAAAACTGTAAGTTAAAACAAGAATAGCAAATTGATTTTCAGCTTGAACTTTATTCCTAGATGTCAGGGCTTTCAGTATCAGTTTTGGTCTTCTGAAGTATTACTGAGTTTTATTTCCATTTGTTCATGTTTAATTGCTGATCCTTCATCAATTTCCAAATATTTATACACTCCTTCCTGTTCAAGTTCCTTTACATCACATTCCTATCCTAGACTGATAGTCTCTTGGTACTGCAAATCTCCTGCTTTAAATGTTGCTTTTGCACATTTATCAAGACCAAATGCCATTCTTATATCATTTGAGAAAGTTTTAACCACTTGCAGTTGTACTTTCAACTCCCCATTTTATGAACTATACAATTTTAAGTCATAGATGAGAAGTCTTTAAGCAAGTTATTTTCTGGGTGCCAGATTGTAACCAAGACCTAATGTATTAAGTCAACAGCTTAATGGGTTAAGGGCAAGACAAAACATCAGCGGTGACAAAGAAGCATCCTGGAATATCCCACTTTGACTTTTTTTCCCATTTGGGATAATAATTTGCCCTTTGTAATGACTTAATTGCAGAGTGGTTTGCCACTGTTTCATAGTCACTGTAATGTAATTGATCAAGTCTCTTGTACATCTGTAAGCACTACTTTATCCATAATGTGGGATGCTGTCAAATGCTTTTTTTGTAAACTATCCATGCCATACTTAGATTCTTCTTCCTTTGTTCCACACGAGTTTCTTTTGTTACCTTTTGTTCTATTGTCATGATTGAATGTTCTTCTAAATGAATATAAACTCTTTTGGCATCAATTCCAGTATATAGTCTGTACATCGTCGGAAGGCAAGTTATTGCTCCATATATATTTTTAAGATGACTTACAGGTTCACTCTTAAGGAGGAATATTGTTTTTCCTGTTGTTGGGTTGGTGACTATTCAGGATGTGCATACAAGCAGTTCTTACTCAATAGAAACAAAAAAGAAATGGCTGCGGGTAAATCCATGGTGCAAAAAAATAAGTAAAAATATAAACACAATGCACCAAGGTAACACACAATAACGTTTAATAAAAACAAAAAGTAAAAGACAGAGGTGAGCGCTTTCGCAACAATAGTTGCTTCATCAGACAAAGATCAAGTGAATAGCATTGCTTAAATAGGTAAAAAAACAATTATCTCATCAATTAATGATGTCATACACCAAAAGTTATTTAAAGAGACAGTTACAACATGAGCATAGTAATGGTATGAATAAGATATAAAATGCTGAATAAATACTGCATAAAATACATTTGCATATGCATAAAATGTAATATAATAATAAAGGTAACAATAAAAATAAAAATGAACAATAAAAACTGTCAATGTTTAAGGCGTCTAGCTTTCAAGAATGGAATCAAAGAGGTGGTACCATTGAGGCCTGGGTATCTTTCTGCATTAAGTTTCAGTATCCATTTCTGTTCATGGCTCTCTAACATTTTCTATATGTCCACCTCTCAGATTTCTATATATGTGTTGCAAGACAAAGAATTTGAAGGAATGAGAAGCATCTGTGCACATAACATGATTAGCAAGTGCATTTGTTTGCTTATTATTCCTAATGTCACGAATATGTTCTAAAATTCTGTCTTTAAAAAGCCTATTAGTTTTGCCAACGTAGAAGGCAGGGCATTGCTGGAAAAAACAAAAGTAAATGACATCAGTAGTCTTGCAATCTGAATAAGTGTTGGAATGTAGTTTAAAATGTCTGGTTGGATGAATATATATGTTTTTACTGTAGATATATGGGCATGCACTACATGATCTACATGGAAAAGTGCCGTGACGGGTGGAAATGCATGTAGTGTTGCGTGGTTCACTGTTGCAAAGATACTGTTTAAGTGACCTATTGTTCCTAAAGCTAAAGCGTGGAGTACTGGCAATTGTGGCATTAAGGTTAGGGACCTCTTGTAACAGATGCCAATGTCTCCTAATAACATCAGTGTATTGGTTAATGTTACTAGCAAATTGGAACACAACTCTAAAATCATTACTAGTCCGAACGACATTGTTATCAGCAGAATCATTCCTAGTAGATTGAAAGTATGGTCTACATCTGGTATGTCTCATTTGCCAAGCATTGGAAATAGTCTTATCAATGTCAGTATCATGGTAACCCCTTTCCAGAAAATCAGATTTTAAACTGTTAAGTGCAATCTCTGCATCCTCATCTTTATCGTGTAGTCTTAAGGTCCTAAAGACTTGGCCTTTAAGTACATTCCCTAGGTGTATGTCTAGGGTGTATGCTGGATTTATGTAAAAGTGTATTCTTTCTGGTCGGTTTAAAATAAATAGCACTATTTAACTGATTTAAACTAGACCTAGTAATGTGTACATCAAGAAAGTTGATGTCAGTGGCAGAGATCTGGTGAGGAAAATCTCAAAAAATCAGTGGTGGTGTGTAGGTATTGTAAAAATGAGGTAAAGTCTGAACCATTACCTTTCCATAACATGAGGACATCGTCTACAAAACGTACATACCATAGTACTTGTCCTAAGAAAGGATTCTTGTCAGACAGAATGTTAACTTCTTCCCAGCAAACCAAGGCAAGGTTGGTGTAGCTGTTGGCACAGGGAGTCCCCATGGCTACGCCAACCTTCTGTAAATAAAACTGTTCTTGGAACGTAACAATGTTATTTTCCAAGATAATTTCTAGTAAACTGCAAATCAATTGAATTTTGGTATTATTAAAACACTTGTTAACTGTCAGAAACTCTCTTGTCATTTCAATACCCCATGTATTGGGTATGCTGGTGAATAGTGATTCTATATCCATGGTAACCAAGACAAAATCTAAATCCGTATCAATACTATCCATTCTGTTATGTAACCGTGTTTAGAACATCTTGGTATCCCTTAGTATAGTATGACAATTTTCTAAAAGGCCATGTAGGCTGCCTTCAACACATATAGAAAGGGGTTCAGTGCACCAGCCAGCCCCTGAGACTATGGGCCGCATTGGTGGTGAGTAAAGATCTTTATGGACCTTAGGTAGACCATAAATACTAGGGACAACAGGTTGAGTAATATTAAAATATTTAAAAAGTGGTTCATCAATTAAACCAGTAATAAGTAGATCAAAAAGGAAAAACGAAACTTTACCAATAATTGCATTTACAGCAGGTTTAAAAATGCACTGGTATGTATCAGTGTTTAATAAAAGTTTTTCCATTTGTTGTACGTATAGTTCTTTATCTAAGAGAACTATACCACCACCCTTATCTGCTTGTTTAATAACCAGAGTGTGTAAATTCCTTAATTCTTTCAGAGCTCTCTGCTCTTCTGAAGTCAAATTACAAAAAGAGTAATCATTGCTATCAGATACACTTATTTCTCTGAATGTAGTTTCACATATATCAATAAATCTTTGAACCCCAGGTGGAGTAATTGGTATAAATGTACTAGGTTGTTTGTAAATATTTTGCACATTGTCTGTATTTACTGGAAACATACATTTCAAAGATAAATTTCTCCCTAGTAGCCTTAGATCTTTCAACATTTCAGTTATATCTGCCTTCCTCGCAGGTACAAATGATAACCCTTTATTTAGTACATTAAGTTGTTCAGGATTAAGTTCAAAAGAGGAGATATTAATAACCAGACCTGTAGTTATATGCGTCTCCTCTTGTGTAGTTGAACTGTTCCTTCCATCTGGTTGGTCCTGGATATGTGTCCATTGTGCGGAAGACTCTTCGTTCGAGTTCTGAAAGGAAGTGCTGCCTTTAGAGTGAAGTCGCCCTTCTTGGTGGTGTCTAAAAAAACGCTTGCGTCATTTCTGCTCTCCTTTAGATTAGAATCCACAGTTGCAGAGTTATTAGAAATGTGCGATGGTGTCGGTAGAGGTATATTCTTTGTTTTATTTCCTGTTTTTTCTTTAACGTTGTTAGAGATCTTGCTATCATTTGATACAATAGTTACATTCTGTTGAACGCTATCAATGCATGCAGCGTTTGAAAGTACTCTCGCTGTAGCTGCCAGATCAGTAGAGGAACCGGAAATAGTACCAGAAGTAGCAGATCTAGTTGTGCGCACATTTAAAGCGATACTGTGAGCGCTATTTGGCATAAGGTTCCCTTGAGTTGTTCTATGCATGTTTTCTCTGGGCCATGAGAAAACGTTATTATTAGCAAAGTCACGTTTATCTCTGTTTAATTTAGATAGTTTAATTGTTTGCAGCTTTTTTTCATAAGCGATTATACTATCTTGCAACTGGCTCATCTTATTGATGGTAATATCTGGTGAGAAACTCTCAGTAATATTGGACTCTAAAGCAATGATTTCTGCTTTCAGCTCAAGTTCAATTGGTGAAAAAAATTCCAATAAAAGTTCCATGTATTTGGAGCTAAACTGTAAGTTAAGCTCTTGCCATTTACATAGTAAGACAGGATAGGTTTCTCCATAAGTAGGCATGTTGAGTATTCTGAGACCACGAGGGATAATCTTGGCTTCCAGTGAAGCGTGTAAGTGTAGGCGCTGCCATTGTAGCCTCTTGTATTTATACATTAAGTTTTCCAAATTTTTACATTGCTCAAGAAACTCAGCTCTGCGTTGAGTAGTTGAAGTATCATTGAAACCATCACATAAGTCCATATTCAAAAGTGGGTTTACTGGAATATCCAGGATTCGTAAAAGATGATGGTGATATCCATCCATAGTCACTTCAGTAGAGGAATCCTCCATAAATGCGTGTGCCCTTTAGCCGAATAAAAACAAAATAGAAACAAAAAAGAAACGGCTGCGGGTAAAACCAAGGTGCAAAAAAATAAGTAAAAATATAAACACAATGCACCAAGGTAACACACAATAATGTTTAATAAAAACAAAAAGTAAAAGACAGAGGTGAGCGCTTTTGCAACAATAGTTGCTTCATCAGACAAAGATCAAGTGAATAGCACTGCTTAAATAGGTAAAAAAACAATTATCTCATCAATTAATGATGTCATACACCAAAAGCTATTTAAAGAGACAGTTATAACATGAACATAGTAATGGCATGAATAAGATATAAAATGCTGAATAAATACTGCATTAAATACATTTGCATATGCATAAAATGTAATATAATAAAGGTAACAATAAAAATAAAAATGAACAATAAAAACTGTCAATGTTTAAGGCGTCTAGCTTTCAAGAATGGAATCAATGAGGTGGTACCAATGAGGCCTGGGTATCTTTCTGCATTAAGTTTCAGTATCCATTTCTGTTCATGGCTCTCTGTAACTTTTTCTATATGTCCACCTCTCAGATTTCTATATATGTGTTGCAAGACAAAGAATTTGAAGGAATGAGAAGCGTCTGTGCACATAACATGATTAGCAAGTGCATTTGTTTGCTTATTATTCCTAATGTCACGAATATGTTCTAAAATTCTGTCTACAGTAAAAACATATATATTCATCCAACCAGACATTTTAAACTACATTCCAACACTTATTCAGATTGCAAGACTACTGATGTCATTTACTTTTGTTTTTGCCAGCAATGTCCTGCCTTCTACATTGGCAAAACTAAAAGGCTTTTAAAGACAGAATTTTAGAACATATTCGAGACATTAGGAATAATAAGCAAACAAATGCACTTGCTAATCATGTTATGTGCACAGACGCTTCTCATTCCTTCAAATTCTTTGTCTTGCAACACATATATAGAAATCTGAGAGGTGGAGATATAGAAAAAGTTACAGAGAGCCATGAACAGAAATGGATACTGAAACTTAATGCAGAAAGATATCCAGGCCTCAATGGTACCAACTCTTTGATTCCATTCTTGAAAGCTAGACGCCTTAAACATTGACAGTTTTTATTGTTCATTTTTATTTTTATTGTTACCTTTATTATATTACATTTTATGCATATGCAAATGTATTTTATGCAGTATTTATTCAGCATTTTATATCTTATTCATACCATTACTATGCTCATGTTGTAACTGTCTCTTTAAATAACTTTTGGTGTATGACATCATTAATTGATGAGATGATTGTTTTTTTTACCTATTTAAGCAGTGCTATTCACTTGATCTTTGTCTGATGAAGCAACTATTGTTGCGAAAGCGCTCACCTCTGTCTTTTACTTTTTGTTTTTATTAAACGTTATTGTGTGTTACCTTGGTGCATTGTATTTATATTTTTAGTTCTTACTCAAGCCTACATCTTCATGTAAGGATGTTAACACTTTTAGCCAGAAGTTAGGTACTACATCTGGGCCTGACGTTTTCCATTTAGGAGCTTTTCTTAATTTTGTTTTAGTTTCTCTAGCTGCTACTTTATCCTATTTCATATCCTGTACATTTGAACTTCTTACTATTTCTTTTACATCTATCCATTCAGCATCTTTATGTTCCACAGGGTCTTCATAAATATTTCTCCAAAATGTGTCCATTTCTTCTTTTTTTTTGGTGGTATTTCTATTCTTTTTGTTTTATTTCCCAATTCTCTATAAAAGTTTTTTGGGTCATCAGTGAATTGCTTACTTTACATGTTTCCTTTATATTCATCTGCATAGCTTCCAAATTTTTCTACCTGTGCCGATATCTTTAGTTTACTATTTGCAATAGTGTATGATAGATCCCGGTCTGTTCTAATACTGCACGTTGCTTTCATTACTTATACCTTTCTAAGCATTTTTATTGATCTGTTCCCTCTTCTATACTCTTCTAAAAGTGACACTTCTTGTCTTACGCTTTATAGTTTTCTCTAGTCGATGATTCCATGGTGGCATTTAATTTCCTCTTCTCCTTTCCCTTATTACTCTGCATTTTTGTGGTAAAATGTTATCTATTATTAATTTAGCTACACAGTAATATATCCTATTTACTTCTGTTATATCACATTAATTTCTGTTAATAGTCTTGATTACTGTGTTCATCTGTTTTATCAAACTTCAAACATTTTGGGTCTTACTTACTTTCTGTAATCTATTTCTTTAATTGATCTTAATAGGTCTATCCATATCTATTGAATCAGGCAACTCTTCCCTTAGATCATTTTCTTCTCAACTGTGGGCACATTCTTTGCTGTTTCCTGCGGGCATTGTACAGAAAGTTCCAGAACATTTTTCTGTGATATATTCTCTTCAGCTGCATCCTGCATCATCTGTTGCTCTTTCATATGGGAACTTACTGACCTATCACTCCAAAACATTGACTTTGGCTTTGCAGTACAACTTCAAATGAACTTTTGTACTGGTTTCCTACTTAAGGCTCCAGAGTATCTTCATGAGGCACATGATTAGATGCTTTCCATTCCACTGGTTTCTCCTTAATTCGGGAACTCACTGTTCCATCATGCTGTGGATTTTACCAGAGTTTCTACGCTAAATCCTGTATTTCGCAGGTAATTCATAAGTTCAGTTTCTATTTCTTTAACTTATCCATTACTAATCCTCTTTTTTACTTTCCCTTTTTTGTTTTGTGAAATTCTTCGCACCTGGATGCCTTTGTATTTCTCTTCAGATATCTTTGGTGTTGCTTTTTTTTGTATTGATTAGTTTTGCCTTTTCCTTTGCATAAATATTGCACCATATTAAATCTGTTTTTCTTTCCCATGCCCATATGTCTTCTTCAGATGTCTCCTGCTCCAAATGTTTTTCTTTACTTTGGGGACTCCATGTTTCATCATGCTGTGACATAACCTGTGCTAGACTTTCTACATTAAATCCTTTATTTTGCAGGTATTCCCTAAGTTCATCTTCTATTTGTTCAACTTCTACTTTACTGATCTTCTGTTCTATATTCTCCCTTTATGATCTTATTTTTTGTATAGTGAAATTTTCCATACCTGGGTGCCTTTGCTATATTTCTCTTCAAGTATCTTTGAAGCTGCTTTTTGTATTGACTAGTTTGGCTTTCTCCTTTGCAAAAATATTGCACCACATCAGATCTCATTCTTTCCCATGTCCGTGTTTCTTTTTTACACCTATCAAAAATCTCTGGGTTTTGTTCTTTATATTTTTTGCACTTCCTCTGTCACTTCTTTTTCCAAGTGGCTCAAAGTTTATTTGCCTATGTAATGTTTTTCATGGATGTTGTATTAATGAACGCAAATTTGCACTTGAAGCTTTTGACAGTGTTCTTGTGTATTTTTCATTCCTCTTATTTCTCTCTCAAACATTTTGAATATCTTCTATTTGGAAATTCTGGGATTCTTGCATAACAGTAACAATTCATAATTGCATCCTTATCTTCAACAGTTCACTCTGTCATCTATATGGCTCTTTTACCCCATTGTAGGAATGTTTCTGTGTCTTGGAAGATTCTGCACTGTCATTTTTTTCTGGTCCTCGCATCAATGTGCATACCAGGATTGGGCACTTTTTACTCCTGGGACTTGTGTACCCAGCTGTCTTTTCTATTTTTAAACTACCTCTGTCCATGATATATGCCGTATAAAATACAGTCTATATATCAGTGTCGTTGTGAGATTTTGTGAAAACAGGGTTCACCATGTGAAAGTACTTACCAAGACTTCAGGATAAATTCAGTTCCAGCATTACTACTCTCCTTTTCTTTCTGATTTTATCATCTCTCCATCTGGACCTCATTTTGATATCCCTTTTTCATAAAACGTTTTGGGATTTCTTAAACCACATTTCTGTTTAGGTTACATGTCTATCACGTATCTTGATATTCACTTGAGCTGGCCAAATGACTAATTAGGTATTGTGTTTAAATAATTTGTATTTTTTTCATGCTGCAATGATGAGGCCAAGAAGTTGAAACCAGTCTGTGTAATGTTCTTTTCTGAGTTGTGTTCTGGTGTTCTTTTTGTTGACAAACACACACTGTAATATATGCATAGATATTATTCTTACGTCTGGTGTATTGATAATTCAAAAGTGATCTATTTGGGACTTGTATTGCATTCCCAACCCTGAAGGGAAATGGAGCACCCACCTCTGTTGAAACAGAGTCTAATGCAACTTGTCATCCTGACATATCACAATGGTTTTGTAGGTCTACTGATGATGACTACAATTACAAGCTTATATCTTTGAAACATGTTTGACATTTTCGAGTAATAATTTTGCAGTATATCTGAATATTTGCTTATGAACTGCACTGAGTGTGCTTTTGGGTGTGCAGGTAATAAAACTGCTTCACAGTGAATTTCTGCATGCTTCTTCATAGTTTCTAATACTATTTTATGCACATATATAAATGTATGACTATATCAGAAGCTTGACACATACTGAAATAGTGGTTTTTACTATTGACCTTATATAGACACAATATACTTATGAGTTCATATTCACCTGCAAGTAAGAAAAAATGGAAACCATGTTTGTTGTGAACTAAATCTAAAGACATCTGTAGTAGGGTTGCTATGAAATACACCTCTAATGTCTGACTGCAATCTAATGAAATAAAGAAAGTCACTGTAATACATATTAACTTGTTACCTGTGTACTGACCCCCCCTGACAAGGCATGTCAATAATATTTTAACTGTGATCATATAAAAGTAACATCTCCTTGCCTTTCCACACAGCCTACCTTCCCAGTCCTAAGGTAAGCAACCTCCTGTTTGAGTATATATCTAATATTTAACTATGAGCAAGTGAAAGAAATAATAACCAAAATACAGTATTTCAACTTTGCTGCTGGCAGTTGGATCACAGGACTAAGCTATGAGCTATAACCAAGCTGCTTCCTGTGGTAGAAGGTTTGATTTCCTCAGCCTTCATTTGCCTGCTGTATGACCCTGAGGAAGTCACTTAACCAGAGTGTGTTTTGGGACAAAAGTGAATTTGGGCTAGGCTACTTAATGGTTGCCCGAACTGCATGTCTTGTAACTACCCATCTATTTTAGTCTCACACACTGATGAGCCAAACCTGATGACAGCCTGTGATGATGTAACTCTAATGTCCATTTCCTTCATGCACAGTCTGCATCCCCAATCAATAAAGATAGTCACTTTCTGACTTATACGATCATCTGATGTTTGGCTTTGATTAAATGAAAGACAAAGCCCATAGTAATGTATTTCTACTTGCTGTACATGTGCCTGAGACGACTGGCAGCATAACAATGATCCTTCAACTGTGATTAATTAACCCAAATGTCCCTTGCCTTCACAAACAGCTCACCTCTCAACTCCATCCAAAAAATAACCACTTTCTGATTGTATACCACTGATGTTTGAATAAGATCAAGTGAAAGAAATAATGGCAACTGTAATGTATTTAACTTGTTTCTCACATATGTACTGTACCTTCCTTTAAAACAATACTTATGATAATTGAACTTTTCTATCATGCATGAACTTCCCCCATTCGAAAAATAACCACTTTCTGTGCATCTTTCAGATATTTACAGTGAATGTTATCTGGCCTCCTACCAGGGGCATCAAAGTATTGAAAAATACATTCCAGTCACCATTACAAATACATGGATCATTGCTGTGGGCAGTGATGTGCTGCTAACACTCTCCACAGACATATATAGTATTCTACAAGGTACCACAGAGTAAATAAACTGTCACTGCTGATTAGAATGTCTGTTCCCTACAGGGACATCTAATAAACTGGGTAGGCTCTGACACTGCTGGTTATTCTGAAAAACTATTGTTAGTACTTACACCACACATGAATATGCTATTATTTTGTGAGAGAGAGATGGAACTAAGATGCACTCTAATAAGTAGCATGGCAGCTCACTTTTGAATTTGATTTTCTTTCATCTAGGGCATTTATTTTATTAGTACATTATGAAATTACTGTTTATCTAGGTAGTGTCATTTTATGTGTGCAAGTCTACAGCACTGCCTGGGTGAAAGTTAAGACTAGTCTGGAAAGTCATATACAGTTCTACCGGTGGGGCAGACAAAGGAGATTTGGTTATAGGTAGAGAGCACTGCATATCTGTTATGGCTGTAAAAAGAGCAGTGAACAGAAAACTTGGTGATTGGCTTGATGCACCTCCACACACAGTAAACAGAGTCTTTAGAGTCTGATAAAGGTAGTGTTGGAGCTATATCACTGTGTGCTGAACTAAAAGTGAGCTGCCATTACTAATCTTCTTCCTGCCTATAAATAATGCATTTGCTGAAGTATAATGTTTGACCTCACTCAGCTACTCATTAGTGATGTGCGATGATTAACTGCACAGTTGCAACCACAGACCTGTCTCACCCAGTTTTTATTTTATCACACAAGTAACCTGCCTGGTGCTTTTTGAACTTGATGAGAGTACTACCTCAGCACAAAGAAATCAGAAACTTTTATTCCAGAGCCTTGGTAGACACTTTGCTACAAATCTCTCTCTCTTTTTATTGATGCTATCATCTGTACTCAGTGTTACAATATACATCTCTGCATTAGACACATCTCCTATAGGTAAGAAAAGGTGATTCAGATACCACTGGGTTGGACAGGGCATTTACAACAAAACAGACATTCTTCCATAAATACCCTGTAAGATAATAAATACAGTGAGGGTGTTCTAAGGCAGTTTTTGTAACTTAACTTCCAGCTCACATTTTTTGAGAGCTACCACCTTCTAAATTGGACAACGTGTTAAATAGGTAGGTACAGAAAGACAAACTGCTTTCAATAATGGGCCTCATCACAGATTTGTAAAGGTGGATCAAGATCGGACAGGGCAACTAGTACGCCAAACAGGATCCAGTGAGTAAGCGCAAATACCTTTCTAATCATTTAGGCATTTCTTTAACCAAGAAACATCTTTATTAAATTATCATGTATGAATAGGAAATCCTGCCTTTATATGAATGAAAATAAACCAAATTGACAAAATTTTAGTTGCAAAGGAATGTTATCCATGCTAAGATGCATGGTACAGCCTGTGCTTCTACTAAGTGCTGTCTGGTTTTGTCTTATCTTTACTGCTCTCCCAGAATGGGAAAACACTTGCATGCCGTCAGTAAACATTATCCCCTAGCCATTGAAAGAAAGATGTATTCTGTTTATTGCTCTTTATCAGACTGTCACCATGGAGACATGAGAACTAATACAGAGCTGCCTTTACATGCATTTATTTATTTGCTAGAGGAAAGATTTATTATAGTCAATGTGTTTATTTGCTTTCTCTTAAAACTTGTTACTAGATCAAGCCAAGAACCTTAATCCAGTAATTCCCCTATGCAAGAATGAGAAAAAGAACATGCATTTTGCTTGCAACATACTCTTTTGAGCAGACTTTTTCTTTTTTTTTGAACAAGGAGAAAATAAAAGAAGAAAGAAAAACAAGGGCACCTGTTTACTTTAGTATCCTCATTACACTTGAAAGTAACTGAGAAAACTTTACTTTATAGTATGCAGATTATCTCATGCACTATTAAGATATTATTGTTAACTGTAAGTAAAACAAAATTTTATTCTTAACTCTTTCCTTCTTCCCCTCTCCTAAGTGCTTCTCCAAACATTAATGAAATAAGGTAGGGCATATGCTTTAGAGTCCCCTACAAGTTTAACAAAGTCAGAAAAGTCCAATATTTCCAGGTTTTCTTGTTCTGCCACGTTTCACAAACATAATTAATGCTTTGTAATCCCACATTTGTCAATTTCTGAGTTGCTATTTTTATTCGTGTTTATCCTCATCTCCCAAATCCAGTCTCTGCTTGTTTTCCAATGTACACTCAGTTCTTTTAGTCCACTCTTGCACTTCTTTTTCTGTCTCTCAAGCATTTCCATTGAAACACTGGAAAAAGATTTCACTGGCATAGTCCCTTTGTGGTCTTTACTATCAAAAGGACAAGAAAGAGAATCTCCTTCTGTTCCACAGTTCACTTTTTGTTGGGCAAACTTTTGTATTTCCTCATTAGCATGCTCTGCATCAAAAATGATTTTGCCCTCCAGGAGAATATTCTGACGACAGCTGGTTACAGCAATTTAAATCTCATGTCTGCTTCTTGATATTCCCTGATTAATGGAATAAATGTACTCCTCTTCTGCCTGGTGTATAGTGAGTAAGCATTTTCCATAAACACTCTACTGCCTCCCACTTTTAGTACTTTGTCCTCCTGACACAGTTTTATCAGAATCAATTCCTTCTGCTGGTAGAATTGCATCTTTACTATTAAAGGTCTAAGTTGCTTCCTCATGGCCAGGTTTGTAGCATACACATAATGTGCCCTTTCAATTAACTCCTGCTGTGGAATACCAATCCAGTTGCTTGTATGTGCTTTCATAAAATTAATACGGTCTGTTCCAGCTTCTCTGGTACAGCAGAACATCTTAGGTTTTCCCAATGTGCTCTGTCCTCCAATTCTATTATTTTTTGAAACATCTCTTCTTGAGCAGTCTCATATTCAGCCCGCCCTTTCCATCATTCTGACCTCTGATTTTTGCAGGTTTATTACCTCATCTGAATATGTTTAGAGCTTCTTCCATTTTCCAGCCTTTTGTTATTTGAGTTGATGTACTCCATCAGTGTTTCATTTATTTTAATCAGCTCTGAGTACAATCTGACTTATTTTTTCCTCTAGGTTACTGGAAGTCATGTCTTGCACCAAAGCTGGAGCTTGCACTGCTTTTTAATGAACAGCTGCAGAATTGTTCCCAGTCACTGTTTTTCCTCACCTTTTGTGATTTTCTTTCAGGTTCTCCGAATTTCTTTTTTGCTGGCATCCAGGCAGTGCACTTACTAGCCAGTTACTGAAATTTACACAAACTTATGAGTTTACTGTCTCTCTCTTCTGAGTTTCTGTTTTCACACTGGGAGAGCTGAAATTAAGCTGTTACACAATGTGCAGTCATCCTGGAAGTCTAATCATTCAGGTAGTAGTCTACATTAATCTCCAAGTCTTTATTTTACCCTCAATTTAAATGCAGATCTACTGTACAGGTGGCATATAGCAAATGTTAAAAATCCCCTTATCAGTTGATCTTCAAGAGTGCACCTTGCAGTGGGGTTCCCATTCTAAGTATTCCATCAATGGTTATTTTTTTCCATGAACTTGAGCTTCCATGCTTGTGGTTTATACAGCCATGCCTGTTAATGCTGGGGTGCTCTTGTGCTTGCATACAGAAGCTCACCCAGACCTACCATCCTTATTTTTTTTAAACAAGAAACATCTTTATAGGTTCATAGGTGTTTACTAGGCTAACCACCACAAGGGAATTTTTAAAACTAACCATGCATCCCAAACCTCTGACAATTTCTGATATCCTTGATAAGTGGGGCCTGGGAGATGAACCATTTACAGGTTACCTGTGTCCATTAGAGACATAGGTGGAAAACCAGGGATGGAGTTCCAGTTTCCCATCCAATTATCCAAATTGCACTTGAATTGGGTTAGGAAGGAACTCTGCTTCACATGGATGGGGAGCCTGTTCCACAGACGGGGTAGTCTCTGGGATACATACCTATTTCTCCAGCAGGTCCTATTTATATCACAAGAAAGGTTTAAGTCTTTAGAATGGTTAATTCTAGTGTTATTTGTTTTGTGGATATGCAGGAGGTCTATCAGAGTGGGGTTTGACAATGCCCTGTAAATGACAAAAAGAAGCGATCCAAGGACTGATCCCTGAGGGACTCCACTTGTGACTGGCCTCTTTGTAGAGGAGGACTCCCCAATTCTAACTTCCTGGGTCCTGTCTGTGAGCCAGTTGGATATCTACCGGGTGACATACAGGTTTGTACCTAACCTCTTGAGTTTGTCAACAATGCCCAAATGGGGTATATTGTCAAATGCCCTGGCCAGGTCAAGGTAGGCAGTGTGAAAGATTCTGCCCTCATCCATTGCTTTGGTGACCTTCTCAAAGAAGTCCACCAGGTTGAGTAGGCATGATGTGCCCTTGATGAAACCAAACTGGGTTGTTTCCAGTGTTTTGAGGTTTACTACATCTCTGTTGATCATTTCCATGACAATTCTTTCCATGACTTTACATATAAGACTAGTGAGACTTATGGATCTGTAGTTTCCAGGGTATGTAGATGGCCCACCTTTGTGCAGATGGAGAACTGTTGCCTTTCTCCATTCATGAGGCACAGAGCCTGTTTGGAGGCTACAGTTAAATAGTAATTCCAGAGCCCCTGATAGGTCATGTTTCATGCTATTTAGATGGCATCCTGGGATACTGTCTAGGCCAATTGATGCAGTGTTCTTGGTTTAGAGAGAGCATTAAGGACCTGTTCCCTAGTGATAGTAGGAGGAGTTGTATTTGATGATATTTCCTGACTGAAGGTTGAGGGTGAGAGAGGAGTAAAGTTGGAGATAAACTTATCAGCCAGTTGGTTTGCCATACTGCAGGTGATCCATTTACAATGAGCTCTGCACATAGTTGTGCAGTGCCTTTGAGGTTGCAGACATAGCTAAAGAATGTTTTGGGAGGCCAAACTTACCTCACATTTAGCTTTGGTAGACTTTGTCTTCTGAGTTGTTTGTTTAGTTTGAGAGTGCTTTTATCATGCTGGGTGCTGCACCTCCTGTTGTTTGCTATGATTTTCTTCCTCCTGTTATACAGCATACTGATTTTGTGACTCCACCAGGGTGGCTTGTATTTTGAGTTAGTTCTGTACTTCTTCCTGGTGGGTACAGCTGCCTCTATGCAGCTATTAACATGCTTGTACAGGGTTTCTGTCAACAGTTCCGCATAGGCAGCGGTGTTCTCATGGTTTATGGGGGCTTGAAATTTTGGCAGGTTCTCACTTAATAGCAGGACGTAAGCCTTAGAATAGTTCCTGTATATTACAGGTTTAGCTGGGGGTCCAGGTTTTATTTTTACTTCAAAGGAGACCATTTTGTGGTCTGAACTTACCAGGGAAGGCATTACATTAGGGGGTATGCAGCACTCTCCCATATTAGTGAGGACCAGATCCAGTTTGGTTGCACCTCTGGTTGATGTACTGACTATCTAGTCCAGGGAGTTTGTGTTTAAAAAGTCCAGGAATCTCTGTGCATGTACGTTTGGTGTCATACAGGATTCCCAGTTAATAGTGGGGTAATTAAAGTCACCCGTGAATATGGTATTGGGTTGGATGGTTAGTGTTTCTGTTAACTTTAAATACATGGTATGGGTTTCCTGGGTCACAGAGAGGGACCTATAGCTTGCAAGGAAGTGGTATTGGATTTTGCCTATGGTGATTTGAACATGCAGCAGCTCAAGTGCATTGTCTTTTTTGACCAGCCTTGAGGTATATTTATTTTTAATGTAAATAAGCACACCTTCACCTTTAATCCCTGCCTGTGAAGTAGTTGACCTAAATGTGTGGAAGGCATTATAACCTTGCAATGTTGGTGTGCTCTCCACGGTTTTAAACCATGCCTCAGTGGCTGCACAGACGTCAGCATTCTTTAGGGTAAAGAGAGCTTCAAGGCAGTGGAGTTTTTTGTTTAGACTCCTAGCACTGACCAGTAATACCTTAAAATTTTCTTAGTTTTGATTTACTATGTCGGAAGTGCTTTATTTTAAATTATCATGCATGACATAGGCAATCATAAATTTATATAAATGAAAACAAACCATACTGACATAATTTTAGTTGCAAATGTTATACATCACAAACCACATTGACATAATCCTAGTTGCAAACATACATTGCTTATAATCTATCCAGTCAGTCAGACATTACATAGCTCATTCAAATTCTGCATTCTTTTAAACCTTGTTCCTCCTCTGCATGTACTGTTCCCATATTTCCCATTTTTTGCTATGTAATTTGCTCCTACCCTTTTCTAAACATCCCAATTCCAGTTGTTTTATCTTTGTTACTATATTCACTTCTAGTAAAGTTGGTTTACACTTTAATTTCCATTTTCTAGTACTTGATTTTTTTGGCAGCCACCATAATTAGACTCAGCAAGGCCTTACTATGTCTAGGCAATTCCGATTCTGTATCATAGCTCAAAAAAATAATTTCCTTAGTTACACCAATTTGCTCACCCAGTATTTCTGACAGAGCAGTCTGCAGAGAATCTTTAAAGTCTGCCAGTTCATTACACTCCCAGAAAATATGTTCCCAATTACTTCTTTCTTCCCGATTACCATTCTTATTTCTTGAGCACATCGAATTTGAGGAATCACATCTCCAAAGAAAGAAACACATCAGTAAAAAAAAAAAAAAAGTACACACTATTATAAACAGATGGAAATGGGATTACCACTCATCTCACACGGGGGACAGAATGAGTACAAAAGCAACCCAATGCAGTTCTCAAAGATGAATTGATATGAGAAATACTCACACAGTTGTTTCATTTTACTTCCTTTCCTGCTATTTCCTATCATTTGACTACTGAACTGAAAAAAGATGAAGCTGGGGCTGCTAGGTCTTATGAGCTTGCTATGGTTGCAGGAACAAACTGTGAGTACCAAAGAGCAGCAGTAGCAATCGGTAACATCAGCAGACATTTACAGTCTGGAACCAATGATTTCTTTAATTCCCCAGTTTCAGGGGATTTAAATCAACAAGATTTCACTTATGAACATGACAGCCAGGATTTTACACCACCTCCGAGGAGATTGGTGAGACTGCAGAATCAAGCAGCAACATGTGCACAACGTCCTGGGCAGACTTCAAAGTTCCAACAACTGGATTACCGTTACCAGTCGAATGGCAAATGGAGGGGAAAGAGGAAGAAGAATTACTATTGATGGTAAGAGACATTCCTGAGAACATTACTATGGAATTTGAAGGTCTTAAGGGTTATAACTACAGTAACATTAGTTGAACAGAACTACACGGTGCACTGTTTTTAAAAGGTTTTAACTTCATTCCGCACCGTAAGTCTAACCTTGTAGACAACAGTTTTGAACTGAAACTGTGCTAAAAAAGTCAATTTGTATTTGTTACCAGAAAATAAACCTGCTATTAATTTTACATCTAATTTACAAAGATCTAGTGTGTACAACCCCCCTTTATTACCCCAGTAGCTCTTTTTGAAAGACTTTGTGAGACTGACTTGAGAGCTATGTATAAACATGTCTCTAGATTAAAAGAATTCAACTTAAGCATGGACGAACAAAGTTTGTTGTCAGAGCTTTCAAATGACAAAACAATAAGAATTATGAAGCTTGACAAAGGGATGATTTGTGATCATGGATTATTTAATGTATGTTAAGTTATTTGCATGATAGTGAGTTTTTTACATATGTTTCATTGAACGAAGTTAACATAGTAAGCCACAGATTACATATTTTGTTGGAAGACCTTATTCTAGAATTTCAATTTGACTCTGATTTAACTGACTATTTGAAAGTTACAAAACATTGATCCGTTCCTTATTTGGGATTCCTAAGGTACATACGTCTACTGCCAATCCCTTTAAGAGACCAATAATTGCTGCCAGAGGCTCTAAAACTGAACTTCTAGTAAAATTTATAGATTTTCAATTAAAATAATTTTTTGATGGTAAGACACATGCTCAAGGATTCTTGGCATTTGAAGAGTTTAGCTGGTGTTGATTATAAATAGAATATCATTTTTCTTAGCATAGATGTCAAAAATGTATTTTTATCCATTCCCATGATGAGGGCATGACATTTTTTACATAAGCATTATTGACAGGTTTAAATATTACACAAGACTCAATATATGCTCTGTCTACAGTTATGGAAATTGTGTTGAAAAATAAGAACCCTAGTTCCCATGATGCAAAGAAAGAACTGATTACCTCAGATCGTTTTCCTCCCTTAGATCTCGTTCCTTTGCCAGCTGAGGAGGTGAGTTTTTTCCCTAAAATCTTTTTTTAGTAGTTTTAGGAACTTTTTTCCCTTTTAAGTGTCAGTTTATCTAGTAATCTAGTTACTCCCACCCTTTCTCTGGGTCAGTTTTTGTTTTTAAAAGCTTTTTTTGTTTTGTGGTACGTAGTTTAGTCAGGCCTAGTAGTTCCCCACTGTAATATAGTCCTGTGTGGATTAAGTTGAGTGTATATGTCCTGTGTGTGTTTGTGGACTGTTTTAAGTTTTCTTGTTTTGATGTTGCCTAGTTCGCCTTCTCTCAGGCTTCAGAAGTGCCTTCAGGAAATGTCCTGAACAAAAGGTGATGAGCGGTCAATGGATCCTTGATAGCCACCTCGGCCTCTCCAAGGCGTTGTGAAGCCTGTTTAGCCTCAGTGCTTTCAGAAGAAAGTCCTGCGGGACTGTTCAAGTTGAGTCCGTTAGGTCAGCTTAGCTGAAGCTGTCAGGTTAGGGTGGGAAAACCTCATAAGCAGGCCGCTCTGTCCAGCGGTGGGTCCAGCCCCGGCCGGCCTTTGGCGGCGATTACGAGCGGCATCGGTTCCGGCTGGAGTAGAAGTAGTTTTCCGGAAGCCGTCCGGCTCAGTGACCAAGCCTCTCGATTGGAGTCGGCCTGGCCGCCGCGGAATACGCCTCGGCATTCTGCGACGCTATCTCGGCCGGGCATGAGTTCAGGACCCCGGTTCCCAAGGACTTTATCTCGATGGTTCTCGACCCATAAGAGATCGGTCTTCTTCTATTAGCGGGAAGAGATCTTCTCTGGGCCGGAGCCATGCTCGGGCGCCTCCCAGGTGGCTTCGTTTATGATCTTCCAGGCCGTCTCCTGGACTTGGAGAGGTTTCTAAAGTCCTGGTTGAAACGCTAGGCACTGGCAAATGAGCTGACGCCATCGGCCCTATCGATGCTTGACCCCTCTCTTCCTAGCTTCCTCAGCCAACTCCCGGTTGGAGTTGGGCCCAGCCGGCTGGGACCCTGACTGCTCCTTGCCTGAGCCGCTACATCACCTCCCTCCTCCATCTTCCTTCTCTTCCTTCAGAGAGCCCTTGTCCGTCCTTGGTCGTCGGGTTTCTTCCGCCGGCCTTTTGGGGACCCAGCTCTCGCTCCCTTTTCCCGACTCTCTCCCTCTTTCGGCTCCGACGGAGAGAAGCTTCGGGCACCGGCCCCTTCTCGAGCACCCTTCCTCCCAGCATCGGACCATGCCTAACCCGCTCGGCCTCTGGTCTGTTTGATTCTCGGGGCCAAGTCTCTTTGGTGTCTCAGTTCTCGAGCCTCAGCTTCACTCCTTCCCTCTAGGGTCTCTCGGCCTGCCCAGCCCTCTCCCTCCCTGCAGGCTCCCGCTGAGAGGTCCCCTCTGCTTCCAGGCCGGTTTTCCATCTCCGCTCTTTCCCCACAGGAGCCATAACTCCTCGTCCATCCCCTGCTTCCTCACAACCCCCTGAGGAGAAGGGCGACTGATACCAGAAGAGCCTCGACTCAGGTTCCTACGTCATCTGATATCACTCCCTTTGAGTCGATCAGTTCTGCGGTCCCCCTCTGAGGATGTCTCCTTTTTGATGACCTCCCGCCTGAGGAACAGAGGATATTGGCCCTCATCCCCCGCTCGGCCCTACCCTCCCTTTTGCCCCATTTTTGACCTCTCCTCTCAGGTCTGGGTGTCTCGAGGAAGGTCCCTTCCCGACCATGCAGGTCTGTGGCTGCCCCATGGCTTTGCCCACCTTCCACCTGGTGTCAGGAGAGGATCAAAGGTCCCTTTCGGCCTCCGGATAAGAACAAAGTTTTCCAGTGTCTGGTATGGGAAGCTATGAAGGTTTCTAGGTGCCTTCTGTATGCTGGCGGATCCTCCTTCTACCTGTCCATCTTCACTGGGAGGATTCTGGATCCATGGACAGGTAACCTTTGGATGTTTTAGGCAGCGACCCCTTGCTTTATTCAGGATGCCACTTACCCATGTCACTTCACCAGGCTTCAGCGAACAATTACCTTCATCTGCTGGGGCTCCTTTTTCTGTTCTCACTCTGGGGCTCGGGAAAGATTGCCTCAGGCTCTGCTATCCTGGCTTCAATCTTTCCTGGTGTGTCTCGGCTCATTATCTGTGCGGCCGATGGAGCTCGCAAGACGCAGGCCACTCTGTTGGCTGCCACGCCTTGCCTGGCACCTGAAGGTGTAGGAGGCTTGAGGCATGGTAAAGCGTCCTTCACTTGAACCCCTTTCTTGCGTCTTTGACCATTATGACCTCCAGGGCCACAGACCTTTTGAGGAGGGTATGGCAGGGCTTTTCCACTCTTTCTAAGGACTAGTCAGTTTCCACTCAGCTCCCAAGATCCCCGGGGGAGCTGCCTAGAGATAATGGACCGAAACAGGGGGGTCCTCTCAGGACCAGAAGGGGGAAGCGGAGTGCGAGCAGCCCAAGTAACAATAACCCTCGCCGCCAGGGCCTCAGGGAATCTCAGAGGCAGGCAACAATCATCTCCTGCCCTTCAGCCAGCATCCCCCTTTCCCCAGAGACCAGTTCCCACAGGAGGTCTATCCCTGATTCACTGTACCCAGTAGCCAAAATTTCCTATCCCTAGATCCCTCCTTACAAAGTCATAGAAGAGAAAGGTTTTCTCCTTCAGAACGATCCCGTGCCTCTACAATCCCTTCCAGACATCTCACCATACGTGGAGCCAAAAAAAAGGCAGAGGTTTTGACACTCCTGGAAAAAAAAAACCAATAGGACAGTACCCGGCAGACCATTTGGGAAGAATAAAGGTTTCAGGATGGAGGGTCAAGACAAGAGGGAGATTGGACTGAGACCCCAAGACTGTCTAAGCACTAGATCCACTGTACAAGTCTGAAAAGAATTGCCCGATGACCGCGCACGGAATCCTGTCTCATATAGATGGGACAGGAGGTGCCTATGATCTCTATTTTCTAGGCAGACGAATCTATCACATAAATTCCCATGAGCTTGTCAGAAGGTTTTCGGAGCTTCAAACAGGAGCAGTCATTACCCCCCCAGAGATTCACCCTGGCCCTGGCTTTGGCCCAGAGTGTTCACCAAATGCATGGCAGTGGTCACAGCTCACCTGAGATCACACAGATTCCAGGTGTTTACCCACCAAGCTCCAGGGCTCTCTCCTCCTGCAAGCCCTAGCTTCTCAATCCCAACTGCCCTACTGGGTACTATTTTACCACCTTTCTCTCTGCTGTAAATCTGATTAGAAAGAGCTGCCTCCTCAATCTTGCACAAGAAACTGGATTTCAGGTGCACAAAAATCAAAATCTGCCTTTCACTAACAGAGTAAAATATGTTACAGAGTTAACCAGAAAATCTGTCAGGTTAAGTCTCAAAGAAAGTTCTAGGGTTTGTCCTGCTTACATTAGGCCCACTCCACTGGGGCCATTGTTCTTGTTCCTCTGGCTGCGGCTTCGTTTCCACCTCCTGATTGGGATGTTATTCCGCGCAGTGAGTGGATCTACCCTCGGCCTGGAGAACCGGGCTCTTGGATGGTCAGTGGAGTGCAGGGCTCATCTGGGATGGTGGATATCTTCCCTCTTCTTCATTCAGGGCCGACCTTTTTTCCCCCTCTCCTCAGTTTGCCTCAGTCACTTGCGGATGCCTCCTGATGGGGGGGGGGGTATCAGAGCAGGAGGGTGCGGGCTCAGGGCAACCCACATGTCACCATCTGCATAAATATCAGAGCAATGAGAGATGAGTGCTTTCCCCGTCTAGAGCATTGCCGGTACAGGCCGTCCACGGGGACTGTGCAGGTCCAGCGGACACAACATGTCCGTGGTCGCAATACATCAACAAACAGAGGCGAACCAGGTCCCCTTGGCAATGTCGAAGCTCTGCAGGCTTTGGCAATGGGGCCTTCTCTCTCAGCGGCAGGTCTGATTGCAATGCACATCCCTGCAGGATTGGCCCTATTGGCCGCACAGGCTATTCTGATCTACCTCTGTGCCAGATCAGTGGTCTCTCCAGATCATCTGTAGTAGATCAGACTTTTTGGAAGTATCAGATCCACTTGTACCGATCTTTTAAGCTGCCCTCAAGATTTCAACTTCCCAGATTACTTCACTATTTCCCCCCAGACTCCACCGCGGGGGCCAGGTGGCACCTTCACTCCCTTTTACTTCTTTCCACTTTTCCATCCATCCATTCATTTTTGAGAGTTTCATTTGAAAGCCACCGCTCCATATTGGCATGATCAAAGCCGGGCCATCAGAGCTCGATCGATCCAATCCCATTCTCCTGCACATCATGCAGCCTGGCCTCCAGTTCATCTTCCAGTCGGATCAGCCTTCACCTCCACCAGGGCGTCTCATTGTCCCTCCAACCTCACTGCTTGGGCTTTCTCCTCATTTTGCTCCCTTTCCTTACTGACTCAGTCCAATGATTCAGAGACATTTAGTGTCTTCTTCAAAAGTTTCACTATTAGTGCTTTTCTTTATTTATGGTTTGTTTTTTGCAAGCCGCAGAACAATTGAACTATTTCCAATTCCTTTGAATTTTTTTATGCGTTCCTTTTCGGAGTTCCTGGTTTTCTGGCGGGTCATCTTTCATTCAAAGTCAAGTACATCTTACGGCTCAAGTATCACGGCATCTTGCGCAAGTATACACATGGCTTGCATTACAACAACACAATGTGGCATAGGTTATGCAAGTTTTTTTTTAAACCGGTTTTTCTCCTAAAACGCCTGTGAATCATCCTCCTCTACAACCATCCTACTACTTACTGTTTTGATCGATCTTCTCTACTGTTCTTTAAAAGTTGCTCTACGGAAAACCTAGTTTTTTTGGAAAACTATATTTTTACTGAAGAGTTTCTGAGCAAGAAGAGTTTCTGAGATTCAGGCCCCTTCTCTTTTCATTCTCACCTTCCTTTTTTTTCATATAAGGTTCCTTTCTTCCAACTTAATAAGGATTTCTTCCCAAACCAATATCTCATCATCTACCTATTTCTACCCTTCTTCTTCAGACAGTTTCTAACTAGAGCCTAACACTTTGTTCATCGCAAGCTTGGATGTTACTCGTCAGCTCAGACTAAACTTGCATACTTCTAAACACTTTAGAAAATCCAACCAATTGTCTAAAGGTCGAAAACAGGTTCTAAGTGACCCTTATCTGAATGGTTGACTTTTCCTAGAGATGGTTGACTCACTTCTATTCCTATGTCAAACTCTCTTCTAAGCCAACAACTATCAAGAAACAGTCATCTACACTCTGGAGCCAGGATTTCACCACTTCTGTAGCCTTTCAGGATAGACTTCCCATTGACACTATTTATTTGGCAGCAGCGCTACTTTGGGCCTCCGCCTCACTCCTCCAGTTTTATACAAGTTGGACGGGGCTCCAGAGATCCAGCCAGTTTTGGGAGTTCAGTTGATAGAGTCTCATCCAGTACAGCGGATAGGATACCATCGCTAAGGAATGACCAGAGACCATGAGAATTTACTGACTTGACAAATGTACCAGCCACAGCGTTCCACCATATAGCGTTCTTCTGTCTTCTCTCTCTCCCCAGGCCTCCCTCCTTCCTTTCCCCCTTCCCTAGCCTGGACCCAGATCTTGGAGATTTATATTATTGTCTATTTTGTTATGAGGTTTTATGTTACTTCTTTTATAACTATGTTATTAGGATATGTTAGCAGGCTAAGTTAGAGCTGCCAGTTAGCTGCCAAAGCGAGATCTATATAGTTTCATGATATATAGGGTTGCCTGGTAAAGGAGGTAAAAGGAAAAAGGCAAAGCAGAGCCGAGGTGTGCGAGTGGAACCCATCCAGCGGAAAAGAACCCAGAAGGAGAGAGAGACAAACTAACATGGAACGTTATGGTAGGTACATAACTTCTAATTTGTCTTCTTTGAAGGGTGTGGCCATGGGGGCATCCTCTGCCCCAGTGTTTGCCAACATCATCTTATTGATTTGGAAGACCTCTACCAATTTTTTATCTTTTACATACACCATAGATATTAACAGCTGTAACTAACTGGACATATGGGTCTACTTCTAAATTTTGGAGTTTGGTTTTCTTATTGTCGAGACCATAAGATCAAAGTTTTGAAACTTCGAACTGTTTAAATGGAGATCACCATACAGCGTGGAAAAAGAAGTTATGTATTCACCATGACGTTCCATCTGAGTAGTTCTACTCTTTCCAGCTATGGCTCCGAGCTCCATGCTCCTCCCTTTACCCATAATGCCCCTGTCTCCCTTCTCCCTTCAGATCGAGTTTGCTGCCTAACATGTAACAGATACCCGACCTAATAACACCTTATCCTCCAACACCAACATCACAAAAGAACTTTAGCCCTGACAGAACCAAAGATCCCAGCAACAATCATCCGGTACAAAGGACGTGTCAAATCCCAAAAGATAAGGTTAGGGGGAAGGAGGTGGGGAATGGCTGAAGACAAATGAAATAGAACTACTCAGATGAAACATTATGGTGAGTACATAACTTTTTTATTTGAAGTAGTTTACTTCATTTGCTTTTCAACCTGTGGAACAGAGTCCTCAGCTACCTAAGTCCTGGGAGGCCCTCATGGAAGGATATTCCGGAGCACTGCAGAACTGAAAGAAGCTCTACTCCTACAGACCAAATCCAGTTTGTAATGAGTAATAAAGGTATAAGTTGAGGCCCAAGTAGCAGCTGAACAAATATCTCATCCAGAGAGACCCTAGACCAAAAAGCTGCTGACATAGCCATAGATCGGGTCGAATAAGCCTTAACCTTTCCCAGAAGAGACAAACCTCTATCTGAATAAACCAGGCCAATGCATAGTGAAATCCAGTGAGGAGTAGTCACTTCTGAGACAGGTTTACCTAAAAAGGGCTTGGCATAGGACATAAAAAGCTGGTCAGACTTGCGGAAAAATTTAGTCCTGTGCAGTTAAAACCTTAACTGCCTGTGAACATCCAGAAGATGTAATGTGTATTCCCCTTTGTTCTGGTAGTTTGGAAAAAATATTGGTAAGTTAATAATCTGATTGATACTGGCCTCTGAGGCTACCTTGGGAAGGAATGATGGGTTAGTGCGTAATGACACTCTATCCTTGTGAAAGATCAAGTAAGTGACTTTGATAGAAAGAGCTTGAAGCTCCAACACCCTTCTAGCAGACATAATGGCAACCAAGAAGGCAGTTTACCAGGTCAAAAATCGTAGATCCACAGATGCTGCAGGCTCAATTGGAGGAGAAACCAATGCCTGCAACAACAAAGTAAGGTCCCATGGAGGGATGGAGTCCTTAACCGGAGGTCTGAGAAGAAAGGCACCTTTGAGGAAGGTTTTACAAAGTTTAGAAGAGGCCAACGAAGACATGCCTACCCCAACATGAAAATTAGAAATGGAGGTTAGCTGAACTTTCACCGTTGAGGAACTAGCACCCTGATGAAAAATGCTAGTTAGGAAATCTAAGACCGCTAAAAGTGGTGCAGTGAAAGGGTCCAAAGACCTCTGAATTGCCCACACAGAAAAACGTTTCCATTTACTGCGATAAACTTTCCTGGTGGACGTTTTATGAGCCACCACCAGAATGGATTTAATGGGAGATGATAGACAGGGAGTCCTAAGAATCATGGGAACCGGAGCAGCCAAGCAGTGAGCTTCAGACTGTCCAGATCTGAATGAGGAATCCTCGAAGGGATGTGAGAGCAGAGCTGGGACTGGATCCAAGATCCATGGTGAGTTGAGACCCGAGTAAGAGAAACCAAACCTGCCGAGGCCAGAATGGGGCTATGAGGATCACAGTGCTCCCCAGCTTTCGGGCTTTCTGCAGAAACTTTGACATGAGGGGAACAGGAGAATAAGCATAAAGAATCCGGGGAGGCCAAGCATGAATAAGAGCATCTCTGGGGACTTCCCCCGGATGGGGGTTCAGAGAGAAAAACTCGCTGCATTTCGCACTGGAAGGAGACGCGAAGAGATCGCAGCAAGGACGACCCCACTCTAGGAAGATCTAGTGTGCTACTGAAGGCTTCAGAGACCACTCATAAGGCAAGAAGATAGATCTACTGAGCCTGTCCGCTAAAATGTTGGACCGTCCTGGGATGTGCATTGCCACCAGAAAACAGCCGATGGAGATCTCCCATTCCCACACTCTCATGGCCTCTCGACATAAGGGATAAGATCTGGTTCCCTCCTGTTTGTTGATATACCAGACCACTGGCATGTTGTCCGTCTGAACTGCAATTGTTCACAGAGGAAGATGAGCATGGAGGGCCTGCAATGCAAGAAGAACCGCTCTCATCTCTAGAACACTGACATGCAGATAGGTCTTGGAAGGGGACCACATGCCTTGGACTGTCCTTCCTGAGCAATGCCCACCCTACCCAAGTAGGGAGGCGTACATGGTCACCGTGGTTTGGTGCAGAGGAGGTTGAAAGGGACAGCCCTTGAGTAGATCTGGGGACTGAATCCACCACCAAAGGGAGTCCTTGCACACTTTTGAAATTCTCACTGGGAAGGATAAGTGAAGGTCTAACAGCAACCACTGTACCACTAGAGTCCACTGCAGTACCCTTACATGAAGGCGTGCCATGGGGAGAAGATTTATCGTCGCTGCCATAGAACCTAAAGCTCTTACCGCTTCAGCTGTTGGTAACTGGGTCTGAAGGATGTGTAAGACGTGTAGCCTCAAGCTGCGTAACCTGTCCGAGGTGAGGAACAACTGGGATTGTATTGCGTCTAGCTGTGCCCCAATGAAATCTAGAACCTGGACCGGTTGAAGGGCAGAGTTGTTCATACTGATTGTGATGCCCAACCTTTTGGCTAACTGAATAGAGGAGTCCCTGGCCTGACATAGTAGATGCTCTCTGAGGGGGCGGTAAGCAGCCAATTGTCTAGGTACAAAAAGACCTGAATGTCTTGAAGCCTCAGGTGAGCCGCTACCACTGCCATTACCTTGGTAAACACCAGGGGGGCTGTGGTGAGACTGAAGGGGAGGGCTCGAAATTGGTAATGATTGGCTTCCAGCCAGAAGCGAAGCAACCTCCGGGAGCGCCTGTGCATCTTGACGTGATAGTATACATCCTGGAGGTCGAACGAGCACATCCAGTCTCTGTCCTGTAGATAAGGCAGAATAGATTGAATCGTGACTATCCGGAATTTTGTCTTGGTTACTGACAGGTTCAAATGGGACAGATCCAATACTGGTCTGAGGTCCCAAATTACAGGCTCAAATGTGGTTTCTAGGCTACTGGCCCAAGGACCATTTTACGCCTAGCCAAGCTTACCCCCAAATTTACCAAAATATCGCGGACATGTCAATACCTCAAGGAATTTTACTATTATGACATAGGCTTTTTTGGCACTAAAAAGAACCTGGAATAAACCCCAGATCCAGACTGGTCTGGGGGGACCAGTTGGATGACTTGTTTTCTCAGTAGTGAGTCTACCTGCACTACTGCTTCCTCCCGCTGTGTGGGTGGAACGTCCGGGAGGGTTTTGTTGGAAGGGGGTGGATCCTTGAAGGTGACGAAAAATCCTCTGGATATGACTTGCAGCACCCACTGATCTGTAGTGATGGACTCCCATGCTAGGAGGTGAAGCGACAAATGACCCCCGACTGCCTTCAGAGATGGACAGCCGGGCAACCCTTCAGGGTTGCTGTCCAGGTTTATCCGAGAAAGATTCTCGGGAACCAAAATTCCTAGGACCCCTTCTGCCTCTAGGGTGGCATCTGTCATATCCCCCTCTGCCTCTGGGGGACACTGAGTCCTGAGCATCCTGGGAAAACGCCTGAGACTTGCAGAAAGTACAGTTTTGTACCTACCATAAATGTAGATGTTCGAAGATCCACATTGCTGCAGTCCTTACACTTGGGTAGTCCGCTGTCCTCGAATATCAAAGTATAAGGCTGTCAAGGCGCATTTGACTGACATCAGGACGTCAGGGTACAAATGCGCATGACCGACGTCATATCCTCAGTCTTTTCTTGCCCCAGATGTCAGAAGACCCTAAAAATAAAGGTCAAAACCAAAAGACAGCAAACAAACAACCAACCATCCTAGCACTAAAAATATGTACAATATATACAATATATACAATATACCTCATATTGACAACCCAACCCACACAACCGCCTCTAACTACAGAGGGAAGGAGGAGCAATGTGGATCTTCGAACATCTACATTTATGGTAGGTACAAAACTGTACTATGTTCTTCATCTCACATTGCTGCAGTCCTTACACTTGGGTAGAATCCCAAAGCAGAGGTAAGAGAGGATGGCCAAACTATAAGGAAGCAGGAGCTGCCAAAATGCCCTGCAAAACAGCAGTGGCAAAACCAGCCCTGGATTTAGAGTAAAGTGGTAGATGATAATGCCTAGAAAAAGTATGCACTGAACTCCAAGTAGCTGCCTCCAAAATATCCTTAGTTGCCACCCCCCTCAAAAAAGCTGTCGAAGTGTCAGTAGCCCTAGTGGAATGAGGCCTAATCCCAGCTGGAATCTCCTTGCCATGATGGGAATAACAGAAAGCAATGCAAAACCCAATCCACTTAGAAATAGTTTGTTTTGACACAGGCTTGCCCTGAGAACTCAAAGCAAAAGAAACAAATAACTGCTGAGACTGCCTGAACCCTTTAGTTCTGTCCAAATAATATCGCAACTGCCTGTGTACATCTAAAGTGTGCAAAATCTTTTCCCCTTTATTTTGGGGATTTGCATAAAAGTAGGCAAATGAATAGTTTGGTTTAAAGCCACACTAGAAACCACTTTAGGCATAAAGGAAGGATTAGTACGTAAAGATACCCTATCCTTATGGAAAATTAAGAAAGGCTCAACCGCCATAAGGGCCTGCAACTCAGAAACCCTTCTTGCAGAGGTAATAGCCAACAAAAGCAGTCTTCCATGATAAAACTTTAATTCAGTAGTAGCTGCAGGCTCAAAAGGTTGTAGAGTGAGTTTCTCCAACACAAAATTGAGATCCCAAGCAGGAGTAGGAGCTCTTCGTGGGGGTCTTATATTCTTTGCCCCTCTAAGAAATTGCTTGAACAAAGGATGAGAAAACAATGGTAGGTCACAATCATAGTGAGCCGAAATTGCTGCAGCATGAACCTTAATAGAAGAGAAGGACAAACCTTTGTCCAGTAACTCAGTAAGATATTGAAGAGCCACACTTAAATTAGGCTCAGAAACATCAAAATCCTTTGCTGCACTCCAAAATAAAAATCTCTTCCATTTATCTGTGTACACTTTCCTTGTACTAGGCCTTCTAGCTTCCAAAATAACATTCAAAACTTGCTGTGGAAGTGGAGGCCCACTATGGTTCAAAACAGAATATGCCAGGCTGTTAGGTGCAGAGAGTGAAGCTTGACATTGAGCAAATGACTGTCCTCCTGAGACAATAGGTGTGGAATCAAGGCAAAGGCCATGGAGGCTTCCAAGTTTCTCAGTAATGGGTACCAATGCTGTCGAGGCCAATCTGGAGCTATCAAAATCATCCTTGGCTTGTCTTGTCTGGCCTTTAGTAGTACCTTTGGGAGGAGAGGCAGAGGCGGAAAGGCATACACATGAAGATTGCTCCAACTGAAGGAAAGAGCATCCACTTTCCAAGCTGTGGGATGAAACCTTTTGTGCAAAACTTTGGCAGCTGGTGGTTTAGTGGAGAAGCGAACAGATCTATGTCTGGAGTTCCCCATGACACTGTCAATTTCTGAAATACATGAGGATCCAATTTCCACCGTGGGGATCCATAATGCCTGCTCAACACATCTGCTAAGGAGTTCTGTGCTCCGCAGAAACCTTGCCTGAAGATTGAGCTGTAAACTGAGAGCAGTCTCCCACAAAATCATTGCTTGCCTGCATAGAGGATAAGAATGTGTTCCCCTTGCTTGTTGATGTACCACATGACAGTTGTGTTGTCTGTTAGAATCAACACCTGCCCTGGAAGAAGTAAATCCTTGAAAGCTATTAATGCAAACTGGACTGCTAACATCTCCTTCAAGTTGATATGTAGATGTTGTAGTCTGGCAGGCCACTTGTCTTGTATCCACTTTCCATTTAGATGAGCTCCCCAAGCTTTGTCTGAGGCATCTGTCGTTAAAATCTGACTCGCCTCTGGCCGGGTCACAGAGAGTCCCTTGTTTAGGTGACATTCCTGAGCCCACCACAAAAATTCCTTTTGAATGCAAGGTATTATTTGAATGACAGTGTCCAGATCCTGGCAGTGCTGTGTCCATACATTTTTGAGATACCATTGTAGCTTCCTCATATGCAGTTTGGCATTGGGAAGCACCAGAATACAAGATGCCATGAACCCTAAGGCTAGAAGGACTGTCCTTGCAGTCAGCCCGGACTGATGAGATAGTTGATGGAAGTAAAGGGAAAGATTCTCTTGTTTGTCCGGGGTTAAAAAGGCCATCTGGGATGCTGTATTCAGTCTTACACCCAGAAAGCACATGTCCTGAGAGGGTACTAGACTGGACTTTATTTCGTTCACAGAATACCCCAGGCATCTTAGCACTGCTATCACATATTCCAAATGATGAAGAAGCTCGTCCCTTCCTTGAGCCAGAATCAGGCAATCGTCCAAATAAGGATAGATCTGAATTCCTTTAGCCTGAAGAAAGCTATCACTGGAGCCAGAACTTTCGTGAACACTCTGGGCAGTAGATAAGCCAAAGGGCAATGCAGAGAACTGATAGTGAGAAGTCCCAGCTCGAAAACGCAGATACTTCCTGCAACTTAGTCTGATAGGAACATGAAGGTAAGCCTCCTTGAGATCCAAAGTTACCATCCAATGATCTTTGCCCAGCAGAGGTAAAAGCTGCTGTAACGCCAACATTTTGAACTTGGGAATGTCCAGATAAGTGTTGAGGATAGATAAATCCAAAATTGGTCTCCACGTGTTCCCCTTCTTTGGTACTAGGAACAGGCGAGAATAAAATCCTAGGCCCACTTCTGGCATAGGGACCGGCTGTATGGCCCCTATTTGGAGTAACAGAGAAATTTGCTTGTGAGCCTCTATTCTTTGTTGAGGAGGAACGCCTGGCATGCCTTTGAAAGGAGGCAAGGTATGGAAATAAAACCTGTAACCGTGGTGTATGATATCCAATACCCATCTGTCTTGGGTAATTAAACTCCAATTTTCTTTGAAAAGTGCCAACCTTCCTCCCAAAGGTGCTGCCAGACGAGAAGGCTCTGGCAGCTGAAAAGGTAGGTCATTGGGTCTGTTTACGAAAGGACTGACCCCTGCCCTCACCTGAAGACTGTGCAGGAGAACTCCTGTTCTAGGCCTGAAAGAGCCCTGAGCTCTGCCCCTACCACGCCTAGATCTACCCCTAGACTGGGAATCATAAGAAGGATACGCCCACCCCTTAGTAGGCCAATTTCTACTAAACTTTGGAGGTTGAACCTGCAAAAATCTTTAACAGTCTGCATAGACTTAGCCTTGTCTTCCATTTTCTTTAAAACTGCCTCAACAGGAGAACCAAACAACACATCAGATTGTAAAGGAGCATCTAAAATCCTTGTTTTAACATGGTCAGATAAATTTTGATCCCTCAGCCAGGCGTGCGAAGAACTGACCCAGTGGCAGCCACCCTAGACGAGGCCTGTACAGCATCAAAACCACATTGCAAAGAATGCTTACCCACCTGTTCAGAAACATGTACTAAATCTTGCAACTCTTTACAATCAATACCTTCCGCCAGAGCATCAACCTTAGACTTCAATTGTGAAAGTAGATAGTTTTGGTATTTCAACATGTGAAACTGGCAATTCAAAGCCCTCATAGCTAGAGTGGAAGAAGTATAAACTTTCTTTCCCCATCTATCCAAGGCCCTGGCTTTATCTGCAGGAACCGGATTCTTGACAACAGAAGCCTTAACACCTTTAGGCCCCTGGCTAACAGTTTCTGGGTCTGCCCAAGGACTCTTAAAAAGATACTTATGAGCTTCAGGCACCCTGTAATACCTATCCGGTTTAACAGGAGCTGGAGGCAAAGAATCAGGATTAAGAGAAGCCTCTGTAAAACATCTTCCACTACATCCAAAACAGGAGGTATAGCCAAAGGCCTATGCTGGGGTAAAACAAAAATTCCTAAGCCTTTTCCTGGAATCAGAGAAGTCCTGGCCTTCCCACTTAAAATGCTCCCTCATGGAATGAAGAGTTTCTGAAAAGAAAAATCCTCAGGAGGAGAAGCAGAAGGAGTAGAATCATCCACATCAGAATCAGAATAAGGAGAGTACTCCTGCAAGTCTTCAGCCAAGACTCTGAAACATCCAAGCCTGCTCAAAACTCCCTAGCTCAGGCTCCACCCTAGGTCTCTTATCAGGAGGGGCAAAGAACCCTAATCAAAGTAATCAAATCTTCTGCCATTTTAAGCATATGCTTGGGCACAGTTCCTGAAGAACTAGGGGTGACACCAACTGAAGCTAAACCTGGCCTGCCTCTGGGAGAAGCCTTGGAAACAGAAGGAGAGGGCCTAACCACCCTAGGCAGGGAGGGGAGTATAGTAACCTGAGAAGCCTCATCAGCCTGACCTGCCTCCTGAGAGGCCACATCCTGCAATAACAAAGTCTCTCCCTGGGATCCCAAAAACCCGTGGAACCACCGCCCACCGACACCTCTAAAGAACCGGCACGGACGGTTCTTCTAGCCTAGGCTTAACTGCTTTGTCCTTGCGCTTCTTCGAAGAAGCGGGCGTCGGAGCATCCGAAGAACCAAAGAAACCTCCGGTGGAACCACCGGCTCCACCGACACCTCTAAAGAACCGGCGTCCGGTACGGACGGTTCTTCTAGCCTAGGCTTAACTGCTTTGTCCTTGCGCTTCGAAGCGGCGCCGAGCATCCGACGGCATTTTATAATTGCACCGCTCAAGACTAACCTGGCACAATCTAATCTTCTTTATAGTGCGCTTATTGAATCTAGCACAAGAGCGACACCCAACAACGTCGTGCTCAGGCCCTAAACAAGGAATACACAAAGTATGGTAGTCTCTATGCGGTATCTGTTTCCCACAAGAAATACAATTATTCACTTTTTCTGACATCCGGTAAACCACTGAGGCAAGAAAAACTAAAATATTCCCAACGGGTACTTAGCCAACTTTGACTCGGTCTGAAACTCCGAAATCGAACAATTTCAGAATGCCAACCGGCACTTGCAACGCTGCTTCTGCATCGGACCATGCGGCAAAAAAGACTGAGGATATGACGCCGGTCATGATTTGTACCCTGACGTCCTGATGTCAGTCAAATGCGCCTTGACCGACGTCAGCCTTATACTTTGATATTCGGGCCGACCGAGGACAGCGGACTACCCAAGTGTAAGGACTGCAGCAATGTGAGATGAAGAACATCCACATCTTCTTCTGCCCTCATGGGTTCCTGGAAAAGGACCTTTGAGGAGGTGAGAAGTGGACTCCGACACCTGGAACTCCACAAATTCAAAAGTTCTGGTTGAAGGTTTGAGCACTGGTGGCATTGCAATAGTCTCATCAAGGACATGCCTTTGCTGGATAATCACTTCTCAGATATACCAGATGGAGATCTAACAGAAGTTGTCTTTCTGCATGTCTAATGAGCTCTTCACATCAGTAAACCAATGGTCATCTCAATTCTGGGTAGTGATAAGGCTTTACAGCCCAGCTTGCCTCAACACCCAGAAGATTTTTATCTGTAAATAGTTGTGAAATGGCTTCTTGGTGCATGACTGCTAAACTTGTCTTAGTCAGACTGAGTACTTCACATACTGCTCTCACAAGGTCTGCTTGTAGCCCTGGAGAATGTTTGCTGCCTTGGAAATGGGGTAAACTTTTCACTTCTAATTGTGATAATTGTGTTATCTGTGGACTATAGCTTATTTCCCCACAGGGCTTGCAACATCTTGTCAGGGGGTGCTTACTAGGTCTTCACAACCTCACTTGGAAACGTATTTCTATCTGTTTAGAATGAGGCCTTGATTCCTACTACCTTTCAGAGCACTGGTTTACAGCATGACAGTTTGGACAATTACTGACCTATCAAAAGCCTCACTAGTTGGTAAAGTTCTTGAGAAGGTGGTTTACATGCATGGGGTTCATATCTGAAAGGGTTCACTCAGTCTGATGAAACTACTTTCATCAAAAAATGAAACCAGATGGCACAATCTGCTGATTCCTTTTTCTATAAATAACGACATAGGAAACCTCCAAACACTGGACCCAACCCAATTTGACTTTTAGAGTACACCATGGATCTTAACAGCTTTCCTTTTTCAGATTACCTCCACTCTGTGCCATTCTGGTTTGCCAGTATAAGTGGAAAAAATACTCCAGATATCTAACAGAAGCAAAAGAAAATCATACATGAGCATCACATTTCAAAAATCACACACACCTCTGAGTACTACAGTCTTTTAAATGCACTAAGACAACACAAGAATATGCCTGGCTGCCCAAATATTCAAAATAAAGTACTATGCACTGTAAATAACATGTGCAGCCTCTATCCCTACAACAGAAACACAAAGCCTACTGAACTAGGAGAATATTTAAAAGTAATGGACTGCCATGTTTCGATTTCACAAAATGCGATCCTTCTCCAGTTGGCAGCAAAACTCATTCATGTTTTATCTGGCCCAAACAGCCAGTGTCTAAAAAAAAAAAGCTTTGTGAGAAAAGACAATTACTTGATTTTAGAAGTAGCTCTCTTTGGCAAAACATCTAGATGATTCCAGTGTATCCTACAGCTATCTCACATCCTTCAAGCTTAGGCTGTCCACAAAGGGATTGCCAGTGTCTGTGTAAGAGAAAGAATATGTGCTTCAGTGTAGACGTAGTAGCAGTGGGGCGAGTGCTAGTGACATCACGGATAGAAATGAAGTCTCACCATGTAGACTTCACTAATTAAAAAAAATTCAGAGAATTTATGGAATTTGTAAATTATACCACTCATTGCATCTTGACATCTGCTTTGTCTCTATGCATACTTTTCATTTAATACCAAGGAGAAAATAAATGTTAACATAACTAACCACCCACCACCACAGACACTGTCAAAAGAAGCTAACATTTAATTACCATTACAGCTGATATCTGAACTAAATAGAAACATTTTTTAAGGTTTTTAACATTTATTCCCCCCAACACATTCACAAACACACACTTACTACCTAAAAGTTGTATCCGATGTCTGATGGACATACTATTTTGCAACACAATACGATATTAATACATACTTTTCTTAAAAAGATTTACTTTAAAACCTTAATGATTATAAAAAAATATATCTGTTCATTTCACAAGCCAAATAAAATACTTAAGGTTGTTCAACTGTAAGATCTGTGTCTTACAATGTCTCTGGAGTGTGGCAATATCTGTTTAATGCATGCCTCTTCATGCCTTATTTCTTACATGCAAGTCTCTAGCTGGAAAGTCCACAATGCAATATATCTCTATTACTTAAGAAAAAAAACAGAAACATTAGAAAAAATATTTAAGTACTTTAACTGAAAAGATATTTCTGTTCTACTCAAGACACACACAGCATTCAAAAATTTTAAAATATATAATTAAATGAGCCTGGCTTTGTGGTGAAAAGGGAAAGAGCCCTGAATGGATTACAGGTCACCAGGGATCAATTACCAGCCCCAGGACGGGAGCATCCAAGTAGTTAGGGAAAAGAGTGAAGGGGCATGACCCGCTTACCTTTTGCTGGGGGGGTAGCATGCAAGAGTACAACATGGGGAGGATATATTTGTTAGGCGGGGACTGGAGAATCTACTTCCCATAATCGAGATTGATGGGTTGGTAGCTTGCTGGTACGTGTCCCCCTGCAGAACTGAAGGATCATCCAACACCATCAACTAATTGTATAGCCTACCTTCCTCAGCATACTTGCATGTGTGGGACGTAGGACATATAAAAAAAATGCAAGAATCACCCATGGCAGCTGCCTTAATGATGAGGCCTCCTGGTTAACTCCTGTCCTGGTGGTGACACAACTGTCTGGTGGAAGGCTAATGAATGACCAGCAGTGGGGATAAAGTATGGAGTATATCTATTTCTATCTCTCTCTCTCTCTCTATATATATATATATATATATATAAATATATATATATATATATATATATATATATATATATAGATTTATGTCTAACTATATCTACATATATATATATATTATATATATATATATATATATATATATATATATATATATGGATGCCCTTCTAATACTCTATATCATTGAATTTTATTTTCATGAGATGAAAACTGTGAAAACGAAATACCTGATCTGTGAATTTCCCAAGGCAAATAAACAATTGCCCAACATGCACTTTTCTACACTTTAGTGTGATCCCAGAGTTGGTGTACACAGTTGGGGGTGTGTGTGTCACTGAAGTTTTGTGAAAATGAAATTCAATGATATGACCATTCGAGTATTAAAAGATCCATATATATAGCAACAACAGGATTCAACAGACCATTATTTCATGCAATCCTCTCTTCAACTTACATATCTTGAAGAACATGAAAAAGGTAGAAAGCAATTAGGCATTACTAATACAGCTAAGAATAAATCCCCATGATAAAGTAAAACACAAAATAACCCACTAACGGCATATTTAAAACACAAATTGTGATTACACAACAGTATACAAATTAAACACAAATAAGACTTCTTCAGTCCTGTTGTACTCAAAATCCTTTCCAGTGCACACAGGAGACATTGCTGGACCATACATGGGGAATACTCTTTATAAGGTATGTAGAAATCTTACATGCAAGCAACAGCACTGAACTATTGCAACAAACCACTTCCATAATGACAGAATACAGAAGCTCAATCACTTCAGATATATAACATTTTTCATATTTTTAAGTCATACTTTTAACATATTAGCAATTCAGTCTCCAGAATTAAAATGAGGTTTCAGCAATTCTATAATGACAAACCAGTCCTCAGCCCCACAATGCATTTTAGAAAAATATACATACATGTGCATCTCATAGCCACACACTCACTCCAACAAAGATACAGACATTGACAGGCAGACAGGTGCATGCACACGCACACACACACACACACACACACACACACACACACACACACACACACACACACACACACACACACACCTCTTAAGTTTAAAAACTACAAGGACTGCAGGACTTTAGAGCAATCAGTATAAAACATTACAAAACCACATGCAACACTCATCTGTTTCTAAGTTCCTAGTCTGTCCCTAAATTTATTATGCCTCTGCGAACTCATGATATATCAAACTGCTTAGGTAGGCAGCTCCTTGTTATGAATGACCTGTCTGGTTCAAACAGTAGAATCACTTGCATTTTAAGTAGACAAAATTCAGCTATAAGAAGTTTGAACTTAACTTCAGCTCATCTACTTTCAACCAAAGAGTATTTTCATAAAATTTACTTAATTAGAAATTTAATTCTTTATTTCCACAAGTTTCATTTATACTGATTTGCAAGATTGTTCATGTACTGAATATTTGCAATACTGGAAAGATACTCCTTATCTTACAGAAAAAAATATGCTCTGCTATTTGTGTTACTTCTACATTTGTCTAGAATGCTCTACAAGGTCATCCTTGGAAAACAATCACTCCATTCATACTCATTTATCAAAGGCTAAATAAATAAAAATGAAAGGGTAAAACTTACTCCAGAGGGAATTTATGAACTTGCATAGCTAATGATCCAAGATGATATCCTTGTTCATTCTGATCAGGTTGTCCCATATAACGCTCTGTGTATCCAGTGTCGTACAAAGTCCACATAGTTACAGGAGCTCCAGCTACAGCAACCTGTAAAACAGCATGAAAAATGGCAGTTTTCAATGAATTTGCAATTATTTACATTCCACTGATGGTCCAGCTTTCCATACGCTGTTAATGTACTCTGTATGTTCAAAGAAATCGCATATAACACAAACATGTCTTCTGTAGGTTGATGGCATGGACACTGAAAACAATCTCTGATAAACGATGGATGAAGCAAATTGGAAAGATACAAACATGGCTACATTTAGAATTCTGAAACTACTGCCAAAATAACTAAGAACTCTACAAATGTTAATGGCTTTCCTATAACCATGGTAAAAGTACACTAAGAGTGGAAAGTGCTAGGCTTTTGGAATAGGATAAATAGTGCTAAGAAGCACAAGTTTCGCAATAGATAAGACATGTCAAATCAGCTCCCTGTTATAATTCTAAGACTCATAACTGTGCATCTGGAATTACAAAAACAAAAATAACTATGACAATGCAGAACAGCAAATGTTGAATATCCCTGTTATCCTTAAAGTTGTTTTTGCAGGGTGGAAAGCCCTCTGCACTCCATCTGAATGTATAAACACCCACTCCAAGATCTCCATAGCTTGGAGACAAGGGAATATTATGAGATACTTAGTATATTTAAGTCAGTTTTCACACATTCTGTCTTGCTATTCTGGGACTTACAGTAATGAACCTTTCAATACAAAAAAGTTACCTTTCAAATCACTGTACTATATTAAAACCCTTGCCAATGAATTAAGTTAAAAATGAAACACCAGACTTAAAGTGAAAAGTGTGTGCAGAAGAAAGATATGTAACGCAAATCTTTCTACAGTGCTCTAAAATGTCTTATTTTTTAGGGTTACCAACTGCTTACCACCAGTTAAACTATAAAGGTTAGATACAGTTTACATGTCAAATCCTTCAGTCCCAGGTGAAAAACTGGCTACATATAATCTTTTCATGCTGACTCAAATGCAAGAAAGAAATCAAAACAATTTGTCCTGCCATCACATTAATCACCAGACCATTAAATTCCTCCACAGAATGGAGGTGATCCTAGGAAAACCTATAGCCTAGAACTACAAATATTCAAATAAAAAAAAGCAGAGGGAGAGAGAGAGAGAAAGTAGAAACCCATCTTCAAAAAAAAAAAAAAAAAACTTCCTAATTACTATTTCAAAAAGCAACCAATAGAGATGATTGCCAAGAAGAGTATAGTACAACTGAGATCGCTCATGCTTTGCTATTTCTTCAGCCTTTTTGATAAAGAGTAAACTGCACACAAAATTTAAGGTTTACAATTCATAAAAGCATTTCTTAGTAGTGTTTAGCTTAATGTGTTATCAGTATTATGTCAAAAAGACAGGGTGTCCACAGTGGTGCAACGGTTAGCATTGTTGCCTCACAGTAAGAGGTTCTCCGGTTTAATTCTCAGCTGGGGTATCTTCTGTGCAGAGTCTGCAAGTCATGTGGGTTTGCTCAGGTTTCCTTCCACATTCCAAAGACATGCAGTGGGTAGACTGGACACTCTAAATTGGCCATAGGTGAGAGTGTGTGCGTGAGTGAGTGAAGCAGCAAATGAACTACCGCAGCAGGGCTAGCCACCTGGCGGTGAAAACCTGGCTCAAGATGATTGTCACTTCAGAACTGACACCCTTACCCCTTGTGCAGAATGGGAAAAGGGGTTGAGGATGGATGGAGTATTATGTCAAAAAGAAACAAGTAGTAGCTCATTATTTATTAATACAGAAAATTCTTATGCATCTAAAATATATTAAATCAGATTCTAAACTGCTAGGAACATGGCGCAGAACTCAATCACTCTTGAAATGCTGAAACTCAGGTTGACCAGAACCATTAAAGTTCTCTGGTGTTCTAGCTATACTCCATTCAACAGTTTTGAAAATAAATGTCCTATTAATTAAATCAAATGCTTTGTTTGCAACATAAGATATTCAGTGTTTTGGAATAAAAATAAATGTTACTTCAGGTAATGTAACAAGTACTGTGAAATTAATTTAGCTTGGGATATTTTCCTTTGCAAACAAAATCCAAAGAAATAGTGCTAAAAGTGCTCCAGAAGAAAACCAGGTAAAATAAAGGAGCACAGCGTTGCGAGTCCACAGTACTATTTTAATATTAAAAATAAACCAAAGTTGTTAAGCGCTTTCATCAACTAGTATGACTTCTTCAGAACAAATTACCACTGAAAATTTTCACATTTAAATACATGTTGCTGGTTTATCATTGGTTCTAATCCAACCAATTCCATCAATGAAAAATCACTGCTCATGAATGTATAAACACCAATTGGTTAAAATAACATAAAATAATTTTACACAGTAGTGAATAATACAACAAAAATCAAATATTCTCAAAACATAAATAATATAAAATACTAGTCCATTACAATATGAACTCATCATACAAAAAGTATATATGTGTATATAATCACAAATATGTTTACAAATGGCTTTGATATTACTAAACTGAATCTGCATTTTCCTTAAGAATTGGCATTATAGTGATATGCTCATTGAGCCCTGGTGGATAATCAGCAGCTAACCTTAATTGCCACAATAGTTCCTTTTTATACAACACATTTTGCCAATCCCCACCCCTTGCTTCCACTGTTAAAAATTCAAGTATACCAAACTTGAAACATGTAAACTTGGTGCATAAAATACTATGCTTATATAATGCATTAGTATCTTTGTTGTTTTTAATATCATAAAGATGTTCATATATTCTAGTTTTGAACATTCTCTCTGTCTTCCCTATATAACAGGAAGAACAGGTACTGCACCTAGCTATATACACTAATTTACTTGAACAACAATTGCCACTTTTTAAAAAAACATGACTTTTATTTTTATCATCAAGAGAAATAGAGGTATCTTGTAGTATATAAGGACAATAGGAGCACCTGCCACAAGGTTTACTTCCACATCTTTTACCCTGTCTATTGTTGGAAACAAAACCTGCCTCTAACAAGGACTTCATGTTAAGTCCTACCTTAGTAGAAAATATGGGTTTATCACCCAATATATGGAATATCTCAGTGTTCGTTTTAAAGATATTCCAGTTTTTTGTCAGAATTCCTTTAATCTGAGAATACAAAGGACTATATTGCACTACACAAGCCTGTTGGAAGTTAGGTGGATCCTGAACTGTCAAGTCAATGGATTTATTATCTGATCTGTCACCACCAGTACCTAATAAGGGTATATAAATATCACCCCATTTATTAAGAACATCTGTAAGTATAGGATCAATAAGATGTCCTGGATACCCTCTCTCTAAAAACATATCCCTTAGATTTTTAAACTCTGTTATCACATCATTTTTCATAGTTGTCATCCTAGCTATTCTTATAGCCTGACCCTTTATAATACTTTTTTTCTGATGAATAGGGTGGTGACTAGTATAATGCAAATAATTATTACAAAATGTGTTTTTACGGTAGATTTTGGAGATAAAACCATCCTGGCCTTTAATGATCTTAGTATCTAGGAAATTAATTTCTTGTTTATCAAACTGATAGGTAAACTTTAAATATTCTGTAGTTTGATTCGAATACTGGACAAACTCAAATATTTGTTCTTGACATCTTTTCCACAAAATAAAAATATCATCCAAAAATCTACCGTAATATATAACAGTGGTAGAAAATAATTCATTTTGAAAAATATACTTGTGTTCCCAACCCAGGAGAACTAAATTAGTATACAAAGGAGCGCAGGCAGCGCCCATAGCAACCCATTTGATCTGCTGAAAATATTCTCCTTCAAAAAATATATAATTATTTTCTAATATAAGATTCATTAGTTCACATACAAGTAATACTTCATCTGGGGTCAAAGATGAATAAGTGAAAAGTACATCCTCAAACAAGCATAAACCTTCTGCTTTTGGAATACAAGAGAAAAGGTCCTGGACATCTATAGTAAGAAAGAAAATGTCAACTGACCATAATTCTTTCTTGATTTGTCCTAAAAAATCCCATGAGTCCTTTAGTAAATGGGGAAATTTATTCATAATATGCTTCAATTTTTTTATCCACATATACTGCTATATTATGCGTTTTGGAACCTGCAGCTGCTACAATAGGTCTAAAAGGTGGCTTTCTCAAGTTCTTATGTATCTTAGGTATTCCAAAAATCACTGGAATCTTGGGATATTTGTTCAGTAAAAAATCATAGTCATCCTTTGATATTCTCTGGTCCATTAAATATTCATACAGATAACTATCTAATCTACGATATGAGATATATATTTCATTTTTAGAACATAAAGAATAATTATCTGCTTCAAATAGTATATTTTGCATATCATTGGTATAATCTTCTGAACTATATAAGACAACCCCACCTCCTTTGTCAGGTGTCATGATTCTTATACCCTTGTCTTCCTTTAAGGTCTTTAAGAGGTTCCTTTCTTCAAGATTTAAGTTAGCAAATAATCTTTTCTCTCCCCATACTTTATATAGATCATCTTTGACTAATTTTTCATAAGCAGTAACTAGCGGATGCAATGGAGGATTGAATGTACTACTTCTCTTAAGAATATCTTTCGATTCTACTCTACAGGGTTTATCCAAAAACATGATATTCAGATTTAATTTCCTTAGATATAGCTGTAAGTCAACCATTACTTTACCTATATCAGGTACATTAGTTGGAACAAATTTGAATCCTTTAGAGAATAAAGAAAATAGTTGTTTGGTAATAGGAACCTCAGAATAGTTGTATATATTAAAGCCATTCAAACTGTATTGGATATTATCTATACATTGTATTTGAACTATAGAATCTACCACTTGGTATACCCGTGGTTCTGCTGTGTTGCCCTGCTGTAAGTTTTGTACATCCCTTGTCTGCGATTCGCTATTCTCTACGAGCGTCTGGGAAGCGGAAAATCCTGAGGATCAACTGGATAGTCCGACTCAACTTCCCTGTAATTTTCACTGTGCAGTTCAAAATTAAAGTTAGAGATAGGTTTGGCCCTCTCGCCCTTTTCATTTACTGCATTTTCATATTCTCTTTCATAAAAAACTAATTTATCAGTGGGATATACCTTGTGCAGTTTATACTGTCTAATGTCTCTATCTAATTTCTTAACTTTTTTCTTGAAAATATTATCACATTTTTGATCCACCCTACTGATAATTTTATAGTACAATTTTTCATACTGTGCAAATAATAAATCAGTAATAATTTTTTCATTTAATACATTCACTTCATCACAAAGTCTTGTTTCCATAGCCTCATAAAAAGAGACAATTTGTCTTTTTAAGTGTGAATCTTGTGCTTGTAAAGAAACTATATATTCTAAAAGCAATAATGAACATTTTGATAATTTGCTTCAAAAACATTTTACTTTTGCTGGTACCAGCCCCAAATGGAACAATGGAGCCCTGGTCAACAGGGAAACTGGACAGCATAATTTTGAATCATTAAGATACATGATTTATGCTTTTGAGAGGAAATTATTTAAGCTTAAAATGTGTCAAATGGAAGTGTGTTATTTAAATGAATGCATCAAAAGACAAATAGTTCCACAGGGACTAAGAGTCTTTAAATTTCCTTATGGAATTTATTATGACATTGATAATGTTAAGATATTTATTGATATGTTCAACAAATGGGGTTTGGGATTATTAGGTAAAACTGTCTCTTTTTATGAGGCTATGGAAACAAGACTTTGTGATGAAGTGAATGTATTAAATGAAAAAAATATTACTGATTTATTATTTGCACAGTATGAAAATTAGTACTATAAAATTATCAGTAGGGTGGATCAAAAATGTGATAATATTTTCAAGAAAAAAGTTAAGAAATTAGATAGAGACATTAGGACAGTATAAACTGCACAAGGTATATCCCACTGATAAATTAGTTTTTTATGAAATAGAATATGAAAATGCAGTAAATGAAAGGGGCGAGAGGGCCAAACCTCTCTCTAACTTTAATTTTGAACTACACAGTGAGTGAAAATTACAGGGAAGTTGAGTTGGACTATCCAGTTGATCCTCAGGATTTTCCGCTTCCCAGACGCTCAGAGAGAATAGCGAATCGCAGACAAGGGATGTAAAAAACTTACAGCAGGGCAACACAGCAGAACCACGGGTATACCAAGTGGTAGATTCTATAGTTCAAATACAATGTATAGATAATGTCCAATACAGTTTGAATGGCTTTAATATATACAACTATTCTGAGGTTCCTATTACCAAACAACTCTTTTCTTTATTCTCTAAAGGATTCAAATTTGTTCCAACTAATGTACCTGATATAGCTAAAGTAATGGTTGACTTACAGCTATATCTAAGGAAATTAAATCTGAATATCATGTTTTCGGATAAACCCTGTAGAGTAGAATCGAAAGATACTCTTAAGAGAAGTAGTACATTTAATCCTCCATCGCATCCGCTAGTTACTGCTTATGAAAAATTAGTCAAAGATGATCTATATAAAGTATGGGGAGAGAAAAGAAGATTATTTACTAACTTAAATCTTGAAGAAAGGAACCTCTTAAAGACCTTAAAGGAAGACAAGGGTATAAGAATTATGACACCTGACAAAGGAGGTGGGGTTGTCTTATATAGTTCAGAAGATTATACCAATGATATGCAAAATATACTATTTGAAGCAGATAATTATTCTTTATGTTCTAAAAATGAAATATATATCTCATATCGTACATTAGATAGTTCTCTATATGAATATTTAATGGACCAGAGAATATCAAAGGATGACTATGATTTTTTACTGAACAAATATCCCAAGATTCCAGTGATTTTTGGAATACCTAAGACACATAAGAACTTGAGAAAGCCACCTTTTAGACCTATTGTAGCAGCTGCAGGTTCCAAAAGGCATAATATTGCAGTACATGTGGATAAAAAATTGAAGCATATTATGAATACATTTCCCCATTTACTAAAGGACTCATGGGATTTTTTAGGACAAATCAAGAAAGAATTATGGTCAGTTGACATTTTCTTTCTTACTATAGATGTCCAGGGCCTTTTCTCTTGTATTCCAAAAGCAGAAGGTTTATGCTTGTTTGAGGATGTACTTTTCACTTATTCATCTTTGACCCCAGATGAAGTATTACTTACATGTGAACTAATGAATCTTATATTAGAAAATAATTATATATTTTTTTGAAGGAGAATATTTTCAGCAGCTCAAAGGGGTTGCTATGGGTACTGCATGCGCTCCTTTGTATGCTAATTTAGTTCTGCTGGGTTGGGAACACAAGTATATTTCTCAAAATGAATTATTTTCTACCCATGTTATATATTACGGTAGATTTTTGGATGATATTTTTATTTTGTGGAAAGAATGTCAAGAACAAATATTTGAGTTTGTCCAGTATTTGAATCAAACTACAGAATATTTAAAGTTTACCTATCAGTTTGATAAACAAGAAATTAATTTCCTAGATACTAAGATCATTAAAGGCCAGGATGGTTTTATCTCCAAAATCTACAGTAAAAACACATTTTGTAATAATTATTTGCATTATACTAGTCACCACCCTATTCATCAGAAAAAAAGTATTATAAAGGGTCAGGCTATAAGAATAGCTAGGATGACAACTATGAAAAATGATGTGATAACAGAGTTTAAAAATCTAAGGGATATGTTTTTAGAGAGAGGGTATCCAGGACATCTTATTGATCCTATACTTACAGATGTTCTTAATAAATGGGGTGATATTTATATACCCTTATTAGGTACTGGTGGTGACAGATCAGATAATAAATCCATTGACTTGACAGTTCAGGATCCACCTAACTTCCAACAGGCTTGTGTAGTGCAATATAGTCCTTTGTATTCTCAGATTAAAGGAATTCTGACAAAAAAATGGAATATCTTTAAAACGAACACTGAGATATTCCGTATATTGGGTGATAAACCCATATTTTCTACTAAGGTAGGACTTAACATGAAGTCCTTGTTAGAGGCAGGTTTTTTTTCCAACAATAGACAGGGTAAAAGATGTGGAAGTAAACCTTGTGGCAGGTGCTCCTATTGTCCTTATATACTACAAGATACCTCTATTTCTCTTGATGATAAAAATAAAAGTCATGTTTTTTTAAAAAGTGGCAATTGTTGTTCAAGTAAATTAGTGTATATAGCTAGGTGCAGTACCTGTTCTTCCTTTTATATAGGGAAGACAGAGAGAATGTTCAAAACTAGAATATATGAACATCTTTATGATATTAAAAACAACAAAGATACTAATGCATTATACAAGCATAGTATTTTATGCACCAAGTTTACATGTTTCAAGTTTGGTATACTTGAATTTTTAACAGTGGAAGCAAGGGGTGGGGATTGGCAAAATGTGTTGTATAAAAAGGAGCTATTGTGGCAATTAAGGCTAGCTGCTGATTATCCACCAGGGCTCAATGAGCATATCACTATAATGCCAATTCTTAAGGAAAAGGCAGATTCAGTTTAATAATATCAAAGCCATTTGTAAACATATTTGTGATTATATACACATATATACTTTTTGTATGATGAGTTCATATTATAATGGACTAGTATTTTATATTATTTATGTTTTTAGAATATTTGATTTTTGTTGTATTATTCACTACTGTGTAAAATTATTTTATGTTATTTTAACCAACTTATGTATTCATGAGCAGTGATTTTTCATTGATGGAATTGGTTGGATTAGAACCAATGATAAACCAGCAACATGTATTTAAATGTGAACATTTTCAGTGGTAATTTGTTCTGAAGAAGTCATACTAGTTGATGAAAGCACTTAACAACTTTGGTTTATTTTTAATATTAAAATAGTACTGTGGACTCGCAACGCTGTGCTCCTTTATTTTACCACATTTTCCTTTGCAGACGAACTCCAAAATGCTACGAAAGATTAACATCTCCTACTTTTTAATCTGCTGTTAACTAATTATGGAATAATACAGTAGTCAGAATTTAGTATCAAAATTAACATATAATGTGCAGAATCTAATTTTGACTTATCCCCTTTTACATTTACTTAATGATAGAAAGAGACAAGAAAAATTCTCTACTCTGCTCTTTAAGAGTCATTAATATCTTACCACCCCCTCCAACCCCGTTTATCCTTTTCTAACCTGTTTCATTGTTCCACTGAATGCCTCTGTGGATTGCTTCCCCACCACCACTCTGGTAGACCATACTAGGCATATTTTCCATGGGTCTACAACCTACTCTGTAAAAATGTTCAGGGAGTAGTCAGTCCCTACAATCTGCTGCCTGTATACTCTCCTCTTCCTTCTATCCCTCCTGTTCAGAATGACCCCTGGACATGTCACTGATTTGATCTTGTGCACCAATATTAACCCCTCCCCATTTTTTCTGGTTTCAGTTGAGAACAGCTCTAGCACCTCCAGCCTCTGGTCATAATCCTTCCCCTCCATCCCACTGATCTTTCTGGTAACTTTCCTCCGGATTTTTTCTAGCAGTCTAATGTCATTTACCTTATATGGCCTCTAGAACTGCACAGAGTACTCAAGGTGTGGTCCGACTAGGTCCCTAAAAAATGGAAGCAGTGCTTCTGGAATTAGTTTCGCTAATGATACAGGGATGGCATTCTGTTTCCTGTTGCCATGACCCATCTCAATATGCACTTCTTCAGTATTAAAATGAAGTGTGCAAGAGTCATCACAAATACAGGGAATGATCACCGTGATATTATGAAAAGGTGCAAAAAAAAAAAATAGAGAGACAGGGCCATTTCCCACTAAAAGTTTAATAAAGCTCTAATGGAAGAGCATCTAAGCTTTTTTACTTACCTCTTTTCATCTTTTTCTTTAACACAACAATTTCCTTGTAAGTTGAAATGGAAGTACATTAAACTTGATTTCTTCTGAGATGTTTAGCAAAGCCAGTTCTTAATTTCAAATGTGGTGGCTGCATACTCTGCATTACAGGGAGTTTTGAAAGCATTTATTAAATACTCAAACAAAGAAGGTTGTTATGGAGATACAGAGTTTCTTGAGTATGGTTTTCTGCACTGAAAAATAAGCAGTCTGCTAAAAACTGCTTGTGTTGTTTATCTATTTATTAATTATTTATTGGGGATGTTTCAAGTTATTAATTTATTTTATAAAATTAACAGAACAAAACAGAGAAAGCTCAGCTCTGTGGTGCACATTGATAAAGCCCTGACTGAGACCTAGACGACATGAGTTTGAATAGCAGCTCATTTGCTGGAAGAGATGGACAAGGGAGGATGGAAGTGAGTGGCCAGTGCTGGTTTGCTCATGGGGGGGGGGGGGGAGTCAGAGAGGTAGTTTTGGTTAACTGATCACCACCAATCAAGTGGATGCTTACAAGGCACTAAAGTGGCCAGAACTGGGGTTATGAGCTTGGTACTACCAAGCTGGTAATGATAGTCGTCATCATCATGAGTGTGGAAGCACACATATACTAAGGGAGGGAGGAAGGTCCTTGCAGTGACACAGATGCTCATGTCAGCAGGTAGGGCCAGGGTCAAGGAATACACAGAAACCCTTCAATGGCTGGCTGGACAAAGCCCTCCCATGCCTGACTCCCAGCTCCCCATCAGGGTACCATTAAGGCACAAATAGGCTGACTAACAGCAGGAGGGCTGATGGTTGACAGGTAGCACTGAATAAAAAATCTTAAAAAGGACATGTAAAAATGCAAAATGAATTCTTAATACAAAGTCTACACTTATAAGTACAGCTCACATTATGTCTGACTCCCTAAGTGACTATTCACATCTGTCTGTTATCTGAAAACAAGAACCCATTCTACTACTGTCAAATAAGTCTGGGGAAAAATACAAATCTCTTGGGGGAAAAATGTTTATCAAATATCCTATAGGGACTGCAAACTGCTGTGGCTACTAGCTGCTTTGGATGCTGATGATGTAAATTACATGAATAATATACTACTGATATTGTAAACTCTTGTACCTTTTAGAAAAGTTTTAATGATATTAATTTATGATAACCTCTTTATCAAAGAAATGTTGCTCTTCAAAAAGTATACTAAGTTGCAATAATATTGGGAGGAATAAAGAATATTAACAAATACAGTATAGATAATGCAAACAGAAATATTTAAAAAATTTAAAACTATCCATTCTGTAATACTAAAACTGTAGATGGTTATTAAACATTAATGAAGACTAATAATGCAATTCTTTAAATCATTTACCAAATTCAAATAGTAAGGAATTTAGTCATTATTTTGAATCAATTTACATTCTAAAATATCTCTTGTAATAATAATGATGACTTATATTTACTGATGGACTTTTTAAACACCTTTATTAAATTATCACTTAAGACATAAGCATGTATACAATAACAGTAAAAGCAAACCATATTAATGGATTTCATTTACACGTGTTGTATATTACATTATGTTTTCATTTATTTTTTTAACAAGTGTCACTCACTCCAGCATTACATAAAATTGATCAATTCCTGCCTTTCCTTAAACTTCACTCTTCCTCCTCATCCTGAATATTATTCTGCATGTATTATTCCCAGAAATTCAACTTATTTCTTTGTAATATGGTCCTTCCTTTTTCTAATGATCCCACCTCAAGTTCATTTATCTCCTTTACAATAATTGGTACTTTACTTACATTTGGTTGAAATTTTGACTTCCATTTATTTGTAATTGCTAGTTTGGCAACCAACAGCATTAAACTTGGCAAGGCCTTAACTATGTCTAGGCAATTCAGATGATGTGCCCAACTCAAAAGAAAAATCTCCTTAGTATAGCTATTTGCCCCACCAACATTTCTGACACAGTACTCTACAGGAAATTTTTAAAACCTGCCAGTTCCAAAAAAAAAAAAACATGCTCCAAATGACCCCTCTCTTTTCCAACACAACTGCGGCATTTGCTATATACTCAAGGAAAAATTATCTGAACTCTGCTCTGGGAATATAAATAACTATACAAACATTTCCAAGCCAAAATCCTAAACCTTCAAGACTTTGTTGCAAAATTGGGAGCCATAAAAATGTCCTATTTTTCCATTCTAATTTGCCTTTTCAGTCTCTCTTCCCAATCTTTTTTAACCTCACTGTTTCATTCTTACAGTTATCATGCTTATGAATTTTTGAAGCTTTATAACATCTGCTGATGCACTTTACAGCATCCTGTCAATCAAATTCAATTAAGAAGGCTTTCACTTTGTAAAAGTCTTATGACTTACTACATGGATATGGAATCCCAAAAAAATATTTTTAAAATGTTCGCTAATATGATAACCGAACCTGCTACTATTTTTTTTTATAAATAAGACTCTGGGAAGAAACATTTCCGTAAAAGGTGGAAAGAAAGAAAAAATACTTAAATTATACAAAAATGGAAACTGATATTAGGTTACTAAGTATCATCCTACCTTACTGATACACTGTCAAATCAGTGAAAATAGTAAATTAATGTAAAAACAACACCCTGTATATACTATGCTCAGGCAAAACAATCCAAAGCAAAAAAAAAAAAAAAAACGCAGAAACACTCCAAAGTATTTAATAAAAAACACGTACACAAGCTAAGCTTTCGAGTTATCCCCTTACCTCGGTGCTTCACAACTAATACATTAAAACACACTTAATTTATATAAAACCAATTAAGATCACATGACACAGCCACCCAATCACAAAATACAATTCAAGTATAGTATAGTATACAAGCAAACCACTACTGAAGTTGCATTTGTTTTTTTAGCTAAACTAGGTTTTAAGCTAATTGCATTGTTCAGACCTGGAAAGCTGTCAGCTTTAAGTCTCAAAATCCAGCTATATTCTTAATTCTCCAGGATATATGTCTTGTAGTCAACTCCTGTGCATTTTTCTGTCATTCAAGCATTTTTCTTTGGAACATTGGAAAAGGTTTCCCCTGGCATAGTCTCTCTATGAGCTTCATTTTCAGAAGAATAAGAATCAGGATCCCTTTCTGTTTGAAAGCTCACTTTTTGTTGGTTTTCCCCATTAGCATGCTCTGCATCAAAATACGACTTTAACCCTGCTGGAAAAAATATTCTGAAGATAGCTGGATACAGCAGCTTGAATCTTGCACCTGCTTCTCGACATTCCCTGAATGCTGGAATCAACTTACTCCTCTTTTGCTTGGTGCAAAGTGAGTAGTCATTTTCCACAAACACCCTACTATATCATGTCACGCACCTAAGATAGAGCTCCTTAAATGACATTAAAGAGAGGGGAAGAAGAAGGAAACAGGTAACTGTAAGTAAAACAAATTTGTTCTTAACAGTATTTTATAATATATGACATATACTGCATGCTATAAAGTAAAGCTTTTTCAGTTATTTTTGTGTGTAAAAGGGATACCAAAGTAAACAGGTGCCCCTATTTTTTCCAACTTTTTTCATTCTTCTTGTTCAATTTTTAAGAAATGCAGGCACTGCAATATAAAAAGAGATGAAAGCCTGAAGAAAAGAGCATGATATAAGAAAAATGATAAGGTTTTTCTTACTTTTGCATATGGAGATGACTGGATTAAGGCAATTGGCTTGATCAAATAACAAGGTTTAAGGGGAAGCAAGTAAATAAAAGAACAATAGTTTTCCTCTAGCAAATAAATGTTCACAGTGAAACATGAGAAGCCTGTAGTGGAAGGCAAATGTGTACCTGGTACTCATATATTTATGGAGACAAGCTAATGAGGGCTATAAAACAATTGTGACATTCTTTCAATGGTTAGGAGATAATGCTTTCTGAAAGCAATCAAGTTGTTTTCTAAATATGGGGCAGGAATAAAGATAAGACAAAAACAGACAGCACTTATTGTAAGTAGAAGCACAGACTGCACCATGCGTCTTAGCATGGATAACCTTCATTATAGGTTAATTCAAGACTATGAGTGTGGCTGTCAGTCTGGGACAATTGTTCTAATTTGGGGGGGGGGGTTAAACTTCATTATTTCAAGATGTACATAAAGGCAGCTGCGATGGTGCAGTGGTTAGCGTTGCTACCTCACAGCAAGAGATTCTTTGGTTCGATTCTCGGCTAGGGTGCCTTCTGTGCGGAGTCTGCATGTCCTCCCTGTGGTCACGTGGGTTTCCTCCAGGTGCTCCGGTTTCCTCCCACCTCCCAAAGACATGTTGTAGGTGGATTGGACATTCTAAATTGGCCCTAGGCATGTGTGTGCCTTCTGTGGAAGGTTGGGCACCAGGCCAGGCTTGCAACTCGACACCGTAAAAACTCCACTGCCAATCATGAGCGGACTGGTGATCCGCTGTGGTAACCCCTAATCGGGAAAAGCCGAAAGAAGAAGAAGAATTTGAAGATGTACATAGTTTTTGTGTTTGTATTAAGTTAATAAATTCTGGGGGTGTGCTTGTTTGTTTGAGGGCTTTGGTTTTCATTAAAAGAAAAAGTCTTGTAAGAGTTCACAGAGATATGACAAGAAACAACTGTATAAAAGATCCTGCTAAACATTAGCATATGTATGTAATACAAAAGCTGAAACTAGACATTAAAAAATTGTTTTCCAGATTATCTTTAAATGTGAATGGTCTCACAGATATATACAAAAAGAAAGAGTAATGAACTATATTAAAAATGCAGAGGGCAAATAGCTAAGCTACAGGAGACATATTTGGAAACTGAGCATGTGACTTTCATATTGAAAGGTTTCAGGATTAGTACTCAGTGGAATATCTGTGACAAAAGAAATTGGGAGTCCTTATATTAATTGCGAGAGGAGCTCCAATAATAATAGGAGAGGAAAAAAAGATAATAATGGTAGATTTGTAACACTAAGGGGCTACTGGCAAGGAAGGAGTATTACGCTGGCATGTATTTATATTAACTGCTACAATGCAGCTTAAGATAATTCTAGGAGAAATAATAATAAGCTTTTAGCAGGGAATATTACTTATGGGTTAGGACTGGAATTTGATTTGCAACAGTTAGGATGTATCTGGGGGGCCTAGAAGAGAAAATCTAACAAAAGAGGGTAGATTTTTGAAGAAATTTTTAAAATATTTGGCATGGAAGATGTGAATTCAGTAGTAGGAGTTCAGAGAGAATTTACATGTTATTCCCCAAGGTATAAAAACTGGGCTAGGCTAAACAAAAATTATATTTCACAAGAACATGCCCATTTAATTGAAACTTTTGATACACATCAAATAACTATTTCAGATCATGTGCCTATAATAACTAAAAAAATGCAGGATAATAAAATAAAAATAAGACACTGGCTCTTCCCAACCTATCTCTTAAACAGAAAGGAATTTAAGGGATGGGTAGTAGAAATTATTTGGGAGTTATTAGAGAATATAAAACTTTCTTCTGAAGATATAGCTAGGGAGTGGGATAAAATTAAAGTGGAGTTTAAAAATAGGGTGGAAATAAAAAGAAAGAGAGATATGGTTAAGAAGTAATAAGAATTATTTAGAGAGACCGACAAAGGTTAAAGTATTGCAGAATAGGGGGAATCTCACAAAACAAAAACAGGGAAACTGCAGAGTGCTAAAGAGAAAATAAGGGACAACCTTGATATGAGTTTAGAAACATTACTGTCAAGCAACTGTTTTTGATAACTCCAGAGCACAAAAGCTTTTAGCACAACGGCTCATGCAACAAAAAGCAGAAAGGGTTGGTGCCAAGTTTAAGGAGCCTATACCAAGGAAAATAACCACAGATCCTGTAGAGCTATTAGAAATATTTTGGAAATTTTATGAAACTCTGTTTAAAGCAGAAAAATGTGGAACTCAAGAAAAAGGAGAAACGGAAATGTTTATGAAAAAATTAAATATGCCGAGATTAGAGGTAGATGAGCCTCAATTACTAAGAGGATAAGAGGAGATGAGATAAAAACTGTGATGTATAACAAATCTAAAGGGAAGTCTCCAGGAGTAGATGTTATTTCTATGGAAGTTTGGAAGCTAGGAGGGAAGAAAGTGAGATCTGGAAGGTTTTGCTTACCAGTATCTTTTAAGAGGAAGAGAAGCACTTACATCCTGGAAGAAGGTGGTGGCTGTAATACCTAAAGATGGTAAATACCCATTAGATCCAGCTGCAAAAAGGCTCATTCTGATTCTAAACTATGGTTATAAAGTGTTTATGTCTATAATGGCTAAAAGAACGGCAAAGTTTAAGCCAAAATGGATAGATATAAATCGATGTGGTTTTATGGAGGGAAGGCAAATTTTTGACAACGCAGAAGAATGACAATCCAGATGGAAGAAGAATGTAAGAAAATACCACTGTTATTGGTGGGTCTTAATGCACAGAAGCATTTGCCAGAGTAAGCTGGGATTTTATGAGTAGGGCAATAGAAGCATTTACATCCACTGATACAATGATAAGGCTGACTGGGGGATATATGACGAATCAGAGTTGAAAATTAAATGGAGGAGGGGGGTTCTTCTCTGATAAGTTTTGTTTGAGCAGAGGAGCAGGGCAGGGGTGTCCTCTTTCCTCTTTGTTATTTGCTTTATACTTAGAACCACTGGTTAAGAAAATAATAGACTCAGAAATTCTAGGATATAATGGGTATGGGAATAAAGAAAAGTTGGCTTTATTTGCAGAGATGTTATTTTACACCTGATAAAAACAGAAAAGGACATTTCAGTGTTGTGGAACATTCTGATACAGGTTCAAGTCTTTTCAGCATATAAAATTAATGAAGATAAAACAAAGGCAATAGCTGTAAATTATGTACCCACAGAACAACTGTGTAAACAATAACCATATTTATGCCAACATTATAAAATAAAGTACTTAGGACTATAGATTAAAAAGGATTCTATTATGCCAGCAAGGGATCTATGGGAAGAGACTAAACAAAAGATAATAAAAAAACTGAGAAATTGGAAGCTCTGTTTTATGGATATGGATAACAAGATGTAAGCAGTGAAAATGTTTTTAGTCCTTTTAGTTTTACACACAGGTCAGGCATATTTGAGAAGTTGTGGCTAGCAATTAATAAAGAGATAAAGGATTTAATCTGGGAAGGGAAGATGGCAGGAAGCAAGCGGGGTAAGTTGATCCTTCCAATAGAAGAAGGTGGTTTGGGGATTACCTGATTTGAATGGGATATTTCTGACCAGCACAGTTAAAGCTCATATACATAACACAATCAGAAAGCTGCCAACCTACCCCCAGGTCTAAATGAAGTAATTTCTACATTACCTGTTTTGCAGGAGAAAGCTGAGAAATACTAAGGGCTGTTTAGATTTCACATGTGGATATATATTAATTTTTGTAATATATTTATAGTTTGTGCATTTTTACTATTTTACATATATGCAATGTCATGAACATTTGAATTTTAATTTCATGTGGTTGTTTAGTATGACAATAGGTTCATGAATATTTATTACAAAATGGGTGTGGTGGACATTTTATTACCCTATTGGGATGGTTTAGATGCTTTATAAGAAGAAGTGTGGTGTTATGGTGTGTATTCTGATGAAATTCCATTTTTACAGGGATGAAAGCGCAAAATATTTGTGGTTTTAATAAAAGTTGCTTCATCCAGTATCCCATTTCAGTGTGTTTTGGTGGATTGGTGTTTCTATGTGCTGGGCCTTATTTTTATCTTTTTGGTTACAATCAGAAAGCTATAATTCAAAATGGAAAGGCATGATGATAAAACAGGGAGGAAGCTCAAGAAACATGAAGACTGGAATTTTAGATCAGATCCTTAAGTTGAATAACAATAATTGTATATTCATGAAGTAGCAGTAAGTATTCTAAGAACTAATCCAACATGGGAATGGAGAAAGGAGATTCTGCCAAAAGGGATTATGGCAATTAAGGATAAAACAGAATAGGCAATAGGGGGTTGGAATTTACTGGAGTGGAAAAGGAACCAAGATAGTGGGAGCAAATAATTAGAGAGTGAAAAATAATAGAATGAGAAGAGGCAAATAATTAATTTGAACTGCAGGCTAGAGAATGCCTTCCTTAGCAAGGACTGATGTCAGAGTATAGGCAAAGAGAAAGAAACAGGGGGATGCTAAGTGAAAGGGGTTGGGAGGATGGCTTAATGGCTAAGGTGTTTGCCTTACAAACACAAAGTGCAGGGTTTGAGTCTCACAAGGGATAACTGGCTAGGCTTAAAATGGCTCGCAAGGGCAGTTAGCTTAGTACTAAACTATGAACTATGAACCTATGAAAGACCAGCACTGGTAGAATTATTTTAGAAGAATCTAAAACAGAAACTGCTGTTAAAAAGGGATAATTAGTAGGGCATCTAAAATATTGCATAATAACTATAAGTATCAATTAGAGGAGGTTAGAAATGATTGGGAAGGCAATTCACACGGAAACAATGGGAGGATGTATGCATGTATGGCTCCCAAACACGCAACAAAGTCTAGGAGATTTATGATCTTTGCTTGGAAGTATTTGCATAGGTATTTCTGTACCCCAAGCAGTCTCCAAATATTTTCCCCTAGTAGACTGCAAATGTTGAAGGAAACTGGGAAAATATTTTTTTGGGAATTAATTAGTTGGCAGAAAAAAAATCCCCTGCAGACTACTCTGTCAGAAGTACTGGGTGAGCAAATTGGTGTAAATAGAGAAATAGGGAAATATTTTTTTTTTTTTTTTTGTCTGCCTAGACATAGTAAGGCCTTGCAGAGTTTAATTCTGGTGGCTACCAAAAAAATCACTTACTAGAAAAAGAAAATCAAAAACTAAACCAACTGTACTATTAATGGAGAATATAGTAACAGAGATAGAAGAACTAGAAATGGGATCATTAGAAAAGGGTAGGAGCAAATTACACAGGAAAAAAGAGGGAATTGTGGAAACAATACATGCAGAATAATGTTGTAGATGAGGAATGAGACTTAAAGGAAGGCACGGACTGAATGAGTTATGCAATGTTTGACTGACAATGACTGTATAGGTTATAAGTGATGTATAGTGTTTGAAGCTGAAAATGTGTCAGTATGGTTTGTTTTCATTTATATAAATGTATGATTCTCTATATAAATGTATGATTCTCTATCTTACAAGTGAATTGTTTTAAAAAAATGCTAGAAAGAACAATAAGTAAATAACCATACCCTGACATCAATACACCAAAAAACTAGAGGGATGGAAAGAGGAGGTCTACGTCAGACTGACGAACAGCCACTTTGTCAAATGTGTCACCTAATAGACAGTGCAGGCCGGCGAACTAATCTGACTGAGAATGCATTAATGTGGGATCAGAAAATTTGCTTTTTCCCCCACTGTAGTGCGATCTCAGAGTTGGTATATTTAATTAGTGGGAGGGGGCTGATGGCCTACACTGTCGATGGAATGACATTCAACAATGTGGCTGTTCGAAGGTCTGACATTGACCCGGAGGGAGGGAGGGAACAGCTACAACAGTAGTGATCATTCAAACACCTACTGTTATGATAAGTTTACTACACAACTATAATATGCTCATCATAATGATCATTGCTGCAGTAGCCTTACCTATATGGGTAGATTACCCTAGCTTACTACATTTGGGAGGTGGAAGGAGAACAGTCATTGCAAAGCCTGATCTAGACCTAGAGAAGGAATCAAGCTTATAGTCCTTTGTAAATATTTACAGAGAACCGAGTTGCAGCTTCTAGAATCCAATCCTTTCCAAAAAGTGATACATGAAGTCAAGACCCTGGGATAGTGGGTGTTGACTCTGCCTGGAATAGTTTTGTTGTGGTGAGTATAACATAAGGCAATAGCATTAGACAACCATTTGGAAATGGTCTGTTTTGGCACAGTTTGTATCTTCTTTTTCCTTCACAAGAAATGAAAATTTTATCTGAAGATCTTAAAGATTTAGTTATGTCAAGACAGTACCTGAGCTATCTGTGGACATCCAAGGTGTGGAATATCCTTTCTGCCTCACTATTGGGTTCAGGAGACAAAATGGGGAGATGGATAGTTTGGCTTAAAGTAAACTCAGATACCACTTTAGGGATAAAAAAGGATTAGTTCTCGGACTTCCAAGATGGCTGCACATTAAGTAACAGCTTATTTCTCGCTCTTCCAGTGTGAAAACTGAAACTCAGCAGAGAAGGCCAGTAGACTTGTGTTTATGGGTAAATTTCAATAACTGGCTACTAAGTGCACTGTCTGGATGCCGGGAATAAAGAAACACAGAAGACCTGGAAAAAATCAGCTACAAAACAAAGAAACATTGACTGGGGAGAGTATTGCAGCTGTTCAGCAAAAAGCAATGCAACCTTCAGACATGAGTTTCAGTAACCTACAGGAACATATAAAACAACTGCATACAGACCTGGTTAAAATAAACAAAACACTAATAGTATATCAACACAAACAACAAAAGGCTGGAAAAAAAATAGAAGAATCTTTAGACAGATATTCATATGAGATGATAAAGCTGCAAAAATAAGAGGTAGAAATAAAGAAAGGGATGGCTGAATATGAGACTGCTCAGGAAGAGATGTTTAAAAAAATAATACAATTAGAGGACAGAGCACATAGGGAAACCTGAGATTTTCAGCTATACCAGAGAAGCTGGAAGGAACAAGATTGCATTAATTTTATGAAAGCACAAATAAGCAACTGGAAAGGTATTCCACAGCAGGAGTTGTTAGTTGAAAGGGCACATTGTGTGTATGCTCCAAACCTAGTAAGAAAGCAACCTAGATCTTTAATAGTAAAGATGCAATCCTACCAGCAGGAGGAGTTGATTCTGACAAAACTGTGGCAGAAGGACTAAGTATTGAAAGTTGGAGATAGCAGAGTGTGGAGAATGATTACTCACTATACACCAGACTGAACAGGAGCAAATTATTCCACCATTCAGGGAATGTTGAGATGTAGGTGTGAGATTCAAACTGCTGAACCCAGCTGTCTTCAAGGTATTCTTCCCTGGAGGGACAAAATCACTTTCTGATGAAGTACATGCTAAGGAGGAAATACAAACGTTTGTCCAACAAAAATTGAGCTGTGAAATGAAAGGAGATTTAGCTTCTTGTTCTTCTGGTAATATAGACCACAGGGAGACTGTACCTGTGAAACCTTTTCCACTGGAAAACGTTGGAGAAAAGGAAGGGAGCATGAGAGCTGACTAGAAGAATTGAGAGTACGTTGAAAATGAAGCAAACAATATTTCGGAGATGAACAGTAATACAACCAGTAACTTAATACGGAATTACAGTGCAATAATCATATTTGTGAAATGTAACAGAACAAGAAAGTCTGGAAATATTGGACTTTTTCAGAGTCTGTTGGACTTGTGGGGGACTTTAAAGCATATGCCCTACTTCATGTCATTAATGTTTGTAAAAGTGGTTTGGGGAGGACAAGAGGAGGGAGAAAGTTATCTGTAAGCAAAGTTTTTTTCTTAAAGGACAACAATGGGATTCAATTATTATATGTTCAACTTTTCTGTCTTTTTTCTCCCTATTTACTGTCCCTGCTATGAATAAACAACAATACAGCATTTAAATATTTTAAATTGACTGTTTTTCTCTACTAGAACAGTACCGTACTGTACTGTGTTGGTTTCACTTTCAAAAAAACTTTTGCCCCTCCCTGGAAAAGTCTCCAATTCACTGATGTTGTTAATAGCACTGGATACAGATAGTTTTCTGTCCATTTCCCTCCACAAACTTACATCATCATAGCTCCCTGGTCCTTTCCCTACCCATACAGAAAGTAAAGGCTAGAACAAGGAAACAGTACGAGTCAAGTCTCCTGCTTTGAGCTGTCAATCACAATAGGTAACAGCTCAAACTACCCTTAGCACTTTGACAAATAGGGAAGTTAGGTGTGAAGGGAGATGGGAGATGAGTCAAAGTAATACAAATTCAGGCTTCACAAAAGACTGCAGTTTAGCCATTCTAAAAAGAGGCAGCAGTAAAAAGCACTTTAAAAGTCTGTTATGTGGCATTTGCACTGTTTGTGTTTTAAGTAGTCACTGAATGGCATGAAATGTTACTTAAAACTAACTGACTGAAAGACAGCAGTATATGTATGTAAAATCAGTGCAGTGACACGAGATTTAGGAAGAAAGAGGCTTGCATTATGTAATTTTCTACAGACAAACATAGAATTACGTGATATCTAGAAGCAGACTAAACAATCAGAATTACTTCAAGATGGCAGACCCCAAGTGTTTAGACTAAGAAATTACATATAAAAATATTTAAAAACCTGTAAATAGCCCCAGAGTGGTGTTAAAATGTAGGAAACACCAAACCGTGATGAACATGTTTTTGAGTCTGTGGGTGCAGGTCTCCTTTAAATGGTACCAATTTTGTGGCATGCGGTTTTCTTTACATGCTAGAAAATAATGTTTTTTTCAGTTATTTTTAAGTGTAATGGGAATTGTAAATAGCTGCTGCTGCTGTTTTTTTTTTCTTTTCTTTCTCCCTCCTTGTTCAGTTTTAAGAAATGTAGGCACTGCAATGTATAAAAAAGTCTGGCTGAAAAGCATGATAAACAAGAGATTAGTGTGCTTTTTCTCATTCCTGCATGGAGAAATGACCAGAATAAAGATCTCAGACGGACTTATTAAAAGTTTTAAGAGAGAGCAAGTAAATGAAAAAGAACATTGAATATTATGAGGCTTTTTTTCTAGTAAATAAATGTAAGCTCTGTAACAATTCTACAGCTGGTCTTCATGTTTCCATGGAACCAATCTGATAAAAAGAAACTGGCTGCCTAGTTCTCATGGCTCCACGGAGACAATAAGATAAAGAGAAACTGACTACAGTCTGGGGGATAAGTGATTGGCTGAGGGAAAAAACAGAAATTGGCTAACAGATAGTGTTCTCTGAAAGCATTCAGGGTTTTTCCCAAAGTAGATAATATTCTCTAAAAGCATTCGGGGGCTTTCACAAGGTAGTTAATGTTCTCTGAAAATATTCAGGGGTTTTCCCAGCTAGGAGAGCTATAAAGATAACACAAAACCAATCAGCACTTGGCAGAAATACCGGCTGCACCACGTGTCTTAGCATGGATGACCTTTCTTTTAGGTTAACTACAGACGTGAGTGTGGCTGTCAGTTTGGGACTTTTTTCCACTTGGAGGTTAAAACTTCAATATTTGAAGGTGTACGTAGTTTTGTGTGTGTTAGTATTAAGTTAACAGGTTTTAGGGGGTATTAGGGGACTTTTTTTGAGGGCTTTCAATAAAACAAAACGTTTTATAAGATATGACACAGGCTCAAATGGATATGACAAGAAACAACTATAGAAAAGTTCAACCTGCCAAACAGTGTATGCATGTAACACAAAAGCTGGAACTAGACATTTAACAGAAAAGGTGTTATACATAAAAGGTGGGAATAATAACTTTTATAACAATAATGCTTTCTTTAATATCTTCAAATGTAAATGGCCTCGCAGATAAATACAAATAAGAAACAGTAGTTAACTATATTAAAAATGTAGGGTGCAAATAGCTATGTTACAGGAGACACACTTAGAAAGAAATGAATGTGTGATTGACAAAGAAAGATTTTCAGGATGGCTATTTAGCAGAATCCCTAGAACAAAGGAAAAGAAGATTACTTATATTAATTGCAAGAGGAGCTCCAATAGTCTTCTTCTTCTGGCTTTTCCTGGTTAGGGGTCACCACAGAGGATCACCTGTCCGGTCCTGATTGGCAGTGGAGTTTTACAGTGTCGAGTTGCCAGCCTGGCCCCCAACCTTCCACAGAAGGCACACACACAAACGCACTAACACCTAGGGCCAATTTAGAGTCTCCAATCCACCTGCAGCATGTCTTTGGGATACGGGAGGAAACCGGAGCACCCGGAGGAAACCCACGCGACCACAGGGAGGACATGCAGACTCCGCACAGTACGCACCCCAGCCGAGGATAAAACCAGAGAACCTCTTGCTGTGAGGCGACAATGCTAACCACTGCACCACCATGGCCGCCCCACCACTGTGGCAAGACAACAATGGCAGATTTGTAGTGCTAAGGGGCTACTGGCAAGGGAGGAGGATTACACTGGCATGTATTTACATTCCACCTGAAACTGCTGTAATGGAGCTTAAGAAAATTCTGGAAGAAATAATCAGTTTTCAGCTAGGAATATTACTTATAGGTGGGGACTGGAACTTGATTTGCAGCAGTGAAGATGTGTCTGGGGGGCCTAGAAGGGAAAATATAACAAAAGGAGGGTAGATTTTTGAAGAAATTTATGAAAATATTTGGCATGGAAGATGTAAATTCAAAAGCAGGCATTCAGAGCGAATTTACATATTATTCCCTAAGATATAAAAACTGGGCTAGGCAGAATTTACATTTCACAGGAACATGTGCATTTAACTGAAGGTCTTGATACCCACCCAATAACTATTTCAGATCATGCGCCAATAATAGCTAAAATAAAAACAAAGGGTAATGAAATAAAAATGAGACACTGACACTCTCCTACCCATCTACTGAAAAGAGAGGAATTTAAGGAATGGGTACTGGAGATTATTCAGTAGCAGTTAGACAGGATAGAAATTTTTATGAAAATGTAGCTAGGGAGTGGGATAAAATTAAGGTGGGGTTTAAAAACAGGCTGGAAATAAAAGAAAGAGAGCTATGGTTAAGAAATAACAAGACTTATTTAGAAGAACTGACAAATGTGAAAATGCTGCAGAACAGGGGGAATCTCACACAACAAGAAGAGGATCAATTGCAGAATGCTATGCAGAAAATAAAGGATTACCTCAATAATATGTACAAGCTTAGAAAGATTGCTGTTAAGCAACTGTTTTTTGATAATAACAGCAGACCACAAAAATTTTTAGCACAATGACTCAGGCAATAGAAAGAATGGGCTGCCGCCAAACTTAGGGAGGTTATATTAAAGAAGGCAAAAAGAGATCCTGTAGAGGTATTACAAATATTTCTGAAATTCTATGAGAGTCTCTATAAAGCAGTGTAATATGAAAATCAAGAAAAGATACAAATGGAAATGTTTATGAAGAATTAAATATGCTAAGGTTAGAGGTAGATAAGGCTCAATTACTAGCCATTAGGACAGGAGGAGATGAGATAAAAATTGTGATTTATAACCAATCTACAGGAAAGTCCCTAGGAATAGATGGTATTACTGTGGAAGTTTGGAAGCTAGGAGGGAAAAAAGTGATACAGATCTGGAATGTTTTGCTTAATAATATCTTAAGAGTAGAAGCACCACCATCCTGGAAGAAAGCAGTGGTAGTTGTAATACCTAAAAAGGGTAAGGATCCATCAGATCCACCTTCATAACAGGCCCATTTCGATACTAAACCATGATTACAAACTGTTCATGTCTACAATGGATCAATGTGGTTTTGTGGAGGGGAGGCAAACATTTGACAATGTTAACAGAAGACTGATGATCCAGAAGGAAGCAGAATATAAGAAAATAACATTGATGTCCTTCTATTCAATGCTGCAGTATTCTTTACATATGGATTGTAGTCCTCCTTACAACCCGACATCTGGCCTGTATAAAAAAGCTTCAAGCTGTCAATACTTGGGACGTCGCACATCTGCTTTGACAACGTCAGGCATAAAAGGATGTCCGCACGTACCATCACCAGAACCTTTCTGCCACCATTCAGAAGGCTGACTCCTACATTCGTTCTGCAGTTGGATTTTGTGTGTGTGTCGCTACCAGCTTCAGATAAGTGCCCTGCTGGGAATTTTATTCTTTGTTTCTGCCAGCTCTTTTGTTCATGTCATCCAGGAAGGGTAAGTGTAGGTGTAGAATGCAGATTCCACATAAAGATAGCCATGAGCTCTGTCTTTTCTGTTTAGGATCTAGTCACAACCATTGTTCTTGTTCTGTCAGGCCTTTGTTCCTAAAACTTTAAGTGGCCGATTTTTGCCTCAATTTATATTGTGAGAATCAGTGACTTAAATATCTAGCTAAAGACGTTATGGAGGGTGGCGGGGGTCCTTCGGCCTAGCCAAGTTTGAAGAGGAAAGTGAGTAAGCTGAAACCCAAATTCTCTTCCGTCGCACCTAATAATTTGGACGTACCTTTGAGGTCGGTGAAGACCCGGTGGGGTAAGGCTGCAGGTTGGCACTGCTTCTTCAGCAGGTACCTATGTGGAAGCTGCTAAGGGAACAGATCCCAACATGTCCAAGGCTTTGCAGATGTCCTGTTTGGGCAAAATGGGGAAACCACAGCTTGTGCTGCTGGAGGACCCTGGTGACATTCTTATTGCTGCTAATCTTGCGACTAGGGATCTGGCGTTGTCTGCTGCCATTAGGCCTACATCGGGTTCCTCCTCCTTATCTCCTCAACCAGAAAGACATGTTATAGAGAAGCAAAAGACCAAACATCCTAGTGTTCCTTCTTCTCCTCAGTCGGATTAGGAAGCCTTTTCCCTGGATCTCATTAAGGCCTTGATACCTTTTTCCTCTCTTCTTCTGCCATGTTTCTCTTCTTCTCCAGTTCAGGCTGCCAGGTCTCAGGCACCTGATTTTGAATGAGGAATCCTCCTCTGATGATGATGATGATGACTCATTGGCACATTCTTCTCAAATAGCTTCTCCCACTGGAATATGCTTCTTCTGAGGAGGAATCTAGTGTGGAGGGGGATTCCCCTCAGGAGGAAATTTCATTTGGACAAACTATTGACAAAATGAGAGAAGCTACAGTGTATTCTACTAGAGCAGTTGCAGTATCTGCAGCCTTCTTTTCCAGAGTGCCAATGGATGATATTTATGCTGTGTTTACTAGGTTTACTGTTCATACTTTAATTTCCCGTTATAAGCTAGACCTGCAATCTACACCCCAGACTTTATATGGCTCCTCTATTCACCACAATATCTTTCAATGAGACCTCAATGGGGCTCACAATAGCTGGCGATTCTGTCCCATTAGTTGAGGTGGATGGAAAAGACAGCACTGGATATGAAAAGTACAGTTGTGTAAACTTACCATAAATGTAGATGTTCGAGTGTATTCACTGTGGCAGTCATTACATTTGGGTTATCTGCTTGCAGGTAGCCCTCAGTCGGCCTGATTAACAAAGTCTTGGGTCCTGTGTCGGTTGCCATCCCTTCTTCCATGACGTCAAGTCATCAGGGGTATAAAACATGCAGTCGACGCCATTACATCAGTTTTTCTTGCCCCAGATGTCAGGTACCCCCCTAATGGGGAGCAATTAAATAAAATAGTGAAAAAGTGCAATGATATACCTCCAACAAAAAAGCAAATATACCAAAAAGGCGTTTAAGCATAGTAAAGGAAAGCAGAGGTATAGCCAAAAGAAGTTAGGGGGCTGGAGGGAGGGTAACCAGGACTGCAACAGTGAATACACTCGAACATCTACATTTATGGTAAGTGTACACAACTGTACTATGTTTTTCGTGTTTCACTGTTGCAGTCATTATATTTGGGTAGATTCCCAAAGCTATGTTTGGGAGGAGGAATTTAGATAGCATTAGGATCAGCTATAAGGCCCTGCAAGACTGCAGTGGCAAAACCAGCTCTGAATTTAGAGAACATTGGCAAATGATAATGCTTGGTGAAAGTATGCACAGAGCTCCAGGTAGCAGCTTCTAAGATGTCCCTGGTAGGGACGCCTCTGAGAAAAGCTGCAGAAGTAGATGTAGCCCTGGTGGAGTGAGGTCTGACCCCTTGGTGGATAGGTTTTCCATGGTGCTTATAGCAGAAATGAATGCAATGGCCTATCCATTTAGAAATGGTTTGCTTTGAAATAGCCATCCCCTCTGCCCCTGCAGAAAATGCCACCAGCAGTTGTTCAGATATCCTTTGAGGTTTAGTCCTGTCCAAATACAATCTAAGTTGTCTGTGCACATCTAAGGAATGCAGTATCCGTTCCCCTTTGTTCTGTGGACTGGGAAAGAAGGTTGGCAAATGAATAGACTGATTAATAGCCACACTGGATACCACCTTGGGCATGAAGGATGGATTGGTTCTGAGGGACACCCTGTCCGCATGAAAGATGATGAGAGGCTCCACTGCCATAAGGGCCTGTAATTCAGATACCCTTCTAGCTGAAGTGATTGCTAAAAGGAAAGCTGTTTTCCAAGAAAGAAATTTTAAGTCTGCAGTAGCAGCTGGCTCAAAAGGAGGTAGAGTGAGTTTCTGGGGTTGGAGCTCTCCTGGGAGGTCTCAAATTTTGGCCCCTCTGAGGAATTGCTTGAGCAGTGGATGAGAGAAGAGGGGAGGTTCTGTGCTATAATGAGCTGAAATGGCTGAGGCGTGGATTTTAATGGAGAAAAAAGACAGACCCTTGTGAAGTATTTCAGTTAAATACTGTAAAATCTGAGGTAAATTGGGTGTTGCTGTGCTCATCCCTTGAGATTGGTTCCAGGCACAGAATCTTTTCCATTTTTCAGCATAACATTTTCTAGTACTAGGCCTCCTTGCCTCTAAAATGATATCCATCACAGTTTTACTGAGGGATGGTAGAGAAGAGATGATGTAATTAGCCAGGCTGCAAGGTTCAGTGTTAGAAGCTGAGGGTGCAGAATCTGGTTCTCCTGCTGAAACAACAGGGAAGGAGTCTGAGGCAGGTGCACTGGGGATAACCGTGACACACTGTGCAGGAGGGGGTACCAGCGTTGGTGTAGCCAGTCAGGAGCAATCAAAATTATCCTTGGTTTGTCCTGTTTGATTTTTAGTAGTACTTTGGAAAGCAGAGGCATAGGAGGGAAGGAGAGAGCATCCACTTTCCAGGCTTGCTTGTGGGGAGTCCTTGTGCAAAATTTGTCCAAATGGTAGTTCTGGGGAGAGGCAAACAGGTCTATATCTGGGCTCCCCCATTTGCTTGTCAACATGTTGAAAATCCTTGGTTCCAGTTTCCACTCATGTGGGTCCATGAGGTTTCTGCTTAGTCCGTCTGCCAGTGTATTCAATTTTCATGGCAGGAATTTAGCCTGTAGGTGCACTTGGTAGCTCAAGGCTGTGTTCCACAATGCCATAGCTAGTCAGCAGAGGGGGTAAGAATGTGTACCCCCCTGCTTGTTTATGTACCACATAACAGTGGTGTTGTCCGTTTTTATCAAAAGTTGTTCTGGAGGAATGTGGTCCTTGAAGGTTGTCAGAGCATTCTGTATAGCTAACATTTCTTTTTGAATGATATGCAGGTGTATTTGACTTGGGTTCCATTTGCCCTGAATGCACTTCCCTGCCAGGTGAGCCCCCCATGCATAGTTTGATGCATTTGTTGTTAGGGTTTGGGCAGCAGGGGGTGCTGTGAAAGGTGGTCACTTGTTTTGGTGGAAGGCCTCTGCCCACCAAAGGAATTCTAGGCATAGACAAGGTATGATAGGAATCATTGCTTCTAGATCCTGAGAATGTTGACACCATAGGCTTTTTAGATACCACTGTAGTTTCCTCATATGCAGTCTTGCATATGGAATTAGAAGAATGCAGGAGGCCATAAACCCCAAGGCTTGCAGTATTTGTCTTGCAGATAGCAGGGTTTTTGTGGCCACTTGTTTGAAGTAGGTTGTCAAATGAATTTGTTTCTCTGGCATGAGGTAAGCCATCTGGGAAGTTCTATTCAAGCTTGCTCCCAGGAATATAATTTGTTGACAGGGTACTAGGTGTGACTTCTTTTCATTTGTGGTGTACCCCAGACAAGTTAGAACCCTTTGTACAAAGGCCAGATGATTCAGAAGTATGTCCTGGCTTTCTGCTTGAATTAGACAATCGTCCAGGTATGGGTATATTTGAATATTTCTTTGCCTGCAAAATGCAATAACTGGAGCTAGGCACTTTGTGAATACCCTGGGCGCAGTAGATAAGCCAAAGGGCAGTGCAGAGAACTGATAGTGCGTGTAGCCTGCTTTGAAACATAGGTATCTTCTGCAAGATTCCCTGATTCGGATGTGCAGGTATGCTTCTTTTAAATCTAGTGTTGCCAACCAGGCATCTTTGCCTAGCATAGGAAGTAATTGGTGAAGAGTCAGCATCTTGAATTTTGGAATTTCCAAAAGGGTGTTTAGAGTAGACAGGTCCAGGATAGGATGCCATGAAATGTCTTTTCTGGGTACCAGGAAAAGTCTCGAGTAGAAACCTTGTCCCTTTTCCTCTTCCGGTACCAGTTGAATAGCCCCCATGCTTAAGAGAGAAAGTACTTGTTTTTGGGCATCTGCTCACTGATTTGGGGGTAGGTCTGGCCACCAGCTTGATATTGGCAAAGTGTGGAAGTGAAATCTGTATCCCTGGGACACTATATTTAAAACCCTTCACACCTCCAGCATTTACAGTCTACCTGAGGAAAAATTCTCTGGAGTCTACTTGGGGTATAAAAATATCTGTGTAAACATTTGCAAGCAAAAATCCTAAATCTTCTAGATTTTGTTGCATATTTGAGAGACATGCATATATCCACCCATTGTTTCTTTGTGAAATGCTTATCCAATCTCTCTTCCAAATCCTTTCTAACCTCCTCTGATTGATTCTTATAGTTATCATGCAATCTTTTATATGCTGTACTAATTATTCCTTTTTTAATGGCAGCTTCTCTTCTAGATTCTGTTAAAAACTCTAGCAGTGCTGGTCTTTCGTTTAGGACCCCCTATTTCTTTCTCTTTGCTTATACTCTGATATCAATCCCTGATAGGGAAGGCAGTCTCTAGCCTGCAGTCCAAATAAATTTTTGGCGTCTTCCCATTCTGTTATCGTTCCCTCTCTAGTTATTTGCTCCCAATACCTTGGTTCCTTTGCCAGTTTTCTCCAATAAATTCCAGCTCCCTCTTGCCTATTGTCTGTATCCCTAATTTCAGTCATCCCTATAGGCAGAGTCTCCTTTCTCCACTCCCATGTTGGTTTGGTTCTTAGAATATTTTCTGCTACTTTACGGATATAATATTCTGCATGATTGTTGTTGTCCTCCTTAAAGGCCTGCATCCAAAGTCCTAGTCTCTCCTTGTTTATTGCGCTTTCCCCCATGTTTCATCATCATCCCTTTCCAGTTTCAATTATAGTTTTCTGCTTGTGTATAGGAATATTAACTGTGTAGCTCTGAAATACCCCTTCAGACTGGTAAAAACAAACAAATGGAACTGTGGACAACCCGTACAATCACCTTTATTAATCTGTGCGCTTTCGTCAGTGGTATTATCTGGCTTCTTCAGAGATAAAAGCATACAATGACACTGTCCTTAAATAATCATTAGAAATCACATGCTCTCATTATCAAATTGCTCAATTAAAAACAATTCCAATCCTCCCAGTTCTGCTGGAAGAATCAGCTTATCCAGCATGACCCTTGCTGTCTTCCCTCCCCATATAAAATCTTTCAACTTTTTTTTTTAATTGCTATCTACAGCTTCTCCTCTGGTTAATAGAAACATGCCTGACCTATGTATAAGACTAAGGGGGACTAAAAACATGTTAACTGCTTGTATCTTTCTATCCATATCCATATAACAAAGCTTCCATTTTCTCAGTGTTTGTATTATCTTTTGTTTAGTCTCTTCCCACTTATCCATAGCTGCCATACTAGAATCATTTTTAATCCATACTTCTAAATAGTTCATTTTATCATGCCCCCATAAATATGGGTATTCCTAAACCAGTTCAAGTGTGGGTACATAATTTACCACTACTGCCTTTGTTTTAGCTTCATTAATTTTGTATCTCGAAAAGATCTGAAACAGTCTCAAAATGTTCCACAACACTGTAATGTCTTTTTCTGGTTTTGTCAGGTACAAAATAATATCATCTGCAAATAAAGCCAGTGATGTTCTTCGTGTTTCACTGTTGCTGTCATTACATTTGGGTTAAGCAATTATTAACTTTTACTGACATCGGTAAGGAGCAAGAAAAAGTTTCCCCAATGGTATACTTTAGTTGAAGACTTCGGTTCGACCGACCGGCACTTGCGAACTGCTTCTGCTTCGTTCCCTGCACGGCAAGAAAGACTGATGTAATGGCGTCGGCTGCATGTTTTATACCCCTGACGACCTAACATCATGGAAGGGACAGCAACCGACGCAGGACCCAAGACTTTGTTAATCAGGCTGACTGAGGGCTACCTGCAAGCAGATAACCCAAATGTAATGACTGCAACAGTGAAACATGAAGAACATGAGATTCTATTCTTCCCTGGGATAGCATGTGATGAAGGACAGGTGGGAACAAAATAAGCTGGTCTGGAGGATAAGGAATTAACCCCCCCCCCCCCCCGAAGGAGGAATTTCCTCACACTGACATCTGTAATCTTGATGACTGATCTTCAGAACCCATTTGTCTGAAACTATCTGTTGCCAAAGAGAAAAATGGAGGGTCAGACTTTCTGGAAAAAAAAGACACTGCCAGGGTGGGAAGGGGGAGCAAAGTCTCTTAAACAGTCATTCTGAATTACTGGACTGTCCCTGGTTTTGGAAGATTGAAGAATTCTTCTTGGAACCCACCTGCCATTTCTTTTCAAGACTCTGTTTACCTGTATTTTGTTGAGACTGTTTAAAATTGGATAAAGAGTAAGAGAAAAAGTAAGGTTGAAAAGCCTTAGGATTCCATGAATCAGCTTACATCACACTTTTTTATCAATTCTGCAGCAGAGTGGCCAAAAACTAAATATCTATCCAAAATAATTTAAAATATGATTTTTATCATCATCTGGGAGGTTCTGAGAATGCAGCCATGCAAACCTCCTCAAAACAGTTCCAGTCGCTATAGCCCTTGATGAAGTATTAAGAAAGTTATACACAAACTGTATACAATGAGTAGAGACTTGATCAACAGAAGAAATTAAATTATTAACAAAAAGAAGTTATGTACTCACCATAATGTTTCATCCTTGCTATCGATCTTCATTCATTCTTGATGAATATGACTCAGTTCCGATCCTCGGAACTGTCTCTGCTGTTATACAGCTCGTGCCAGACAAAAAAACTATTGAGCTAATACTCTACCCATAATGCCCTTCTCTCCATTACCTCAGATCAACTTTGCAGATTACAGCAAGAGTATACAAAGAAACTGTAAGCAAAAGCAATGTCCAAGGTAACAACCCTATAGAAACCCAAGACAAGGGTTAGATCCCTAAGGAAATCTATAGGAGGGGAAGGTGGGTGGGATATCAAGAATGAACGAAGATTGACAACACAGATGGAACATTTTGGTGAATACATAACTTCTTTATCTGATGTTGTCAATCTTCATTCATTCTTGACGAATGGGACACAGTCCCCAGCCACTTTAGTTCCTGGGTGGTCTTATGGAAGGATATTCCTGAGAACCATAGAGCCAAAGGATGCTCTTCCCCTGGACAGCATACCCTATTTGTAATGAGTGGTAAAGGTATAAGGCGTAGCCCAAGTTGCCGCTGCACAAATTTCATCCAAAGAAGCTTTTGAATGAAAAACCGCTGATGTGGCAACTGATCTGGTAGAATGTACTTTATCAGGCACAGGTAACTTTTGGTTATGTGCATAAATAAAAGTAATCACAATCTCTCAGGCATTTAGATAAGGTCACTTTTGATACAGCTTGTCCCACAGTTGGACCAGAAAAAGAAATGAACTGATGTGATTTCCTGGACTCTTTAGTCCTGTTCAGGTAAAAATGTAGTTGCCTATGTACATCCAGTAAGTCTAAGCAATATTCACCTTTGTTGGAAAACTTGGGGAAGAAAAATGGTAGTTCAATAGTTGGATTAATATTGGATTCAGGGACCATCTTAGGAAGAAAGGAAGGTTTAATTCTCAATGACATCCTGTCTTTATGAAAGATGATACATGGGGGTTTCCACATAATACCTGGATCTCACAGACTCTTCTGGCGGGAATGATGGCTACCAGAAAAAGTTTTCAATGAAAGGAATTTAAGGTGGCGGGTAGCTGCTGGTTCAAACGGAGGTAGTACTAAAGATTGCAAAACCAAGGTGAGATCCCACACAGCTAAGGGATCTCTGAAAGGAGGTTTCAGACGTAAGGTACCTTTGAGGAAAAACCTTGCACAGGCGATGGGAAATTAAGGGATGATCACTGTAGCCATTGTGAAAATTGGAAATGGTTGCTAACTGGACTCTAATGGTTGAAGCAGAGGCTCCTTGGTCAAACAGAGCAGCTAAAAATTGCAAAACTTTTTCAACAGGTGCCCAAAAGGTATCTAAATTGTTTTCAGAGGCCCAAATTGAAAATCTCTTCCATTTACTGGAACAGAGCCTCCTGGTGGAAGGCCTATGGCAGGCCAGAAGAATCTTTTGTACTGGGGAGGTTATATTATTCTGCCTGGCGATTATTGGAATTGGAAGAACCAGGCTGTGAGCTTGAGAGTGCACAGATCGGGGTGCATCAGTCCCTGGGGGTGAGCGAACAGGTCTGGAAATGGGTCCAGAATCCACAGATAGTGAATCAAGTAAGGCCATAAAAAGAAGAACCAAATTTGCCTGGGCTAGAAGGGAGCAATGAGAATCACTTTGCTTCATAACCTTTGGGCTTTCTTTATGAAGGGGGGTATGAGGGGAAATGGGGGAAAGGCATAAAGAAGACGCAAGGGCCAATTGAGAATGAGAGCATCTCTCGGGAACTCCTCCTGAGGGGGATTAAGGCAAAGTAGCTGCTGCACTTGTCATTCGTTGGAGAGGCAAAGAGATCACAGCAAGAATGCCCCCATCGGTGAAAGATTTCCTTTGCCACTTTGGGACTCAGAGACCACTTGTGAGGCAGTAGAATGCATCTGCTCAGCTTGTCCGCTATCAAATTGGAACTTCCAGGGATATGCTTTGCCACAAGAAAGCGGTTGGAAGATATTGCCCACTGCCATACTCTGAGAGCTTCCCAGCAAAGGGGGTAGGATTTGGTTCCAGCCTGTTTGTTGATGTACTATACCACTGACATGTTGTCTGACTGGACTGCAACTGGTCCCAGAGGAAGAGCAGACTGAAAGGCTTAAAACGTTAGCAGCACTGGTCTAATTTCCAGGACATTGATATGCAAATTGGCCTCTTGTGGAGACCAAGTGCCTTGGACTGTTCTTCCTAGGTAATGCCCTCCCACCCCATCTGGGAGGCGTCCATAGTCACTATAGCCTTGAAATGTGGGGGAGCAAAGGACAGCCAATTAGGTTTTCGTCTGACTGCATCCACCAGGACAGATGTTTTGCAACATCTTGTTACTAAGATTGAGTGAGTCATTGGACGAGTCAGAATGGTCCACTGGGATCCAGAAGCCATTGAAGTATTCTCATGTGAAATCTCGTCAAGGGAACTAAAGTAATGGCCACTGCCATAGACCCTATAGAATGGAAGACAAGCAGAGCAAGCACTTTGTTTTTTACTACAATGAGCTGTACTTGAGACCTTATCTTTTGGATCCTGTGAAAGGGTAGAGAAGCTATACACGAAACTGTGCTAAGGTGGGATCCTATGAATTCTAGGTCCTGAGTGGGAGACAGCTGTGACTTTTCTTTGCTGATTGTTATGCCCAGGACACTGAATAAGTGTATGATGAAGTCTGTGGCTTGATGCAGTAGAAGCCTGGTAGGGGAGGTGAGGAGACAGTTGTCTAGATAAGGAAACACCTGAAATCCGTGTAGTCTCACGTGGGCCGTGACTGCTGCCATGCATTTGGTGAACACTCTGGAGGCTGTACTAAGGCTAAAGGGCAGCACTCTAAACTGAGAATTTCTGTCCCCTAGCCGAAAGCAGAGACACCTTCTTGAGCGTTTGTCCATCTTTATGTAGTAATACGCGTCTTGAAGGTCTATAGAGCACATCCAATCAATTTCCTCTAGAAATGAGAGAACACACTGAACCGTGACCATCCGGAATTTTGTCTGCTGAACAAACTTGTTCATAAGGCTGAGATCCAACACTGACAAAAACACACAAAAGTCCAAAATGATATCCAAAAACACACGACACCACACCAGAAAAAATGCAATGTTCTTTACTGATGTTTGCGGTACTTCGGCTTACGCCTTCATGGAATACATTTTACATCAAACAGCATCCATTTATACAAATTCAATCATCCAATGTAATAATCAAGCAATAAAATTATCCCATTCTTAAAGTGCCCATAGTTGCTGACATAATTTACCAATAATTTTAAATACATATTTATATATTTACATGTATTTTGTATATTATTTTATAATGTTAGAACCCCTCATGACTTTGATTCACGAGATTTATACATATATTTAAAATGAACATTCCACAAACTGTCTATAACAATATGAATAAATACAATAAGACTGTGTAACCTTCCATTTAATATCCTATCTTGTCCTATTTAACATGCCCAAGCCAACCCATAATGCTGGAAGGAACGACAGCACATATTTACACTAAATATGATCACAATTTACTGAATCCCTGAAATAATAGACATATGCATTCTGTTATTAACTATTGATGTTCAAATCCAATTCCATATTTAACCTCCTTGGGTATAATGTTCTAAAGTTAATAATACATTCTGTCTCCAACAGAGTCAAATTTCCTGCAACTTGTCCATCCTTCTGTGGTTTGGGTATGGCCAGCACACCAAAGAAAAAAGTTTCATCAGAGCCCTCACAGGCCCCAATGAAGTGTTCCACAATAGGACTCTTAATTCTACTTCTTCTGATGTCCCCCAAATGCTCCATAATCCTCTTTTTGACAGCTCTTTTTGTTTGCCCATAGAACATTATACCCAAGGGGGTTAAATATGGAACTGGATTTGAACATCAACAGTTAATAACAGAATGCATATGTCTCTAACTTTTACCACTTACTGTGGTGAACTCATTTCGAAACTCTTCCAGGACGAAGGTTTTTTGGATTGTGGAAGTGTTCAGGGTAAGCGGAGGTTGGCGTTCTTTTACCGCTGAGTTGTTCTTTTAATGATGGCACTAAGAATTACCACAAATGATAAGGAAGGCAGGAGAGGGGTTACCAACAATGGTAACGGAGATTACCAGAGGTACGGGGTAGAGTATCCAAACACAAATAGCTGACAAATTATAAGGTGCAATCAATAATATATATATATATATATATATATATATATATATATATATATATATATATATATATATATATAGCGAAAATACAAGAAATGTTTAAGACTTAGATGAGATTAATGGCTGACACATCTTGCTGACAGAGCGGCAAATGACATCTGAGGTAATGGAGAGAGGGGCATTATGGGTAGAGTCTTAGCTCAAGAGTTTTTTGGCTAGTGTGAGCTGTATAACGGCCGAGCCAGTTCTGAGGATTGGAACCGAGCTAAGTCCCATTCATCAAGAATGAACAAAGATTGACAACATCAGATCGGATTTTTCCTCACAAGAAGAAACCCCAGATAAAACATTACTCCAACTTTCACAGTTAGTCAGAACAAACTTTAACATATTAGCCTGACAATTCAAAATTCTGAAAATCAAAGTTGCAGAAGCAAACACTTTTTCCACATACTTATCAATAATCTTCCCACTTTTACCAGACACAGTAGGAATGGAATTAACTAAGCGTTTAGTAGCAGAATGATTAGGTAAAGCTATAGCAGCTGGATTAGGTTTAGGAAGAGAGTGCAAAAACTTAAAAGACTGAAGAACTTTATACAGTCTATCTGCCTTTTTAGGGGCAACTGGCTGACTGTCAGGAAAACTCCAGACAGTGACATGCACAGCCTCCAAAGCTGAAAGGACTGGAGGAATACGTGCAGGTTCTGGAAATTCCTTCTGTGACAGCTAAAAGTATTATCTGAGGGACTGAGAGACCTTAGTGTTCTCTCACTGAAAAGACTAGCACATTCTAAAAATAGTCTCAGAGAAACCGATCCCCCACCATGACAGTCAGAAACTGAGCTCTCCTCGGAGTCTGAATCAAAACTCTGAGGAGGAAACGCTTTATCTATCATTTCATCCTCTTGCCAGATGCAGAATCTTGAATCTCTTTAGGAAAGGTGGTATCCCTCTTTCACTTATCAGAAACTACTTTACAAGAAGGATCAACAGCCAGAATTAAACCATCAGCCAGACCAAGTAAACTACTTCTGTCTAAGGAAATTTGAGGAAGAGTAGATACATGCTTACTTGTCTGTTTCTGTTTGACAGAAAAATTTGGACCAGTGGTGTTATTAATGGCAGCAGCAGCTTCCCCAGATAAGGGCACAACATTCTGACAGAACAGGGACGTCATCCCTGTTCTTTCTCTTAGGACTGACAAGACTGGCTCTTCCTTGCTCACTAAGGGGACCCCAAAAGCCTCAGAGGACGTGGCTACCCCCTGTCTATAGTGGCTGTAGGTGCTACACCAGAGGGATTTGAGGTAAAAGATGATTGGTCTGAGGTACAACTAATGGCCACAGCACAGTCACCCACCTGCAGCTGAGGCAATAGGCTATTGTGATGGCAAAGGCTGTTTGCTTAACTTTTTCTTTTTATCACTGGAAGAAGGACCAACCACGGGACAGACAGATTGTTCCATGGTCAAGCCAAAAATAGTACCTCTTTCCCAGGGAAAACAGGCAGCAAATGCCTGTAAAACACAAAAGTCTTTAAAGGTCACTTTTTTCAAAGACAAACACAGTAAAAAGCATTTTAAAACACCTTGCCAGCCCCAATGAGTAAAACAATCAAACTTTCTCCACAAAAAATGATTTTCAGTTATTTTAAACAACTTGTAAACTGAAAAAAGAGCACTCTCACTTAAAAGTACAGTACAGTCTTGAGACAGTTTGTTAAAAGACAAACTCCTAGCTTTAAAATAACTTTCCTGAACATGAAGCTGTTAATAAAAAAATACATTGAATGGAAGGTTTTTCTCCAAAGGGAACTTATCTGCCCAGCAAAGGAGCAGCACACGCTGACCATCAATCCTCAAAAAGGCTCACAGATTGTTTTCTGCAGTCACCTACCTGTGTACTGATCGGTGCAGCTACGCTCTGTATGCCCTTCGGGCTCACTCCTCTCCCCTACCCCCATTCCCCACCCACCCCACTACTCGCAGATTTATACTTACCCCACATCACCAGACTCACCTGCCACACCCAATCACTGCAATACAACTCAGCAAAATTAGCCCACACCCACACTCCAATAGCCTACCACCCCCTCTTTTTCAACAAACCACACACAGCACACACCCCTTCTCCTCCTTCACCCATTCACAACCCTGCACTACATAAACCTCACAGACACCATGACACCAACCCCACACTCCCATAACCATATCATCCCAATACTCTTGCCTTCTCTATCCATTTTTCTCTACTTAATCTCTATTAGTACCACTTATCACCACCCACTCAACATCATGCACTGCATCAAATCCCCCACCTTACCACACACCATAAGAAACATCTCCATACCTACCTCACACAACCAATCATCCATTACCCTTTACTCTTTCAACTCCTCTCCAGTTCATTACACCTCACAATCCAAAAAACACCCCAACCTCAAACAATACTTCTTAACAGTATTCTAACTTAAAACCATTGCAGCATTGCAGCCCAACTACTACTAGGAGAAGACATCCACCTCAACCCCGGCCAAACAAATATCCTCCATACCGCACCCAACCCCAACCACCCATTTAAGCACAGACCCAATGATATACTCATACTGAACCTAAACATTCATAGTATCATGAACAAAATAGAACAGTTACATGGAGCCATCTCTGCATTCAACCCAGATATTATGGTGATTACAGAAACATGGCTTACACACCATAATAAAGATTACTCTATAACCCCACAAGGTTTTAATATATTATGAGTAGATAGAGTTCACAGAAGAGGTGGTGGCATTGCCCTTCTTTATAAATCCAATTGAAAAGTCCAGCTCCTTCAAAATGAAACCCCACATTTTCAACAATGCTGAGACCCTAGTCACCAAACTCTTCCTAAACCAACACAAACAACTAAATCTACTCAGCATCTATATACCACCAGGAGACAACCTTAAGGCCTTAGAATCTATACTCCACTGGGCTTCCCTCTCCCAAGAAACTGCAGTCCTAGGTGATGTCAACATCAACTGGAACAGTATACACTCATTAACATCCACCAACCACATAAACCTATATAACTTTACTCAACTCATACACTCACCCACAAGAATTGACAAAACCACCAAACGAGAATCCACCTTGGACTGGATCCTCACTAACCAGTCCAACACTACCCACTTATGCGTGATACTTCCCGACTCCCTCAGTGACCATAACTCAACTTTTCTCCTTCAGCATAAACTGAAATATACAAATCCACCCTCCCTGTTACAAACCCGCTCCCAAAAAAACTTCTCCTCAGAACAATTCTCAGAAACCCTAAAATCCTGCAACTGGGCTCCCCTAAAAAACCCTCCCCCTGGATAATGCAGTAGAATACCTTAATTCCAAATTCCTACAAATTCTAAACCAACTAGCCCCACTGAAAACAATAAGTGTACGCAGTAACACTGCCCCCTGGCTAAATAAAGCCACAAAGATCTTACTCAAGGCTAGGGACAAAGCTTGGAAAACTTGGCAAAAATACAAAACACCTAAAACTAGGCAAAACTTTTCCAAACTTAGAAATAAAGCAGGTCAAGTTGGACAAACAACACCACTATATTTCCCTACAAAGGAAACACAGCAGCAACAACTCACAGGAATTCTGGGTTGCTGTGAACAACATCCTCCAGCCCAGAAAAGTCACTACACCACCTCCAGACATCGAAGGTACTGACCCTGACATAGCCTCAAGCTTGGATACCTACTTTACCTCTTCCATACTGAAACTAGTGAATGATATATCACCCACAACCCAACCACAATCCCTAAACTGCCAGACTAACTCCACCCCCTTCTTACTCAACCCAGTACCAACATCAACAATTCAAAAACTCTTAGCAAAACTCAAACCTACCACCCTAGCTGCTGACAGTCACCCAGTCCAGCATCTCCAAACTGCATCCAAGGCCAATGCCTACCCCATCTTCCTACTCATTAATATATCTATTTCAATGTGCACCATTCCCTCCTTGTGGAAAACCTCATATACCATCCCCCTCCACAATGGTGACCCCATCTACTGACCTCTCCAACTACCACCCCACTGCAATCCTATCACCCCTCTCAAAAAATCTAGAAAAATGTATCCACCACCAACTCCTTACACACCTGCTAACCAACAACCTACTATCTAAAACCCATGGATTCAGACCATCCCATACCACCAACACTGCCCTAATTAACTTCTCCAATACCATAAACTCACACAGGAACCAAGGGAAACTGGTCTCTGCCACCTTCCTAGACTTCTTCAAGGCATTTGATACAGTTTCCCATAACAAACTTCTTACCTGCCTCCCTAAACTCAACCTCGATAACCCCACCCTACAATGGTTTAACAGTTACCTAAACAACCGTTCACAATCTGTCAAATGGGGCAACTCCCTGTCCCCCCACTCCCCATCACATGCGGTGTCCCACAAGGCTCAATCCTTGGCCCCCTTCTCTTCAACATATTTGCAAATAATCTCCACCTAGCAACCACTAAAGCCAATATTGTCCAGTATGCAGACGACACAACCCTAATCTGCTTAGTACCCAATATCCATCTACTACAAAGTAAAGCCCAAGAATCCTTCACTGAGGTAGAGAACTGGCTAAACTACCAACTGATACTAAACCCCAAAAAAACACAGCTAATGCTATTCCACCCAACTAAACACTGTGCTTCCACCTTCACCATCCTGTCAGCTAATAGCACCTCATCACCCCAGTAGCTGAGGCCAAACTGCTAGGTGTCACTATTGATCAACAACTTAAATACAACAAACACATATCCCAAACTAAAGTCCATAAAAAACTAGGTTGCCTCTATCGTTGCAAACAGTTCCTAACCCCTGAGTCTAGAACTACAATAGCCAGAACTCATCTCTTATCAACATTACCTTACGCCTCTCCAGTTCTTACAAACATTAATAAAACTGACCTGAACAAACTCTCCGCATGCTACAACAAAATAGCTAGGTTCACTGCCAAAATTAGATCACACTCCCACCACTGTCAATCCCTACTTAAACTACACTGGTTAGAATTACCAAACCTGCTACGCTAACACCAACTCATCATAGCTCATCAAATTCTATACCATCCTGGGAGAACCCCTGCCCTAGCTGACATGTTAAACTTTCACAACTCCAACAGGGAACTACGATCAAGTAACAAACCCCTGATTGAAGTCAATCCATGCAAGAACAACTATGGAGAAGCCCTAGTCTTCCATGAGGTTGCAAAAGCATGGAACACCCTCACACCTGAACTCAAGCTACAAAATCATACAAGCACATTCAAAGGCCTCCTTAAATCACACTTCATTGCTAACCATCTCTGTAACTGCAAAGACCACCCTGAATCCTTGCTGCACTGTAGGCAGACTACCCACTGAAGCCTCCAATGCGTACATTATACTGTCACCTGCAACGTACATTTTGTAAATATTGTAAATAAGGACCTACTCCTGAGTATCTTATTTACACAGATTGTACAGTTATTGTAGACATGTAATCTCCTGACTGTACTATGTGATTGTTTTGCATTTAACTGTTTTTTACCTTATATGTTAGCTTTCTTGTTATCTAACTTATGTATTTACACTGTTACTTCCTTGGAGCTTTTCTCCCCAGGACTTCACTGAAAATGGACACCTGTTGTCCAGTTGGATTTATCCTGGTAAAAGAAATGTTAAATAAATAAATAAATAAATAAAAGCTTCAGAGGAGTTTACTTTTCCATGGCAGTAAAACTCTGAAGGTCTAGGTGCCCAAATTTGCCTTTTAGTCAGCTCAGCTCAAGCTGCCAAGCAGTTTAGACATGTGTAAAGTGCCCTGAAGCTTTGGAAGCTGGTCAGCTGTTAATCCTTGGCAGGTTAAAACTCTTATAACTAAAGCTATTGCAACAGTGATCAATATGATGAACATCACTACCTCCAAGGTTCTATAAAACATACCAGGCTGTTAGCACGAAACACTGCTTTACTGAGTCCCTCTTAAAAGTATTCAGTCTTATCTCATTTGGTAAGTGCCCAAGGCCTGGCAGATAGTTACTGTGGTACTTCTAAACAAGGATGGACCTACTTGGCACACTATATACCAATAAGCCATACCATCATAATTTGTTAAGTAATGGCATGCTTCATTACGGAGCTCATAAAGAATGATATTGGCAGCTTACAAGTCCTTTATCCTAATCAAGTTGACTTTGGGAAAAAAAGGTCTTAACTACTCAATCTGGCAGACTTCTTCAGAAGAGTCTCTAAAGCACTGGATGCTGGCAAAAACAGCCCATACTAACTAAATAAATTTAGCCAAGGCCTTTGATTTTTCCCCCTTACTCCAACATTACTAAGAAACTGAGCCAATTAAATACTAACTCTTACATAACTCGATGAACAGCAAACTAACTCTCAAGACAGGATCCACACAGGATTGATGGCACACACTCTTCAAAAAAGCATGTCACTAGTGGCATCAAAGAGGGTTCTGTTTTGGTTCCAGTCTTCTTCAAGAAATATTCTGCTGATATCAAAGCCAATGTCAATAGTCTTTGGCAGACTAAATTTGCTGAAGACTGCAAACTTGGAGATGTCATTAAATCACTATATAACATCCATATCCTCAAAAAAGGAATAATCAACATAAACTTCTGATGTCAGACCAAAGATCTTAAGCTCAGTGCATAGAAAACCGTAATGCCATCTTTGGGAAACAAGAATCTCCTTGTACCAACTTCATAAATGATAATACTACTCAAAACAGATACTATCGTAAAAAATATAGGCACATTTATAGCTAACTAACACTCCTCTGACCGCTACCTGTCAATTATCACTAGAAAATCTTTCTACCTACTAAAAGTAATAAGCAAAGGCATATCATTTGGGTTCAAGAAAATTAACGTCACTCTATCCTCTCTTATAATGTCGATAATAGAACATAAATCCTCCTTTGGCATGTATTTATCCAGACATATTGACCCTACTACAAAAAAAAAAGCAATGTTTCCTTACCAAGACAATCCTGTATATAAGATCCCTATGCTAGACAAAGCATCTAAAAGCCCTACAACTCTACTTCCTACTGACCTATCACTCTATTTCCAACACATGTCTATATGGTGACCTCTTCATAGCTTACAGGGCTTCAAATAACCTTGCCCTGCTTGAACTTTTATATGTTCATAAAACAAATAGCAACACCAAAACTTGTTCTTAAGATCTAAATCTTCATTGTAATATTAACAGAATCTGCTGGCAGGATACATATTCTTCTCAAAGGATCCCCTACCTATGGAATAAGCTCCCTATCTCTCTTTAAACCCAACCTGGGTGAGTGGATGCAGCAATATAAATTCTCCTTTGGTCTAGCTTCTCATACTTTTACAGATATTCCTTGTGGATGTAGGACTTAAGAAGTGGCAACTACAGTGGAAAGGCTCCTAATGGTCTACCCAACTGATAGCCTAGTATACTACTATGAACCAACAAGCTTATGACTGAGCATTATATGTTGAAATTCCCATTCGTGTACTAAACTTCTGTATTCCTGACATGCATACTGAGCAGTATGACAACATCTAATATCTCTTGTTTTAATGATATAGACTTTAATCGGCTGGCACTGTAGCATATAGGGATAAAGCCCTGGCTATGGCCCAGACAACCTGGGTTTGATTAGCAGCTTGGGTGTTTGAGAAGCTGGCAGGGAAGGATGACTGTGTTTATCCTGAGGGGGAAAGGCATGCACTTGCATATACCTCATGGTCAATCCCTGATGTAGGCCAGGAATGTAAAGGGGGCAGTAACCTTAAGGAGAATAAGCAGGGGACACTGACTGTATTACTGCAGAAGCAGGATGATACACCAGCATGTTCCCACTGCATGACTATGCCAGGATGTCAATTAGTGTGTGTGTGGTGGGAGGGGAGCCAGTATCAGTGCAGCAACAGGCAGCACACTTGCCTTTGGTACAGAAGGCTGTGGGTTCTATTCGTACTCCAGGTACACTGATTAGTGACACTGCAGTGCAGCATAAGGGAGGTGCTGTACTCCTGTGTTAAACCAAGGTCCCATCTGCTTGAGTTGGTGGTAGTCTAGGCGGATGTAAAAGATCCCACATCACCTACTGAAAAGAGTAGGGGAAGATCCCTGATGCCTTAGCCAAGAAAAAACCCAAGTACTATAAATACCACCTCGGGTCTCCCCTGAAAACAGGTTAGTAGCCTAGTGGCACTAACCAGGTCAGCAGGGAATAAATAAAAATAAAGCTAAGGCATAAACACAAAACAATCTCTGGCAGCAGTATAATACAATACCAGCTTCCTTCATGTCCTCACTGGCCCTGGATATGGGTTAAGTAAAGCCTGTAGGAGGATAAGGCAGTTCCAGCAGACCCAGTGAATAAGGACATGAGGTGGTGGCAATTTAGTCAGCTGCAGAGAGCAAAAAAATAAAAAGAAAAAAAAAATGGCTAAACTTTTTAATCCAGTAGCCACCACACATGCATTTCTTGTTTCTGTCAGTCTGAGTATTTCAGGAAACCTGGAATAATAACCCACACATACAAGATATGTAGCTTTGTTTAAACAGAACAAATCTGCACCTACTCAGCTCCACCTGAAGATCTGCAAATGAGAACTGACAATGGCAGCATTTCTTCCTTTGGACTGATGTTACAATATGTACTACAGATGGCACTGCTTTGCACTAACTGTTCAATATATACTGACACCCTTTCTATGTCTTGCTCTTTCATGGCACTTTACTATTCCCAACTTTGATAAAGTATCCTTTCAAGTATCTGTATTCTCATCTGACTTGGATCAACTGTTTCATCAGCTTTGAACATCAGACCCTAAAGGCAACTTATTTCTTCCTTGAAAGAAAAAATAAGACCAAATTTATTTTCTTAATGATTATTTTTGCTCAGCCAGCCTTTCATTCTAACGTCAGATTTAAAATCCATGTACTTCAAGCTTGTCGTTTGGATTTTACATTTGATCTTACTTGCTTTGAAATTATGCTTTCTTCATCTATTCAGCAGCTGGATCAGCTTACTGTCATTCTCTCACTGTATCTGACCACAAATTAACAGACAAATTATTTTCATAAAACTTTCTAAGCCTTCGGTTACTTGTGTAAGTGTTTTGGATCATTTCTAGCACTCAGAAATACCAAAGGGAAGTCTAAGACTACATGTGCACAATTTGGTGCCAACTTATGTGCCTTCTACTACTGAAAAAAAAAGAACGTGTCATTCTTTGAGACCACTTATGCAACTGTACTTTCCTTACTGCTTACATTGAAGTTCTACTTACCTGTAACAGTAGATGTTCGAATTCCTCACTGCCCCAGTGGCATTTTGGGTTATCTGCCCAGGTATCCCAGTACTGGCCACCTTTCAAAAGCTCAGACTCCCTTCTTTCTGTCTTCATGTGACAGCTGATTGGCTGAAAATATCCTGAGAGAGAGAGAAGCCTTCAGCTGTCACAAGAAGTAAGTGCTCAGTCTATTTTGCTTCTATAAAGAAGTGGAAAAGTACCCGATTCCAGACTTGTCTAGCAAGAGTAAATTCACAGCCAATCACAATACCATAAAAAAAGAAAAAAAAAATAGCCAGATCAAAGAGGTTGAAACCCATCTCAACTATGCACAATCAGGGGGATACAAGTGGGTACTGACACTGAGGCAGTGAGGAATTCGAACATCCACTGCTAAAGTAAGTAGGACTTACACAACTATGGTATGATCATCATTCCCACTGCCTTGGTGGCATTTTGACTAGATTCCCAAAGCTTACCCTACCTGAGAGATAGAAGGATAAAAATCCAGGAGCCCCTGGATAACAGACTTAACAAAGCCTGCTCTGGCCCTTGAAAAGGAATAGCGTTTGTACTGCTTTGTGAAGATATGAACAGAGAAACAGGTTGTTGCCTCTAGAATGTTTCTAGAGTTCATCCCTTTCCAATACACCATTGAAGAGGATAAAGCTCTAATCAAGCAAGGCTTAACTTTGTCCCATGTGCCTTCAGATTTGCATTCCATTCTCCTATCCTTTGCTTAAGTTCTAGCTCAGAGTCTGCCTGTACTGCCACATCGTCTGCATACAGCAGCTTTGTTGATCAGTCCCCTCCAACCTGTTGCTAATGCAGTCCATCACCAGTATGAACAGCAGTGGACTCAGAGCTGAACCCTGATGTACACTAACTCCCACTGGGAACCTCTCTGGGAGGCTGAACACTCTTCGTACTTGAGTCATTGGGTCCTTGTACAAAGCCTGCATTAATTCTACCAATGTTTCTGGGACTTCAAACCACCACAGTACTACCCAAATCAGCTTTCTTGGGACCTTATCATATGCTTTTTCCAAGTCTAGGAATGCCCAGTTGGACTCTCTCCTCATCTCTAGCTTCTTCTCAAGTATCTGTCTCAATGCAAACATTGTGACAATTGTGCTGCATCCTGATCTGAATCCAAACTGCTCATCTCCCCATCTTACATTCTACTACTCTGTGTATCTATTTATCAACCACCATTTCCAGAACTTTCATACAATGTGATAGGAGTTTGATGTCTCTGTATGGCCCACAGTTGTGGATGTCCCATTTGTTATTGTACTCTGGCACGGGTATGCTTATTCTCCAGTCATCTGGGATATGCCTTTCTCTCCACACTGCTATTAGTACCCTCAGGAGCCATTTCTCCCCTATCTCACTCAGCATCTTTATCATATCTGCTGTGACCTCATCTGAGCCTGCTGCTTTCCCTGACTTCATCTTCCTTAGTACTGTCCTTACTTCTTCTAGGGTGGGCTCCTCTTCTTCTCTCATCGTAGGCTGTTTCTGGGGCAGTACAGCTTCTGTGGGGTTTTCTTCATTCAGAAGCTGCTGGAAATACTCCTTCCATCTGCCTTTGATGTCCTCTGGATGGGTGAGAAGGTTGTTGCTGACATCCCTTATGAAGGGTATCTATCTTCTCTATCTTTCTGTCTTTGCCTTGCAACCTGATACAGCTTCTTTGTGCCCCTTACTGAGTCACTTTCCAGAAGTTGGTATAGTGCCTCCGATGCCCTATTCTTTGCTACTGCAACTTCTTTCTTAGCTTCCTTGTTAGCCAACCAGTAGTCCTTCCTAGCCTGGTCAGTCTTTTCTATCTCCCACTTCTTCCTGCACTCCTTCTTTCTTTTGATGACTTCCTGGACTTCTGCATTCCACCACCAGCTTTCCTTATGTACCTTATTTCCATATCTGGCTTGACCACATATCTTTTCTGTAGTCCTAACACATGTTGTTTTTAAACACTGCCATTCTTCTTCATTTCCACCTATTTCCTCTTCTTCTTGGGGTACTAGAGCCCTGAGTTCTATTTGAACTGGAATGGCTTAGTGGTTAAGGTCTTTGCCTCCCATGCACAAGGTTCAATCCTGGCCTCCAACTAATGCCTATTTGGAGTTTGCATGTTCTGCCTGTGTCTCTGTGGGGTTTCTCCCATGCCTGAAAAACATGCTGAGTGTTTCCATCCCAAACTCACCAATGAATGGAGCTGTGGGCAGCAGCACAAACGCTACATGGTTGCCTATAGGGTGAAGTGTTTTACAGTCCAACCACTTTGGGAATCTACTGTGGTGCACAGTATCCTCAAGATAGGAGAACACAGATCACAGACTGAGTGCTGTGGTAGGGCTAGCCACTCAGTGTAAAATATGCTCCAAAGCTGCTACCAAAGAGTCCCTTTTTCCCTGTCAGTAATTTTTCCACAACAGCTACATTCCCAGTAAGCAATGCTTTGAGGAGTTCTTACTCTTTCCACATCATCACAATTGGCTAAACCCAAAACACAGGTAGACTATCATCTTAATTCCAGTTAGATTTCTCATCAGAGGGGATAGAGAGAACTTTTAAGTGCAGCATGAGGAGGAACTGAAGGATCAGTGTTTTCATGTTTCTGCTGAGTCAGAGACCTGTTCATTGATAAGTCAAGCTGGAAGGAGTTGGTTGAAGGTAAGTTGTCACTAAAGTGTTCACAATCACTACACACATTTATAATTCCCCACAGCAGTCCTAATAAAGCTGAAAAAATAAATAAATTCACAAACTGTATACTTTTGGCACAAAATACTGAGAAATACTTTTTGTCTTTTAAAAGTGCACCTTCAATGAGATGATCAGAAGGTAAGTTGTCAGAAAGTGTATACAAGCATTAGCACAATTACTTTCCCCTAAAGATATATGATTTCCCTAAACAAACAGTATAAAACAGCACATTTTTCCACAAATAAGTGCCCTAAATAAACCGGACATTAAAGATGCAAGTAGTATGTGAGAGAGAATAAAACAAAACTTGTGGCAATAAAAAGCATTAGTGGTTGGATATGTAAGACATTTAGAAATGGCCATAGCTGAGGACTTTGAATTTCTTCACAAGCAACATGGTGCTATAAGGCCAATTAAACAGAAAGTCAATAACATTTGTGAGGAAGTATTAGGAATTTGCTGGGCATATTCAATATATGGAGCAGGAGTTGGTTTCCACAGAAGATAAAGCAATAAGAAAGAATCTGAAAATGACTAGTGTTTTAGTTTTGCAAAGAGTTCTTTGCTGTTTAGAAAGAGGTACAGTTACTAAAGACTTAATCTGAAAGAAAGTATGAGAAACTGAAAGTAATTCTATGTCAATGTGTGTGATGGAATAGATGGAAAATACAGTTGTGTACTCTTACCATAAATATAGATGTTAAAGTGTATTCACTGTTGCAGTCCTAACAAATGGATTATCCGGCTCCCGGTAGCCGTCGATCGGCCAGAATACCAAAGGTAAGTAAAAAGTACGTCAGTTGTAAAGGACGTCAGGGCATCCGATACAAAAGGAGGCAGCCGACGTCACTTCCTCAGTCTTTCTAGTCATAACAGTCAGAAGTCCCCAAAAATAAGGCTGGAACCAAAAGCAATTTTGGCAAATAATATCCAGTTTAGCCTGTACCACAGGAAAAGAGAATAGGTCCAAAAAGGGGGAAGGAAGGGGGGAAACCAGGACTGCAACAGTGAAAACACTCGAACATCTACATTTATGGTAAGTGTACACAACTGTACTATGTTCATCGTGTTTCACTCCTAACAAATGGGTTGATTACCAAAGCCCAGAGAAAAGGGAGGAGGAACCAACAGGATCAAGGGTTGGAGATAATGCCCTGCAACACAGCAGTGGCAAACCCTGCCCTGGCCCTGGAAAACAGAGGCAAATTATAATGTTTTGTGAAAGTGTCATCAGAAGACCATGTGGCAGCCTCCAAAATATCTTTAGTAGGGACACCCCTTAAAAAGGCTGCCGAAGTGGAAGCTGCTCTAGTTGAGTGGGTCCTAACTCCTTGAGGAGGAACCTTGCCATGAAAGGAATAACAAAGGCGATACAATGTCCAATACACTTGGCAATCATCTGCTTAGAAATAGGCTTGCCCTGAGCTCCAGAGGCAAAACTGACCAATAACTGTGCTGATTTCCGAAGGTCTTTAGTCCTGTCCAGGTAAAACCTGAGCTGTCTGTGCACATCAAGAGAATGTACGATCCTTTCGCCTCTGTTTCAAGGATTATGAAAGAAGGTAGGAAGGTGTATGGACTGATTAAGAGTCAAGCTAGAAACCACCTTAGGCATAAAGGAGGGACTGGTTCTCAAAGAGACCCTATCTGCATGGAAAATAAGAAAAGGTACCACAGCCATCAAAGCTTGCAGCTCCGAAACCCTCCTTGCTGAAGGTATAGCCAAGAGGAAAGCAGTCTTCCAAGACAGAAACCTTAAATCTGCAGTGGCAGCTGGCTCAAAAGGAGGAAGACTGAGTTTCTCTAGAACAAAATTAAGATCCCAGGCTGGAGTAGGTGCCTTTTTGGGAGGTTTTAAGTTGCAAGCATCTCCGAGAAACATTTTCATCAGGGGACGAGAGAAAATGGGTTTTCAAAAGAACAATGAGCAGAAATGGCTGAAGCATGGAGCTTGATAGAGGAAAAAGACAGACCATCCTGAAGAAATTCAGCCAGGTATTCCAGGATCAGAGGGAGGGTAGACTGAGAAGAAGATTCCCCTCTGGCCTGCATCCAATGACTGAAACTTTCCCATTTACCAGCATAGGACTTCCTAGTGCTAGGCCTCCTTCAATACATGAACCACCTGCTGGGAAAGGGAAGAAGATAAGGAAGGAGTCATACAATGAGCCATGCTGCAAAATGGAGGGACTGAAGATGAGGATACAGAATGATTCCCCCTTCCTGAACAAAAAGATCCGGCTTCAGAGGAAGATGCCAAGAAGGAAATTGGGAGAGACTGTGAAGCAGTGGATACTAATGCTGTCTGGGCCAGTCCGGAGCTATGAGAATAGTCCTTGGTCGTTCATCCCTGATCTTCAATAACACTCTGGGAAGAGGAGGAAGAGGAGTGAAGGTGAAAACTGATAGCAATGTCCAAGGGAAGGACAGAGCATCCACTCTCCAGGCTCTGCTGTGATGCTGTCTGGTGCAAAAGAGCGGTAGAAGATGGTAGTCTGGGGAGGAGAAAAGATCCACTTGAGGTGTACCCCAATGCTGAATGATGCTGTAAAAGACTGCTCTGTTCAGCTGCCACTCATGAGGATCCAGAGTTCGCCTGCTCAATTGGTCTGCCAAAACATTGAGCCTTCCTGGAAGAAACTGAGCTAGGAGATGCAGGTCCAGGGATGCTGCCACGGACCAAAGATTCATACTATGTCTGCACACGGAGTAAGGGTGAGTCCCTCCCTGCTTGTTGATGTACCACATGACTGTGGTGTTGTCTGTTCTGACAAGCAGGGTCCCTGGAGAAAGAGGATGCTTGAAAGCTAGTAAGGTCTGCTGAACTGCAATCAGCTCTTTTAGATTTATGTGCAGGTGCATCTGCTGGGCGTTCCAATGTCTCTGTATGCATCTGTCATCCGGATGTACTCCCCAGGCATAGTCCGATGCATCTGTAGTCAGAACTTGTGTAGCAGGAGGTGGTCGAAAAGGCATGTCCTTGTTTTGTAGACAGGCTGTTGCCCACCATTGAAACTCCATCTGCAGAGATGGAAGCAGAGGAATCATCTTATCCAGGTCCTGTGTGTGTTAACACCAAATGTTCTTGAGGTACCATTGCAATTTCCTCATATGCAGTCTTGCATATGGAATCATGAGAATACAAGATGTCATGAATCCCAGAGCTTGCAGGTATTTCCTTGCAGGGAGCTGGGACAGGCTTGCCAAGTCCTTGACGTAAACCGAAAGAGTTATCTGCTTCTCCTGGGTGAGATATATCATCTGGGCGGCTGTATTCAGTCTCGCTCCCAGGAATGTTATCTCCTTGGATGGTACCATTTTTGATTTTTCCTCTTTGAGAGTGTAACCCAGGGAAGAGAAAATAGTTTTTACGAATTCCAGGTCCTTTAATAGCTGTTCCTGAGAACTTGTTTGAATCAGACAGTCGTCCAAGTATGGGTAAATCTGAATTTTCTTCTGCCTGCAAAAAGCAATGACTGGAGATAGGAACTTTGTGAAGACTCTGCAAGCAGTAGATAAGCCAAAGGGCAGAGCAGAGAATTGATAATGTTGCTTGTCCACTCTGAAATGAAGATACTGCTTGCAACTTTCCCTGATAGGGCTGTGCAGTGAAGCCTCTTTGAGATCCAAGGTTACCAGCCAGGAATCCTTTTCTAGTATTGGAAGCAACTGATGCAGAGTGAGCATTTTGAACTTTGGAATTATTAGAAAAGGGTTCAGAATGGAAAGATCTAGGATAGTATGCCGGGTGCCTTCTTTTTTTGGAACTAAGAACAGCCTGGAATAAAAGCCCTAGTCAACTTACAGAGTAGGAACTGATTCTATTGCTCCCAGATGAGACAAAGACAAAATTTGCTTTTCTACTTCTGCCCTTTGGTTTGCAGGAATGTCCGGGAATCCCTTGGGAGCTGGAAAGGTGTGGAAAGAAAACTTGTGCCCAAGGGACACCGTCCTGAGGACCCATTTGTCATCTGTGATAGTGGCCCAGACATCTGAAAAAAGGACTCTCCAGGCAAGCAAGAAAGTACAGTTGTGTACACTTACCATAAATGTAGATGTCTGAGTGTATTCACTGTTGCAGTCATTACATTTGGGGGTAATCTGCTGGCAGGTTGCCCTCAGTCGGCCTGATTAACAAAGTCTTGGGTCCTGTGTCGGCTGCTGTCCCTTCTTGCATGACGTCAGGTCGTCAGGGGTATAAAACATGCAGCCAACACCATTTTCATCAGTTTTTCTTGCCCCAGATGTCAGGTGCCCCTCAAATGTTGAGCAAAAAAAAAATGTATATATATATATATATATATATATATATATATATATATATATATAGATGTAATTTAGAACACAAAAAATATACCTCCAAATAAAAGCAAATACAACAAAAAGGCTTTTGAGCATAGTAACAGAAAGAAGAGGTATAAAAAGAGAAAAGTAGGGGGCTGGCGGGTGGGTAACCAGGACTGCAACAGTGAATACACTCGAACATCTATATTTATGGTAAGTGTACACAACTGTACTATGTTCTTCGTGTTTCACTGTTGCAATCATTGCATTTGGGTAGAATCCAAAAGCTATGGTTGGGAGGATGGACTTATACAGCATTAGGAGCAGCTATAAGGACCTGCACGACAGCAGTGGCAAAGCTTGCTCTGGATTTAGAGAAGAGAGGTAAATGGTAATGCTTGGTGAAAGTATTAACTGAGCTCCAGGCAGAAGCTTCTAGAATGTGTCTGGTAGGAACCCCTCTGAGAAAGGCTGCAGAAGTAGATGTAGCCCTGGTGGAATGGGATCTGATCCCCTTGGGGACAGGTTTACCATGATGCATGTAGCAGAAATGAATACAATGGCTTATCCATTTTGAGATAGTCTGCTTTGAAATAGCCTTTCCCTCTGCCCCTGCAGCAAATGCCACCAGTAGTTGCTCAGATTTTCTTAGAGATTTTGTCCTGTTCAAGTAGAATCTTAGTTGTCTGTCTACACCCAATGAATGCAGAATCCGCTCCCCCTTCTTCTGTGGATTGGGAAAGAAAGTTGGCAAATGAATGGACTGATTAAGAGTCACACTGGATACCACCTTGGGCATGAATGATGGATTGGTCCTGAGTGACACCCTGTCCGCATGAAAGATGATGAAAGGCTCCACTGCCATAAGGGCCTGTAATTCAGATATCCTTCTAGCTGAAGTGATTGCTAAAAGGAAGGCTGTTTTCCAGGAAAGACATTTTAAGTCTGCAGTTGCAGCTGGCTCGAAAGGAGGTAGATTGAGTTTCTCCAATACAAAGTTAAGGTCCCAGGCAGGGGTTGGAGCTCTCCAGGGTGGTCTTAAGTTTTTGGCCCCTCTGAGATACTGCTTTAGAAGAAGATGAGAGAAGGGGGGGGGGTTCTGTGTTGTAATGAGCTGAAATGGCTGAGACATGGATTTTTATGGAAGAGAAAGACAGGCCCATGTGAAGCATCTCAGTTAAGTATTACAAAATCTGAGGTAAACTGGGCACTGCTGTGCTCATCCATTGAGATTGATTCCAGGCACAGAATCTTTTCCATTTGTCAGCATAAGATTTTCTAGTACTAGGTCTTCTCTCCTCCAAAATTACATCCATCACAGGTTTGCTGAGGGATGCTAAGGGGGAATTTAAGTGATTAGCCAAGCTGCAAGATTCAATGTTTGGAGCTGAGGGTGCAGAAATTGGTTCTCCTGCTGAAACAGTAAGAAAAGTGTCTGAGGCAGGTGCCACGGAGAAATGTGTGACACACTGCGCAGGAGTGGGTACCAGTGTTGGCGAGGCCAGTCTGAAGCAATCAAAATTATTTTTGGTTTGTCCTGTTTGACTTTTAGTAGAACTTTGGAAAGCAAAAGCAGAGGAGGAAAGGCATAGACGGAGAGGTTTTTCCAGCTGGACAGAGCATCCACTTTCCAGGCTTTTTTGTGATGAGTTCTTGTGCAAAATTTGTCCAACTGGTAGTTCTGCGGTAAGGCAAAAAGATCTGTATCAGGGCTCCCCCATTTGCATGTCAACATGTTGAAAATCCGTGGTTCCAGCTTCCATTCGTGAGGGTCCTTGAGATTTCTGCTTAGTTCATCTGCCAGAACATTCTGTTTTCCTGGCAGGAATTGAGCTTGTAGTTGTACTTGGTAGCTCAAGGCCGTGTTCCACAATGCCATGGCTAGTCTGCAGAGGGGGTAGGAACATGTACCCCCCTGCTTGTTTATGTACCACATAACCGTGGTGTTGTCCGTCTTTATCAGTAATTGTCCTGGATGAAGGTAGCCCTTGAAGGCTGTCAGTGCATTCTGTACAGCTAGCATTTCTTTTTGATTGATATGAAGGTGCATTTGATTTGGGCTCCATTTGCCCTGAATGCACTTCCCTGCCAAATGAGCCCCCCATGCATAGTCTGATGCATCTGTAGTTAGGGTTTGGGCGGCAGTGGGTGGTGTGAATGGCGGTCCCTTGTTTTGGAGGCAGGCCTCTGCCCACCATAGGAACTCTAGGCGCAGGCAAGGTATGATAGGAAACATTGTTTCCAGGCTGTGACAATGATGACTCCATAAACTTTTTAAGTACCACTGAAGTTTCCTCATATGCAGTCTTGCATATGGAATTAGAAGAATGCAGGAGGCCATGAACCCCATGGCTTGCAGTATTTGCCTTGCAGATAGCAGGGTTTTTGTGGCCACCTGTTTGAAGTAAGTCACCAAGTGAATTTGATTTTCTGGTGTAAGGAAAGCCATCTGGGCAGTTGTATTCAAGGTTGCACCCAGGAATGTAATCTGTTGAGAGGGTACCAGTTGAGATTTCTTTTCATTTATGGTGTACCCTAGGCAGGTTAGAACTCTTTTTACAAATGCCAGATGTTTTAGAAGAATTGCCTGGTTTTCTGCCTGAATTAGACAATCGTCCAGGTATGGATATATTTGAAAATTTCTTTGCCTGCAAAATGCAATTACTGGAGCCAGGCACTTTGTGAATACCCTGGGTGCAGTAGACAAGCCAAAGGGCAGTGCAGAGAACTGATGATGCATGCAGCCTGCTTTGAAGCGTAGGAATGTTCTGCATTGGGATATGCAGGTAAGCCTCTTTTAAGTCGAGAGTTGCCAACCAGGCATCCTTTCCTAGCATAGGAAGTAACTGGTGAAGAGTCAGCATCTTGAATTTTGGAATGTCCAGAAAGGTGTTTGAAGTACACAGGTCCAGAATTGGATGCCTTGATTTGTCTTTTCTGGGTACCAGCAAAAGTCTGGAATAGAAACTGTGTCCCTTTTCCTCTTCTGGTACTAGATGAATAGCCCCCATGTTTAGGAGGGAAAGTACTTGTTTCTGAGCCTCTGCCCACTGATGTGGGGGCAGGTCTGGCCATCCGTTTGGTGTTAGCAATGTGTGGAAATGAAATCTGTATCACTGGGACACTATATTTAAAACCCATTTGTCCTGGTTTATAAGTTGCCAGTTATTTGAATGAAGAGCCAGTTTTCCCCCCAAAGGGTTGGCTAAGAGGTAAGTGCCTGGTAATTTCAAAGGGAAGTTATTGAGACCATTTACCATACGGTGGTGCCTTGTTGTTTCCAGATTTGAAAGTGGAAGCACCCCTTTGCTTAGTTCTGAAAGTCCCTTGGGACTGAAACCTGGTGCTTTTGGAATGTCTGGGTTTGGCCGTAGTAGCTCTGGAAGGAGCTGGAAAGGACCAGTTCTTAGTAGGCCAATGCCTACTAAATCTAGGAGGTTGCACTTGTAAGAAATCTTTCATAGTTTGCATAGATTTAGCTTTATTTTCCATCTTTTTTAGAACTTCTTCTGTCTTATTGCTAAACAGGCGGTCCTGCTGTAAAGGAGCATCCAAACGTTTTGCTTTAACATGAGCAGGCAGAGATTGCTCCTTAAGCCAAGCATGCCTTCTAAGAACAGACCCAGTAACAGCAGCCACGCAAGAGGCCTCTAAAGAATCAAAACCACATTGCAAAATATGTTTGCCAACTTGTTCAACTGAATGCAATAAATCCTGCAAATCTTTATTCTCCACACAGTCAGAGATCAACATCAGTTTCTGTTTAAGCAGTCCCAAGATATGCTATTGATATTTTAGCATATGGAATTGACAGTTTAAAGCCCTGATTGCCAAGGTTGCAGAAGTATAAACCTTTTTACTCCATCTATCCAGCGTCCTGGAGTCTCTATCAGAAGGGATAGGATTTTTAACAGTAGAAGCCTTAATGCCCTTGGGCCCCTGAGAAATAGTTTCAGGGTCCGCAACAGGATTTTTGAAACGGAATTTGTGGGACTCAGGAACCCTGTAGTATCTGTCTGGTTTGCTAGGGGCTGGAGGCAAGGAATCAGGGACCATACTGGATTCTGAAAACACATCATCAACAATATCTAGTACAGGAGGTATAGCCAAAGGCCTATGCCAAGGAAGAAGAAGGAAATCCCTAAGCCTCTTTTTGGATTCAGAGAAATCCTGACTTTCCCAATGGAAATGCTTCCTTAAGGTATGTAAAATTTCCCCAAAAGAGAAGTCCTCAGGCGGAGAAGCAGAGGGAATTGAATCCTCTGCATCAGCGTCCTCATAAGTAGGTATGGACAAATCCAGGTCATTAGAAGAGTCAGAAGAAACAGAGTCCTGTTCAGAAGATTCATAGTCAAATTCAATCCTAGGCCTCTTGGAGGCGGGGGGGGGGGGGTTGGGGTTGACTACCCCTGATATAGAGTAATTAAATCTTCAGCCATTTTGATAATTTGTTTTTTAGGCATAGGGGTCTGAACATGTGGCCTGGGCATCGGTTTTTTAGACACAGCTAGAGATTTAGGCCTTAGCACTGAAGTTGGAGTCGGTTTAATATGCAAGTCTGTAAGCCTGAATACACCCTCAGAAGCCGGTGCCTGCTCAGCGGCTCCGGACCCATCCAAGGTAGAGACATCTGCGGGTTCCAGATGTGAAGCATCTCGCGGCATACCGGACTCCAAATGGGTCTCAGTAGAGGCCTGCGAATCTGAAGTAGCAGGTATCAGGGGTTGCGAAAGCACCTCACTGAGTACCGGCGAACTGGCGACTGGCTTAGGAGAAGCATCGTTGGCAGTTTTGGACCTCAACGGCCTGTCTCTGTCTTTTTCTTTGCGTTTTTTCGGTATTCCAGTAGTCGGATGGCTAACCAACGTCATTTCTGGATAATTAAACCAAGAACTGAAATATTTTGAAGCAAAAATGTACCGACGACGGACAGCACGCTGATTAAATAAAGCACAAAACCGATAGCAAGTTACGTCGTGGTCAGGGCCTAGGCAAGGAATACAGTACAAATGAAAATCCTGATAAAGTATTTGCTTCCCACACGTAATACAATTATTAACTTTTACTGACATCGGTAAGGAGCAAGAAAAAGTTTCCCCAACGGGGTACTTAGCTTTTAGTTGAAGACATTGGTTCTGAAACTCGAAAATGAAAATTTCAAGAGTCGGCCGACCGGCACTTGCGAACTGCTTCTGCTTCGGGCACCGCGTGGCAAGAAAGACTGATGTAATGGCGTCGGCTGCATGTTTTATACCCCTGACGACCTGACGTCATGGAAGAAGGGACAGCAACCGATGCAGGACCCAAGACTTTGTTAATCAAGCCAGCCGAGGACAACCTGCCAGCAGATTACCCCAAATGTAATGACTGCAACAGTGAAACACGATGAACATCTGGTATAAGATGTGAGTGTAAACTGAAAACTAATAAGGACAGAAACTGGTATAAGATGTGACTGTAAATTGAAAAACAATTAGGTGAGAAACTGGTATAAGATGTGAGTGTAAACTGAAAACCAGTGAAACTGGGTACTTAATGAATAAAGAAAATCTCTGTTGTGATCTGCCATAAATTTTCCTTACAAAATATGATGCAAGTCATTATTTCTTAACTCAGACATGTTTTATATATGTGACTGACGCGACTTAAATGATAAGATTTGATGGGAATTGTTAATGTTATGAAATGGAGTACTAAAGAGTACATAGTCACAATATTACTTTATGTTTTAAGTTTAAATTTAATTTGCAAGATGAAAGATTGTTGCATTTTATGAAACATGAATAATATTTATGGATATATTAGAGCTGTTTTAATAATAAATTAGGCTCAAATTTATATAACATATTAAAATTTTGACTTTGTACGATGTAAGCAAATTTAACTCAAGGAACCCTGCTGTGTATTAACTTTATCTAGGTAAATATAAGGCTGCCTGTGCTAGAAATTAGTTTTTAACACACCGACAGAGTTGCCCTTGCACTCTAAGGACCACTTACTAAGTCGTCCACTGTACTTTTCCTGACCAGTAGATTACACTGTATACGCCAGTTACTCAGACGTCCTGGCTGACAGGTTTCTGCATTCAGGAAATGATAGAAAACCTGTCCTACTTTGTACCTCTCTGCTAATTGCTTTGTATTGGTTATAAGCTGATTGCTCACTGTTATAATTTGACCTGAGCATCTCTAACCAAGGATTCCCCAACATCTAATCCTAATCCTGCCCAGCAGAAATGTATTAAAATACATCCACGTTCACCTTCAAACCCGTATCCACATCCTATATAAAACTTTTAAACAAACTCAAACCATGCTCTAATTATACTGATGACCTTCCAAGTGAATACTTTAAAACAGTAGCTGACAGCATTGTCTATCCTGCCTCAATTCTTATAAATAGGCCAGTTCAAGAATCCTATGGTCTTTTTCTCTGGAAAAAGTCACACATTATCTTTCTGCACAAAGGCAAAAATGCAAAAGACAGTACTAAACTTTAGACTTATAGCAATCTTCTCCCCTCTCCAAAATACCTGAAAGATGTATTTAAAAACAATTGCTAAACTACTTCATGGAGAAAGAACTCCTATTCCCCAGACAACATGGCTTCCATCCTTCCCACAGTACTAACACTGCACTTTTAACGTATACAGATACTGTCAATAAAGATAGCGATAATGACAAACCAGTCTCCTCCTTATTTCTAGACTTGTCTAAAGCCTTTAACATAATTTGTCGCAGCAAATATCTACCTCAAATATCCTCATTAGGTCTCTCTCAGCCCACCCCTCTGTGATTTAAAAGCTACCTAGCCAATAGGCATCAGTAAGTGAAATGGCACTGCACCCTATCCCCATACCTCCCAGTCATCACTGGTGTACCACAAGGCTCTATCTTTGGTCCACTCCTCTTTAGCATTCTCACCAACACCCTCCATACATCCACATGTCAGGGCCTCGTAATGCACTACACAGATGACTTCACACTTATTTGTACATATGACAATGTGGAACACCTCCAGAAAATTACTCAGGAAGCTCTAACAGCAACTGAAGCATGGCTTTATAACTCACAACTCATGCTCAACCATAAACAAATACTATTTTCCCCAAATCTCTCTCCCATTAAAAACAAATTCTGAAGTCCTCTCTCTTGATAATACAACCATTGAAGTCACTTTTCATAGCAAATTATTAGGGATGATAGTGGATGATAATCTTAAGTTTGATCTGCATATAAAAAAATTGCATAAGAAAAACTCATCAAAAACTAGGGATACTTTATAGAGCCAAAAACTTTCTCACCAACACAACTAAAGCTACACTTGCCACTACTTACCTCCTCCCCACACTTCTTTATGGTGCTCTCATCCTTACTAACCTTCAGGCATCAGAAAAATCAAAACTTGAACAATACTATAACAAAATTGCTAAATTTGCAGCAAATAACCCTTTCAGAACCCACCACTGCATAGCACTAAGAAGCCAACTGGTTAGAACTATTCCATCAAGTAACATATACACAGTTTCTTACCACCTATAAAATCCAGAACCTATCTGCTTGTCCAGTCCTAAATAACATTCTACACAACTATGTCCTTAGTCAGTCATTACAATCTAATAACCAAAAACTACTGTCTGTCCACAAACTTCAAGTCTGCTTGGCATTTTCTGTACTCGTACTATGTTGCTAAAGCCTGGAACTCTTTATTTCTATCCATTAGGTCAATAACCCCCCTCCCATCCTTCAAAACCATTCTGAAAGACTTCCTAGCCAAAAGCTGTCTCTGTTGTTGCTCAACACCAGGATAAACTATATCCCTAAACGTGAGCAAACACCTATTCATACCATACATCTCCTTACTCTCTCTTCTCTCACTTCCTTCTTCTTCTATCAGCTGCTCCCGTTAGGGGTCGCCACAGCAGATCAACTGTTTCCATTTCTTCCTGTCCTCTGCATCTTGCTCTGTCATACCAACCACCTGCATGTCTTCTCTCACCGCATCCATAAACCTTATCTTAGGCCTTCCTCTTTTCCTGTTACCTGGCAACTTCATCCTTAGCATCTTTTTCCCAATATTCTCTGCATCCCTCCTCAGCACATGTCCAAACCAACGTAATCTTGCCTCTCTGGCTTTGTCTCCAAACCTTCCAACCTGGGCTGACCCTCTGATATACTTATTCCTAATTCTGTCCATCCTCGTCACACCCAGTGCAAATCTTATCATCTTCACCTCTGCAATGTCAAGCTCTGACTCCTGTCTTTTTGTCAATGCCACTGTCTCCAACCCATATAACATAGCTGGTCTCACTACCCTCTTGTAGACCTTCCCTTTCACTCTTACTGGTACTCGTCTGTCACATATCACTCCTGACACTCTTCTCCACCCACTCCATCCTGCCTGTACTCTCTTCTTCACCTCTCTTCCACACTCACCATTACTCTGAACTGTTGATCCCAAGTACTTAAACTCATTCACCTTCGCCACCTCTACTCCCTGCATCCTCACCATTCCTCTATCCTCCCTCTCATTCACACACACTTCCTTACTTATGTCAATTTCTTTCCCCTGGCTTTCTCTCTAAATATACCAGAAGTCTGTTTTTCTATCACTTTGTATTGCAATTCCTGTTTGTATTATACTAATGTACCTTTAGTTTCTCTATAAACTGGCTAAACTTTCTCTATTAAATCATTCTCATATGACTTGTATCAATTCTTAACCAATGTATTCATATTATGTCTAATTTGGTATAATTATTTAAACTGCATTTGCTTTTTGTATTATTTTTAAATACTGTTAAATTACTGTTCTTAAAATGTTTTGTAATACACTGAAGCTTTTCTCCCCAGGCCTCCACTGAAAATGGCTCCTACCCAGTTAGACTTTCCCAGTAATCAAATGTCATTAAATAACTAAATAAAACAGTTTAGTCCATCAAACAGAAAACATACTCGAGCTCTAAGATATATAAAAGGTCTGTAGTGTTCTGCTGCAAGTCAGCAATGTGGGGGAGTGTTATAGAATTGTGTGGTTTTGTTAGTTGCTTAGACTGAAAGAATAACTAACATTTGTTGCTTATGCCAGCTATTCTATTTTGCTTCATACATCAAAACAAAAAAATAGGGCTACATTGAGATATTTTCTACGGTGAGTGGAATAAGGAATGCTGTCTGAGGAATTCATAGTTAAGATCTATGTAAGATAACGCTTGTGCAAGGAAGAATCTGATACAGGAAATTGTACAATAATATAAATTTGTTCCACAGTCAGACCAATTATGCTTGAATGAGCGTATGAGCAAATGTACCCACACAAGGATGATGTTAATTTAATTAAAATGTATTTTATTATCTGGATTTCCCAAAATGGTTTGTACATGTAACACTTATGAGTATGTAACAAGTTCTACAAAGAAGATTACAAAATTAAATACATAAGAAACTGAATTACGCACCTTCTACTGAAGGTACCTGTGCTGAGATTAGAAATGATGCCCAAGAACTGTAAGTTAGCAGTATTAGATGTTACATCACTGTACCACCCATACATCTGAATTTATCCTGGAAAATATGGGAAAAAAAACTACAACAACAAAAATACAATAAAACTGCATTTATTCACTGATAAACCACAGTAAACTTTAAAAAGCAAATGGAAATCAAAGCATAACTATACTGTATTAGCCTTTGTGTTTATTTGTTTTAAACAGAAATTATACATAATTAAAATTAAACAAATGCCGGGTTCTGCAACATTAATGTGAGACCTTATATTGAAATTTTGATACTTAAAAAAATAAAATGATTTAAACTAAACAATAACAAATTCCAAAACTTGCCATTACAACTTAGTAGGATTTTTGCACAAAGGCCTTGCCCCTTGCATTCTCCAATGTGAGGGGCTGTTCCCCATCTCTATTACTTACACGTATTAACTTTGAGATAACTGTACTATGGAGTACGTGGAATACTCTGAGATAACACAAACTCGTACTTTGTATATACTCTTGAGATATTTGCAGATGCAGTTCTACTGTTCCAATGACCTTACGGTCCACCAAGTTTCAAAAGCCACTTATATATTTGACAATATATAAAGATGCTTGTTTGTTCATTTTTATAACTTATATTTATATTTAATAGTAATGTTAATAAGCCAACTGTGCAGGATCCACCCAGGCGTTGGTTCGAACCAAATCAGGCAAAACCTTCTGATAGAACACAGAACACAAGCCAAAAAAGCACTTGAAAGTACTAGAAAGCACTTAAAAGCACTAAGAAATTCTTCAAGTATTCACTCAAATGTCTTTTCAGACCACAAGTTCTTTCAGACCATTCCTTCCAATAAATCCAAATGCGTAGTAAACAGTAGCTTTTATTTACTCAAGTAGAAGTGGTAAGCGCTTTCGCTATGTAGCTTTTTCAAACCATAATGATATATATATATATATATATATATATATATACGTATAAGCACCTCCTTATTACATCTAATCAGACAATAAAACAATAAATCAATTAACTTAACCTCAGTTTTTAAAGAAATATTCGAATTTCAAATTTTAAGTACCTTAATAGCTTAAAAACTGTTCAATTAAACTGCATATACTTACTACAATTCTAAAAACAATATATAATTAATTCATATGCCTGAGGTTTAAAATAACATTACTATTTTATGTGTTTCCTTTTTATACTGTGCAGGTACCTTTGTTTGCTAGTGGTACTTTTTATTATTTATCCATTTATATATATATTTATATTTAGTTTTTCTGTTTCTTTCCTAAGATCAATACAATATGCTTTTTATGTACAAATAATGCTCATGTAGAGGGTTGTTCCTGTTGTTTTTTTCCAAATGTATGAAGAATTAAATAAATGAAATTAAAAGCAACAGTCTAAATGGCAAACATAATGGCACTACACCTAATCAGAAAGTGAAACAAGAAAATTAATTATCCCACACTGGTGATACTTTACAAAATAAATAATGCAATCCACTTAGATTTTATAAGAAACAGATAATAAACTTACATGTTATGTCAACATATACTGTAAATCACACCCAGAGTTACAACCTTCTCGGACCACCTCATAAAGTGAAGGGACCTCATGATCAATATGAAATAAAACCAAGTGAACAATGTGTAACATTAGACAGACACTGGATTGTCCCATTTCTCTGTAACTTACAATATGTATCGTCTCACAAAACAGCTTAGTTGTGCAGTATTTATCTTCTCAAAAAAACATGTTAGTTGTGCATTTCTGTTCTTTCTTGTTATTAAAATGCTGCAGTGCTTTTGATCCCCAGGTCTCTACTGAAAACATGCTTGAGTCATTCAAAACATCCCAATCATCAACACAAACAAATAATTATTTCATGCAAAGAAGTACACAATAGAGTAAAGAAACTACAATAAAATGCTAATTGTTAACACAGACATTTAATTTAGAAACAAAAGAGACTATAAGAATTTGTAAACATGCTGTGTTGACGGACTTCTAAATAATTTTTCAGTCTACATAATGTGAAGATGTCTAAGATGCTCACTGAATACAAACTTCCACTGTATCCATCTCAGAAGTAAACATCTGCACTTCATATCTATTCCTCTCTGTATATCAACAAAACTTTTATGTAACAAAAGCATTTACCTCGTATCTGACATACCTTAAAGATTTCAGGATGAAGTATTAGACCAATGAGAGACAAGTAGCCTCCATAAGACCATCCATGAATTCCGACTCGTTCCATGTCAATGAATTTACATTTTGATGCTATATACTGCAGACCCTCAACCTGATCGGCAATTTCTACTTGGCCCTGAAAAAATGTTAAAAGGAAAAAAAAATCTCAGCAAGAAAAAAATCTTTTCTTTACTTTTTTTCATTTAAATATACTTATCAGAATATATACTAAAGTAAAAGCTTGTATGTAGCTATGGTTAAATAGGTTATTAAGGATTAAAGAGTAAATGTAACAAAAATAGGTAAATATGACTTTACTAATTGTGAATATCATTACATTTTATGTATTTTAATATATACATATATCTTAAAATAATTTACATTTATATACTGATACAGTAAGGTACAATAAAACAGCTAAAGGAGTAGCTGAATGGGTTAAAATATGTCTATAGGAGGTTTCTAGGTAATAGGCTCATCCAAAGTTTGGAAGTTTGAGTGGAACCTTTAGTTAAGCCTGCAAATGAAAACCTTCAGCAACTACAGAAGGTCAGATCTTGACTACTCTGCAGTGAAGATACTGTACAGTATCCTTTGGAATTGTGAGAGAAAGAAGCCATCATGAACAGAGGCAAGAAACAGCCTGAGGTGAGTATTAAGAAAGTACAGTTGTGAACACTTACCATAAATGTAGATGTTCGAGTGTATTCACTGTTGCAGTCATTACATTTAGGTAATCTGCTGGCAGGTTGCCCTCAGTCAGCCTGATTAACAAAGTCTTGGGTCCTGCGTCAGTTGCTGTCCCTTCTTCCATGACGTCAGGTCATCAGGGGGTATAAAACATGCAGCTGACGCCATTACATCAGTTTTTCTTGCCCCAGATGTCAGGTGCCCCCAAATGGGGAGCAAATAAAATTAAAAACACAAAAATATATCTCCAATCAAAAGGAAATACACCAAAAAGGCTTTTAAGCATAGTAAAAGAAAGTAGAGGTATAGCCAGAGAAAAACAGGGGGCTGGATGGAGGGTAACTAGGACTGCAACAGTGAATACACTCCAACATCTACATTTATGGTAAGTGTACACAACTGTACTATGTTCTTCGTGTTTCACTGTTGCAGTCATTACATTTGGGTAGATTCCCAAAGCTATGGTTGGGAGGAGGAAATTATACAGCATTAGGACTAGCTATAAGGCCCTGCAAGAAAGCAGTGGCAAAGCCAGCTCTGGATTAAGAGAAAATTGGTTAAGTGATAATGCTTGGTGAAAGTATGTACAGAACTTCAAGTAGCAGCTTCTAGAATATCCCTGGTAGGAACACCTCTGAGAAAGGCTGCAGAAGAAGATGCAGCCCTGGTTGAATGAGATCTGATCCCCTGGGGGATAGGTTTTCTATGGTGCTTATAGCAAAAATGAATGCAATGGCTTATCCATTTAGAAATGGTTTGTTTTGAAATAGCCTTCCCCTCTGCCCCAGCAGCAAATGCTACTAGCAATTCTTCAGATTTTCTTTGAAGTTTAGTTCTGTCCAAGTAGAATCTAAGTTGTCTGTGCACGTCCAAGGAATGCAGAATACGTTCCCCTTTGTTCTGTGGATTGGGATAGAAGGTTGGCAAATGAATGGACTGATTAAGAGCCAAACTGGAAACCACCTTGGGCATGAAGGATGGATTGGTCCTCAGAGATACCCTGTCCACATGAAAGATGAGGAAAGGCTCCACTGGCATAAGGGCCTGTAATTCAGATATCCTTCTAGCTGAAGTGATTGCTAAAAGGAAGGCTGTTTTCCAAGAAAGAAATTTTAAGTCTGCAGTAGCAGCTGGCTTGAAAGGAGGTAGAGTGAGCTTCTCAAAACAAAATTAAGGTCCCAGGCAGGGGTAGGAGCTCTCCTGGGTGATCTCAGGTTCTCTGCCCCTCTGAGATACTGATTGAGCAGGGGATGAGAAAAGAGGGGTGGTTCTGTGTTACAGTGAGCTGAAATAGCTGAAGCATGGATTTTAATAGAGGAAAAAGACAAGCCCTTGGGAAGCATCTCATACTGCAAAATCTCAGGTAAATTGGGTGCTGCTGTGCTCATCCCTAAAGATTGGTTCCAGGCACAGAATCTTTTCCATTTGTCAGCATAAGATTTTCTAGTACTAGGTCTTCTCGCCTCCAAGATGACATCCATCACAAGTTTGCTGAGGGATGCTAAGGGTGAATTTAAGTGATTAGCCAAGCTGCAAGGTTCAATGTTGGAAGCTGAGGGTGTAGAATTTGGTTCTCCTGCTGAGACAGCAAGGAAGGTGTCTGAGGCAGGTGCCAGGGAGATATTTGTGACACACTGCCCAGGAGTGGGTACCAGTGTTGGCGTGGTCAGTCTGGAGCAATCAAAATCATTCTTGGTTTGTCCTGTTTGACTTTTAGCAGAACTTTGGAGAGCAGAGGCAGAGGGGGAAAGGCATAGACTGATAGGTTCTTCCAGCTGAAGGACAGAGTATCCACTTTCCAGGCTTTTTGGTGGGAAGTCCTTGTGCAACATTTGTTCAACTGGTAGTTCTGGGGGGAGGGAAATAGATCTATGTCTGGGCTCCCCCATTTGCTTGTCAACATGTTGAAAATCCATGGCTCCAGTTTCCACTCATGTGGGTCCATGAGATTTCTGCTTAGTCCGTCTGCCAGTGTATTCAATTTTCATGGAAGGAATTGAGCCTGTAAGTGCACTTGGTAGCTCAAAGCCATGTTCCACAATGCCATGGCTAGTTTGCAGAGGAGGTAGGAATGTGTACCCCCCTGCTTGTTTATGTACGACATAACCGTGGTGTTGTCCATCTTTACCATTAGTTGTCCTGGAAGAATGTAGTCCTTGAAGGCTGTCAGAGCATTCTGTACAGCTAACATTTCTTTTTGATTGATATGTAGGTGCATTTGATTTGGGTTCCATTTGCCCTGAATGCACTTCCCTGCCAGGTGAGCCACCCCCCCATGCATAGTCTGAGGCATCTGTAGTTAGGGTTTGGGCGGCAGGGGGTAGTGTGAATGACAGTCCCTTGTTTTGGTGGCAGGCCTCTGCCCACCATAAGAACTCCAGGAGTAGGCAAGGTATGATAGGAATCATTTCCAGGCTGTGACAATGTTGACTCCATAAACTTTTAAAGTATCACTGTAGTTTCCTCATATGCAGTCTTGCATATGGAATTAAAAGAATGAAGGAGGCCATGAACCCCAAGGCTTGCAATATTTGTCTTGCAGATAGCATGGTTTTTGTGGCCACTTGTTTGAAAGTAAGTTACCAAATGAATTTGCTTCTCTGACGTGAGGAAAGCCATCTGGGCAGTTGTATTCAAGCTTGCACCCAGGAATGTAATTTGTTGAGAGGGTACCAGTTTTGATTTCTTTTTGTTTATGGTGTACTCCAGACAAGTTAGAACCTTTTTTTTTTTTACAAACCCCAGATGATTCAGAAGAATGCCTTGGTTTTCTGCCTGAATTAGACAATTGTCCAGGTATGGATATATTTGAATATTTCTTTGCCTGCAAAATGTAATTACTGGAGCTAGGCACTTTGTGAATACCCTGGGCGCAGTAGACAAGTCAAAGGGCAGTGCAGAGAACTGATAATGCAAGTAGCCTGCTTTGAAGCATAGGTATCTTCTGCAAGATTTCCTGATTGGGATGTGCAGGTATGCTTCTTTTAAATCTAGAGTGGCCAACCAGGCATCTTTGAGAAACCAAACACAGCAAACAAACTAGGAAAATGAAATACAACCAGCATGCTAGTGTCCTCCTGAATTGCACAAAAACACTGTAAATCCACTCGAAACACAAAGTCAAGTAATGGAAATCTTCACGAAGGCAACATAAAAAATACTAGTTTATTAGAATGCTTTAAGTGCTTTTCGTTTGCTTCAATCAGCTAAACTTCATCAGAAACGTTATAACCATAAGTTTAAGAGTCTCCTTTTATAGGCTCAGCTGATCATTAATTAACCAAACTGAAACACTAAAAGGCACAGTAGCAATGAACCTAAACAACAAAATTGTAAAGCATAAACCAATACTGCAGCAACTTTGTACATACATTAACATAAACAAAAACTACAACATATAAAATATAACAAAAAAATATATATATGTTATAACAATAATATATTATCAGTGTTGGTGTGGGAAGACGTCAAACAGCTATATACTATAACTTGTAAAACCAGTTATACCTTAAAGCTAATAAGGTAGAACAAAGGAATCCACTGGAACTTCTATTATAAAATGACAGTAAATACTCGCTATACTGATTTAAACAATGAGTATGAAATAGCTTATACCCTAAACTATCCTGACTTCACTTCTTTAGACTTTTTAGTCTAAGGATACTACTAATAGAACAAGTATCGTTCAAACCTGGTGGGTAACAAACATTAAGCCTGACCTGCCAGTTTAGTTCGAGTTCCTCTAATTTCAATGGTCTGGGCCCTCCTCTATTGTCAACCTTTACTTGATCTATAATAATAAATTTAAAGGTATGCTCTTGGTTAGTGCAAGAATGTTTAGCTAAAGCATTATCCAACTTCTGTTTTTTGATTGCATATTGATGTTCGTATATCCTATCGCGGAGCCTCCGCTCCATTTTACCCACATAAAAAGACGGGCACAATTTACATCTTGCAATTATTGTAGATTTGTCGATGTGACCAATAATTTCATCATTAATGGTTCACAGTATAAAATCAGAAACAGATTTAATTGCAATTCCAACTTTGTTGTTTATCTTGCTAGATGTAAATTGTGCCCGTCTTTTTATGTGAGAAAGGACCAATTCTTAGTAAGCCAGTGCCTACTAAATCTTGGAGGTTGCACTTGTAAGAAATCTTTTACAGTTTGCATAGATTTAGCTTTATCTTCCATCTTTTTTAAAACTTCTTCAGCCTTATTGCCAAACAGGCAGGCCTGATTTAAAGGAGCATCCAATAATTTTGCTTTAACATGATCAAGCAGAGATTGCTCCTTAAGCCAAGCATGCCTTCTAAGCACAGACCCAGTAACCGCAGCCCTGCAAAAGGCCTCTAAAGAATCAAAACCACACTGCAAAGTATGTTTTCCAACTTGTTCAGCAGAATGCAGTAAATCCTATAAATCTTTATTTTCCACACAGTCAGAAATCATCATCATTTTCTGTTTAAGCAGCCCAATAATATGCTGTTAATATTTTAACATCTGAAATTGGCAGTTTAAAGCCCTGACTGCCAAGGTTGCAGAAGTATAAACCTTTTTACCCCATCTATCCAGCACCCTGGAGTCTCTATTAGAAGGGGTAGGATTTTTAGCAGTAGAAGCCTTAATGCCCTTAGGTCCCTGAGAAATGGTTTCAGGATCTGCAACGGGATTTTTGAAAAGGAACTTGTGGGACTCTGGAACCCTGTAGTATCTATCAGTCAGGTTTACTAGGAGCCGGAGGCAGGGAATCAGGGGCCACACTGGATTCTGAAAACACATCATCAGCAATGTCTAGTACAGGAGGTATAGCCAAAGGCCTATGCTGAGGTAGAAGAAGAAAATCCCTAAGCCTCTTTTTTGAATCAGAAAATTCCTGACTTTCTCAGTGGAAATGCTCCCTTAAGGTATGTAAAGTTTCTCCAAAAGAAAAATCCTCAGGGGGGGAAGCAGAGGGAATGGAATCCTCTGCATCAGAACACTCATAAGTAGGTATGGACAAATCCTGGTCATTGGAAGAGTCAGAAGAAACAGAGTCCTGATCAGAAGATTCATAGTCAAGCTCAGCCCTAGGCCTCTTAGAAGGGGGGGGGGGGTTGACTACCCCTGATTAGAGTAATTAGATCTTCAGCCATTTTGATTATTTGTTTTTTAGGCATAAGGGCCTGAACATGTGGCCTGGACGTTGTTTTTTTCAGACCTAGATCGAGATTTAGGCCTTAGTATTGAAGGTGGATTCGGTTTAATATGCAAGTCTGTAGGCCTGAATACACCCTCAGAAGCCAGTGCCTGCACAGCGGCTCCGGACCCATCCAAGGTAGTGACATCCGCGGGTTCCATAGGTGAAGTATCTCGCGGCATGCCGGACTCCGAATGGGTCTCAGTAGAGGCCTGCGAGTCAGAAGTAGCGGTATCAGGGGCTGCGAAAGCGCCTCACTGAGTACCGGCGAACAGGCAAATGACTTAGGAGAAGCGTCAACGGCGGTTTTGGACCTCGATGGCCTGTCTCTGTCTTTATCTTTGCGTTTTATCAAAATCCCGGTAGTCGGATGGCTAACCGACATCATTTCTGGATAATTAAACCGAGAACCGAAATATTTAGAGGCAAAAATGTACCGACTATGGATAGTGAGCTGATTAAATAAAGCACAAAACTGACAGCAAGGTACGTCGTGGTCAGGGCCTAGGCAAGGAATACAGTACAAGTGAAAATCTTTATGAGGTATTTGCTTTCCACAAGTAATGCAATTATTAACTTTTACTGACATCGGTAAGGAGTAAGAAAAAGTTTCCTCAACGGGGTACTTATCTTTAAGTTGAAGACTTCAGTTCTGAAACTCGAAAACAAAAATTTCAGGAGTCGGCCGACCAGCACTTGCGAACTGCTTCTGCTTCGGTCCCCGCACGGCAAGAAAGACTGATGTAATGGCGTCGGCTGCATGTTTTATACCGCTGACGACCTGAAGTCATGGATGAAGGGACAGCAACCAACGCAGGACCCAAGACTTTGCTAATCAGGCCAACTAAGGGCAACCTGCCAGCAGATTAACCAAATGTAATGACCACAAAGTACAGTTTTGTACCTACCATAAATGTAGATGTCCGAACTGGATAGCATCTGCAGTCATAACAACTGGGTTGTCCTGTCGTCAGGCAGCCCTTCAGTCGGCCGGATTCCAAAGTCTGGGTCCGGCTTCGGCTGATGTTGCACTTCACCCGACGTCATCTCTGCTGGCCTCCGGGTATAAAGGCATCAGCCGACGCCATTTTCTTCAGTGTTTCTTGCCCCAGATGCCAGTTGCCCTTCCTGGAAGGCTAATTTTTGGATAAATGCCAATGTTTCCAAAAGGATAGAAGGCAAACTCAGAAAATAAGCATGTATGTACATATATACAAACAAATACACCATAAGAGACTCCCCCCCACTAGCTAGCTATTAGGAGGGTAAATACCCTAGGAGTACCACAGAGGGGAAGGAGGGAGGGTAATCCTGACTGCAGATGCTATCCAGTTCGGACATCTACATTTATGGTAGGTACAAAACTGTACTATGTCCTTCATGGATGCATCTGCAGTCATAACAACTGGGTAGAATACCATAGCCAACTAAGGGAGGAGGAAAAATAGATTATGGTGGTTAGGATCCCTTGCAGCACAGCAGAGGCAAACCCTGCTCGGGATCTGGAGTACAAAGGTAAGTTATAATGCTTGGCAAATGTATGCACGGAGGTCCAAGTAGCCGCCTCAATAATGTCCTTGGTTGCCACTCCTCGTAAGAAGGCTGTGGTAGTGGCTGTTGCCCTTGTAGAATGAGGCCTTATGTTCTGTGGAATTGGTTTTCCATGGAAGGAGTAACAGAATTGTATGCAATTTCCTATCCATTTGGAGATTGTCTGTTTAGAAATAGCTTTTCCTTCCCTTCCTGTTGCATAGGCTACAAAAAGCTGGTCAGTTTTCCTGCTACTTTTGTTCTGTCCAGGTAGTAGCGTAACTGTCTATGTACATCCAAGGAATGCAGCATTCTTTCCCTCTGTTTTGTGGGTTGGGAAAGAAGGTAGGTAGGTGGATTGCCTGGTTTAAAGACACTCTGGATATCACCTTAGGCATAAACGTAGGATTAGTCCTCATGGACACTCTATCTTGGTGGAAGATTAGGAAGGGCTGTACTGCCATTAGGGCCTGAAGTTCAGAGACCCTCCTTGCTGAGGTTATTGCCAGTAGAAAAGCAGTTTTCCACGATAGATGCTGTAGGTCCGCTGTAGCTGCTGGTTCAAAAGGTGCGAGTGTCAATTTTTCTAGCACAAAGTTCAAATCCCAAGCTGGCAATGGTGGTTTCCTTGGAGGTTTCACATTCTTGATTCCTCTGAGGAACTGCCTGAGTAAAGGATGTGAAAAGACAGGTGGGTCAAAGCTGTATTCTGCTGAAATAGCTGATGCATGTATCTTGATGGAGGAATAGGACAGGCCTGAATGTAGAAGCTCTGCCAGATACTCCAGAATGTTAGCCATATCAATAATTGACACGTCTTTTCCTCTTTCAGTGTTCCAAATGACAAAAGTACAGTTTTGTACCTACCATAAATGTAGATGTTCGAAGATCTACATTGCTGCAGTCCTAACACTTGGGGTAGTCCGCTGTCCCAGTCGGCCCGAATACCAAAGTATAAGGCTGACGTCGGTCAAGGCGCATTAGTCTGATGTCAGGACGTCAGGGTACAAATGCGCATGACCGACGTCATATCCTCAGTCTTTTCTTGCCCCAGATGTCAGAAGACCCTAAAAAGATAAGGCCAAAACCAAAAAACACCAAACACTCCTGTACCAAATATATGTACAATATATACAAATTTACAAAAGTACAACCCCACCCACACAACCACCCCTAAACACAGAGGGGAAGGAGGGAGGGTAAATTGGACTGCAGCAATGTAGATCTTCGAACATCTACATTTATGGTAGGTACAAAACTGTACTATGTTCTTCATCTCACATTGCTGCAGTCCTAACACTTGGGTAGAATCCCAAAGCAGAGGTAAGGGAGGCTGGCAAATCATAAAGAAGCAGGAGCTGTCAACATTCCCTGCAAAATAGCCGTAGCAAAACCAGCCCTAGATTTAGAGTAGAGAGGAAGGTGGTAATGCTTAGAGAAAGTATGCACTGAACTCCAAGTAGCTGCCTCCAAAATATCCTTAGTTGCCACCCCTTAGAAATGCTGTTGAAGTGGCAGTAGCCCTAGTGGAATGAGGCCTAATCCCAGCTGGAATCTCCTTGCCATGATGGGAATAACAGAAAGCAATGCAAAACCCAATCCACTTAGATATAGTTTGTTTTGACACAGGCTTGCCCTGAGAACTCAAAGCAAAAGAAACAAACAACTGCTGAGACTGCCTAAAATCCCTAGTCCTGCTTAAATAATAACGCAACTGCCTGTGTACATCTAAAGTGTGCAAAATCTTTTCCCCTTATTTTGGGGATCTGCATAAAAGTAGGCAAATGAATAGTTTGGTTTAAAGCCACACTAGAAACCACCTTAGGCATAAAGGAAGGATTAGTAATGTAATGATACCCTATCCTTATGGAAAATCAAAAGGCTCAACCGCCATAAGGGCCTGCAATTCAGAAACCCTTCTTGCAGAAGTAATGGCCAACAAAAAAGCAGTCTTCCATGACAAGTATTTCAATTCAGCAGTAGCCGCAGGCTCAAAAGGTTGTAGAGTAAGTTTCTCCAACACAAAATTGAGGTCCCAAGCAGGAGTAGGAGCTCTATGTGGGGGTCTTATATTCTTTGCCCCTCTAAGAAATTGCTTGAACAAAGGATGAGAAAACAATGGTGGGTCACAATTATAGTGAGCTGAAATTGCTGCAGCATGAATCTTAATGGAAGAGAAAGACAAACCTTTGTCCAATAACTCAGTAAGATATTGAAGAGCCACACTCAAATTAGGCTCAGAAACATCCAAATCCTTTGCTGCACTCCAAAATAAAAATCTCTTCCATTTGTCTGCATACACTTTACGTGTACTAGGTCTTCTGGCTTCCATAATCACATTCAAAACTTGTTGAGGAAGTTGAGACCTGCTGTGGTTCAAAACAGAATATGCCAGGCTGTTAGATGAAGAGAGTGAAGCTTGACATTGAGTAGATGACCGTCCCTCTGTGACAATAGGTGTGGAATCAAAGGTAAAGGCCATGGAGGCTTCCTTACCAGATTCCTCAGTAATGGGTACCAGTGTTGCCGAGGCCAATCTGGAGCTATTAAAATCATCCTTGGCTTGTCTTGTCTGACCTTTAGGAGTACCTTTGGGAGGAGAGGCAGAGGTGGAAAGGCATACACATGAAGATTTTTCCAACTGAAAGAAAGAGCATCCACTTTCCAAGCTGTGTGATGAAACCTTTTTGTGCAAAACTTTGGCAGCTGGTGGTTTAGTGGAGAAGCGAACAGATCTATGTCTGGAGTTCCCCATGACACTGTCAATTTCTGAAATACATGAAGATCCAGTTTCCACTCGTGGGGATCCATGATTTGCCTGCTTAACACATCTGCTAAGGAGTTCTGTGCTCCTGGCAGAAACCTTGCTTGAAGATTTAGCTGCAGGCTGAGCGCAGTCTCCCACAAAATCATTGCTTGCCTGCATAGAGGATAAGAATGTGTTCCCCCTTGCTTGTTGATGTACCACATGACAGTTGTGTTGTCTGTTAGAATCAACACCTGTCCTGGAAGAAGTAACTCCTTGAAGGCCAGTAATGCAAACTGGACTGCTAACATCTCCTTCATGTTGATATGTAGATGCTGTAGTCTGGCAGGCCACTTGTCTTGTATCCACTTTCCATTCAGATGAGCTCCCCAAGCTATGTCTGAGGCATCTGTCGTTAGAATCTGACTCGCCTCTGGCTGGGTCACAGAGAGTCCCTTGTTTAGGTGACATTCCTGAGCCCACCACAAAAATTCCTTTTGAATGCAAGGTATTATTTGAATGACAGTGTCCAAATCCTGGCAGTGCTGTGTCCATACATTTTTGAGATACCATTGCAGCTTCCTCATATGCAGTTTGGCATTGGGAAGCACCAGAATACAAGATGCCATGAACCCTAAGGCTTGAAGGACTGTCCTTGGGTTGATGGAAGTAAAGGGAAAGATTCTTTTGTTTGTCCGGGGTTAAAAAGGCCATCTGGGTTGCTGTATTCCAAATGCTGAAGAAGCTCGTCCTTTTCTTGAGCCAGAATCAGGCAGTCGTCCAAGTAAGGATAGATTTGTATTCCTTTTAGCCTGAAGAAAGCTATGACTGGAGCCAGAACTTTTGTGAATACTCTGGGCGCAGTAGATAAGCCAAAGGGCAATGCAGAGAACTGATAATGAGAATTCCCAGCTCGAAAACGCAGATACTTCCTGCAACTGAGTCTGATAGGCACATGAAGGTAAGCCTCCTTGAGATCTAAAGTTACCATCCAGTGATCTTTGCCCAGCAGAGGTAAAAGCTGCTGTAACGTCAACATTTTGAACTTGGGAATGTCCAGATAAGTGTTGAGGATAGATAAATCCAAAATTGGTCTCCACGTGTTCCCCTTTTGGTACTAGGAACAGGCGAGAATAAAATCCTAGGCCCCTTTCTGGCACAGGAACCGGCTGAATGGCCCCTATGTGGAGTAACAGAGAAATTTGCTTGTGAGCCTCTTTTCTTTGTATAGGAGGAATGTCTGGCATGCCTTTGAAAGGAGGCAAGGTATGGAAATAAAACCTGTAACCGTGGTGAATGATATCCAATACCCATCTGTCTTGTGTAATTAAACTCCAATTTTCTTTGAAAAGTGCCAGCCTTCCTCCCAAAGGTGCTGCCAGACGAGAAGGCTCTGGCAGCTGAAATGGCAGGTCATTGGGTCTGCTTACGAAAGGACTGACCCCTGCCCTCACCAGAAGACTGAGCAGGAGAACTCCCTGTTCTAGGCCTAAAAGAACCTTGAGCTCTGCCCCTACCACGTCTAGACCTACCCCTAGGCTGGGAATCATAAGAAGGATATGTCCACCCCTTAGTAGGCCAATTTCTACTAAACTTCGGAGGCTGAACCTGCAAAAAATCTTTAACAGTCTGCATAGACTTAGCTTTGTCCTCCATTTTCTTTAAAACTGCTTCCACAGGCGAACCAAACAACACATCAGATTGTAAAGGAGCATCTAAAATCCTTGTCTTTACATGCTCAGCTAAATTCTGATCCCTCAGCCAGGCGTGCCTGCGAAGAACAGAACCAGTGGCTGCCACCCTCGAAGAGGCCTGTACAGCATCAAAACCACATTGCAGGGAATGCTTACCCACCTGTTCAGAAACATGAACTAAATCCTGCAACTCTTTACACTCAATACCTTCCGCCAGAGCATCTACCTTAGACTTCAATTGTGAAAGGAGGTAATTTTGGTATTTTAACATGTGAAACTGGCAATTCAAAGCCCTCATGGCTAAAGTGGAAGAAGGTGTATACTTCTTTCCCCATCTATCCAAAGCCCTTGCCTCTTTATCAGGAGGAACAGGATTTTTAACAACAGAAGCCTTAACACCTTTAGGGCCCTGAGAAACAGTTTCGGGTCTGCCCTAGGACTCTTAAAAGATACTTATGAGCTTCAGGCACCCTATAATACCTATCCGGTTTAACTGGGGCAGGAGGCAAAGAATCAGGGTTCAGGGAAGCCTCTGCAAAACATCTTCTACCACATCCAGAACAGGAGGTATAGCTAAAGGCCTATGCTGGGGTAGAAACAAAATTCCCTAAGCCTTTTCCTGGAATCAGAGAAATCTTGACCTTCCCATTTAAAATGCTCCCTCATGGAATGAAGAGTCTCTGAAAAGAAAAATCCTCAGGAGGAGAAGGAAGGAGTAGAATCATCTACATCAGAATCAGAATAAGGAGGATACTCCTGCAAGTCTTCAGTCAAGACTCAAGCCTCCGAACACTGCTCAAAACTCTCAAGCTCAGGTTCCACCCTAGGCCTCTTATCAGGAGGGGGCATAGAACCTCTAATCATAGTAATCAAATCTTCTGCCATTTTAAGCATATGTTTCTTAGGCAGAGACCCTGAAGAACTAGGGGAGACCCCACTGAAGTTAACCCTGGCCTGCCTCTCGAAGAAGCCTTGGAAACAGAAGGGGAGGGCCTAACCACCTTAGGAAGGGAGGGGAGAACAGCTACCTGAGAAGCCCCTTCAGCCTGGCCTACCTCCTGAGAGGACACATCTTGTAACAGTAAAGTCTCTCCTGAGAGTCCAAAGGAACTTCTGGCAGAACCACGGCTCCACCGAGCCTCTAAAGAACCGGCGTCCGGGACAGACGGTTCTTCCAACCTAGGCTTTGCTACTTTGTCCTTGCGCTTTTAGGCGAAGCGGGCGCCGGAGCATCCGACGGCATGTTATAATTACACCGCTTCCCAAAACTAACCTGGCACAATCTAATCTTCTCTTTATAGTGCGTTTGTTAAATCTAGCACAAGAGCGACAGCCAACAACGTCGTGCTCAGGCCCTAAGCAAGGTATACACAAGGTATGGTAATCCCTATGAGGTATCTGTTTCCCACAAGAAATACAGTTATTCACTTTTTCTGACATCCGGTTAAATACTGAGGCAAGAAAAAACAAAATATTCTAACGGGTACTTAGCCAACTTTGATTCGGTCTGAAACTCCGACTTCAGAAAATTTCAGAACGCCAACCTGCACTCGCAATACTGCTTCTGCATCGGACCATGCGGCAAAAAAGACTGGGGATATGACGTCGGTCATGCGCATTTGTACCCTGACGTCAGACTAATGCGCCTTGACCGACGTCAGCCTTATACTTTGGTATTCGGGCCGACTGGGACAGCGGACTACCCCAAGTGTTAGGACTGCAGCAATGTGAGATGAAGAACATCCTCTTCCATTTTCCTGCATAGTTCCTTCTTGTTGAAGGTCTGCGGGCTTCAAGGATAATGTCTTTAACCCTTTGGGAAAGTTCTGGGTTAGTTGCTGCTATGTGATGTTCCATGCAGTCAGTTGCAACGTTTTTAGGTTTGGATGCATGATGCTGTAATTGTTCTGAGTTAACATCAAAGGCATCAGGGGTATTGGCCACATGTTGTCCCGAGACATGCTCCTCAGCAATGGGTACCAGTGTTGTCTTGGCCAGTTTGGAGCTATCAGGGTTATCCTTGGACGTTCCTCCTTGATTTTTAGTAATACCTTGTGTATCAAGGGAAGAGGTGGAAATGCATATGCTGTTAGACCTTTCCAGCTGAAGGAGAGCGAATCCACTTTCCATGCAAGTGGGTGGAATGTCCTTGTGCAGAATTTTTGAGCTGGTGATTGAGAGGCGAATAGATCTATCTGTGGCCTTCCCCATTTCTTTGAGATGGTCTTGAAGATGTCCGGGTGTAGCATCCATTCGTGGGCATCCGATGTGGTTCTGCTCAATATGTCTGCTAGAGTATTGTCCTTTCCGGTACAAATATTGCCTGTAACTGGATGTTGTAGCTGAGTGCCAGGTTCCAAAGCTCCAAAGTCATTCTGCATAGGGGTATGAATGAGTGCCTCCCTGCTTGTTGATGTACCACATGACTGTGGTGTTGTCTGTCCTTATCATCAAATGGCCCTCTTTGAGAAATGGTCTGAAATTTTGGATTGCCAGTTTTACTGCCAGCATTTCTTTTAGGTTGATGTGCAGGTGAAGTTGATCCTGCGTCCACAATCCTTATGCATTTGTCCAGCATGTGAGCCCCCCATCCTAGGTCTGAGGCGTCTGTTGTGATGGTCTGGCTTGCTTGATAGCTGTGAAAGGGTAGGCCTGGGATTGACTGGCATGCTTGAGCCCACCATAGGAACTCCTGTTGTAGGCATGGGATTAGTGGAATTTCTGCTTCTAGGCTGTGCCTGTGTTGGGACCATAAATTCCTTAGGTACCACTGTAGTTTTCTCATATGTAGTCTGGCATGTGGAACCAAGATTATGCATGATGCCATGTAGCCCAAGGCCTGCAGAACTTTTCTTGCTGTTAACTTGTTCTGTTTTGTTAGAGCCAAGAAGTAAAGAGGGAGTTCTTTTTGTTTTTCTGCGGTTAGGAATGCCATTTGTTTTACAGTGTCCAATTCCGCGCCCAAGAATGTTCTTGTTTGGGATGGTATCAGCCTTGACTTTTGTAAATTGACTGTGTATCCCAGTGCTTGTAGCAAGTAAATGACCCTTTGTAAATCTGTTGTCAGCTTGCTTTTGTTGTCCCCTTGTAGCAGGCAGTCGTCCAGGTATGGGTAAATTTGGATTCCCTGTAGTCTGCAGTGGGCGATTACTGATGCCAGGCATTTTGTGAATACTCTGGGCGCAGTAGATAAGCCAAAGGGCAATGCTGAGAATTGATAATGCTCTGATCCTGCAAGAAATCTGAGGTATCTTCTGCAAATTGGTCGAATGGGGACGTGCAGGTATGCCTCCTTGAGATCTAGAGTTACCAGCCAACACTCCTTGCCCAGCATGGGAAGAAGTTGCTGTAGGGTCAGCATTTTGAATTTTGGGACAATGATGTATGTATTTAAGGTGGACAGGTCGAGAATAGGTCTCCAACTTTTTCCTTTCTTGGAACTAGGAATAGTCTGGAGTAAAATCCTTTGCCTTGTTCTGTTATTGGCACTCTTTCCACAGCTCTCATCTTTGCTAATTGCATTATCTGCTGTAAAGCTTCTGTTTTTTGATTTGGAGGCAGGTTTGGCATTCCTCTTTGACTGGTAAAGTGTGAAAGTGGAACCGGTAACCTTGGTCTATGGTTTGCAAAACCCACTTGTCTTTTGTGATATAGTGCCAGTCTTTCAAAAATAAGGTTAATTTTCCGCCTAATGGAGCTGCTATTTGTTCCCTGGTAGGCGGATTTAGAGTTAAGTCACTGTGATTGTGCTGTTGTAGTGGTAGTGGCTGCGTCTGTGCCTCTGTTATTACCTTGCCACTGTCGTCCTCTGTAGGCACCTCCTCTGGATTGGTTTCTGCCTCTGGACGTCTATTCCTGCCCCTTTGGGATCTTGTGGAGTCAGGAAAGGACCAATTTTGGCAGGCCAGTTCCTGCTAAACCTTGGGGCTGAACCTGCAAGAAATCTTTAACCGTTTGAACAGATTTTGCCTTTTCTTCCATTTTCTTCATTACCTGCTGGGCAGGTGTACCAAACAAACTGGTCTTATCCATAGGAGCATCTAATAACTTAGCTTTAACATGTTCCGGTAAGACTTGTTCCTTCAGCCATGCATGTCTTCTTATCACTGTGCCAGTCATGGCTGATCTAAATGAAGCCTCCAGTGCATCATAGCCACATTTTAAGGAATGGTTACTAACCTGTTGTATGTTATTTAGCATTTCTAATACATATTTCTTATCTATAGAGTCATCAGAGGATAGTTTTTTAGTTAACTGATCAAGCATAAACTCTTGGTATTGTATCATGTGAAACTGACAGTTTAAAGCTCTAGCTGAGAGAGTAGCTGAGGTATAAACTTTTTGCCCCATCTGTCTAAAGACCTGGCTTCCCTTTCAGAAGGAATAGGGTTTTTGCTGTGGTCGAGGCTACTGCCTTAGGCCCCTGGGATATAGTTTGGGGTCTGCAAGTGGGGCCTTGTATAGGTGATGATGAGTGTCTGGTACCCTGTAAAATCTGTCTGGTTTGGCAGGGGCTGGAGGTAAGAATCTGGTGCAGAGCAGACATCATTAAAGGCATCGTCCACAACAGAGGACAGGAGGTATAGCTAAGGGCCTGTGTTGTGGAAGGTGCAGAAAAGTCCTAAGTCTTTTTCTGGAATCTGAGAAATCCTGTTGCTGCCATTGGAATTGTTCTCATGGCATGTAAGGTTTCCCAAAGGAGAATTCTTCTGGTGGAGAAGCAGCAGGAATGGATTCTTCAGCATCTGAGTCTTCATAATTGGAGAAAGGAGCCTCTGGCTGGTCTGTAATGTCCGAGTCATCCGCAGAATCATCAGAGGACACAGGCTCAGGGGGCTCTGTCCTAGGTCTCTTCTCTGGGGGCTGAGAGGCCCTGTCTGGGTGAGATTGAGATCCCCTAATTAAGGATATTAAATCTTCTGCCAGAGTAAGCATTTGTGAACTAGAAGTGGGCCTGGTTGAGGGGGGTTTAACAGGCACTGATTTAGTAGACTTGGCTGCTTTAGCCCTGGCAAAGGCCTTAATGGACATGGCTGCAGGAGGCCTAGCAGCACCACGTGCTGGGGTAGAGACATCCAAAGGGATGGTGTCTGATAATTCACTAGGAACCACTGTAGTAGGTAAAAATTTCGGAGGCCGATTCAAGTAAGGTAGCAGGAACCTCAGAAGTAGTCAAAGATTCAGCTGTGCTTTTATCAGTTTTCTCGGTTTCGGCGAAACCGAGACACTCATGATTTGCTTAACCATGGTTTCGGCGAAACCGTGGACCGCGAGTGTCGGTCTTTTTCTTTGCGTTTCTTAATAATTTGGGTAGTCGGAGGATCCGACGGCATAATGTACGCAAAATCTGAACCGAAAACTGTTCAGCAAACTCCGACCGACGCCTAAGCGTTTCGGTTGAAGGAAGCACAGGCCGAACAGGCTGCTACGCCGTGGTCTGGGCCTAAACAAGGCAAACAGTAAGAGTGGAAATCTTTATGAGGTATTTGTTTCCCACAAGTTAAACAGTTATTGACTTTTTCTGACATCGGCTGAGGCAAGAAAGAGTCCCCAACGGGGTACTTAGCTTTTAGAAGTCTTCAAAGTAGTATTCGGTAGTAGTAATCTCTGGATCCGACCGACCGGCACTTGCGAACAGCTTCTGCTTGGGCGCCACGCAAGAAAGACTGAAGAAAATGGCGTTGGCTGATGCCTTTATACCCGGAGGCCAGCAGAGATGACGTCGGGTGAAGTGCGACATCAGCCGAAGCCGGACCCAGACTTTGGAATCCGGCCGACTGAAGGGCTGCCTGACGACAGGACAACCCAGTTGTTATGACTGCAGATGCATCCATGAAGGACATCAGTGAAACACGAAAAAAATTGGGAAGAATATGCCTACATCAAGATGCCCAGATTAGAAGGGCAGTTCACCATATAAGAACGTTAAACCAGAAAAGAAGTATCCTGCAAGACTCACTTCATAAATGATTGTGGGGAGGTGAACAGATTATAAAGAAACTGCTAAACTGTAAGAACAGATAACATTGCAATTTCCTGAGAGTTCCTGGAACATTCAAGTAAAAAAACAGCTATCAGGACTGACTCAAGTCTGCATACCAGATGCTGTGGATATTAAAATTGTTTTATTTGTATGAGTTTGAAAAAAGGTCAACTCTTCCCTTTGTTCAAAGGTCTGCAATAAAAAAGAATCTGCTTTAAATGAAAAAGTGACTGGTATGTGCCTGAAGCATAACATAAAGGTTGGACAATGTGGTTAAAAATGTTATTCTATTTGAGCTAATGACTCCAACATACCAGGATATGTGCATATGTGTATGAATATACATACACACACACACACATTCACAAACCTCAAAAAGTACAGTTGTGTACCTACCATAACTGTAGATGTTCGAGTGTATTCACTGTTGCAGTCATTACAATTGGGTTATCTTGCTGGCAGGCTACCCACAGTCGGCCTGAATTCCAAAGTCTAGGTCCGGCGACGGTTGCTGTCACCTCCTCCCTGACGTCAGTGCACCAGGGGTATAAAAGATGCAGCCGATGCCATTTTTTTTCAGTTTTTCTTGCCCCAGATGTCAGGTGCCCCCAAAAGGGTAGACTAAAAAATATGTCAATAAAGCATGCATGCACCAAAGTAAATTATTCCTTCCTCTACAAGCAAATACACCACATAGGTTGTATAGAATAGAGAAGTACAGATAAGTTCCAGCAAAGATAAGGGGGATGGTGGGTGGGTAATCTGGACTGCAACAGTGAATACACTCGAACATCTACATTTATGGTAGGTACACAACTGTACTATGTTCATCGTGTTTCACTGTTGCAGTCATTACAATTGGGTTTAATCCCAAAGTTAAGGTTGGGAGGCTGGAGCTAAATAGGTTTAGGAGCGGCTATGAGGCCCTGCAGAACTGCAGTGGCAAAGCCTGCCCTGGATTTAGAGTAGAGTGGTAAGTGACAGTGCTTTGTAAGAGTGTGCACTGAACTCCAGGTTGCAGCCTCTAAAATGTCTTTGGTTGGTACTCCTCTGAGGAAGGCTGCTGAAGTGGCTGCTGCTCTGGTTGAATGTGGCCTAATAGCCTTAGGCACTGATTTGCCATGTTGTGAATAACAGAAACGAATGCAGTGGCCTGTCTGCTTTGAGATAGCCTTTCCTTGTGATCCTGCAGCAAATGCCACTCGTAATTGCTCAGTCTTTCTGAAAGCTTTGGTTCTGTCCAAGTAGAAGCGCAGCTGTCTGTGTATGTCCAAAGAATGCAGAAGTCTCTCACCCTTATTCTGTGGGTTTGGAGAAAAGATAGGTAAGTGAATAGTTTGGTTAAGGGCCACACTGGACACTACCTTAGGCATAAATGTCGAGTTTGTCCTCAGAGAAACCCTATCTGGATGGAAAATAAAAGGTTCCACAGCCATGAGTGCCTGTAGCTCTGAGACTCGTCTTGCAGAGGTTATTGCTAGGAGCAGAGCTGTTTTCCAAGATAAAAATTTTATATCAGCTGTAGCGGCTGGCTCAAAAGGAGGCAGGGTAAGTTTTTCCAAGACATAACTGAGGTCCCATGCAGGTATTGGTGATCTCCTTGGAGGCCTTAAGTTTTTGGCTCCTCTGAGGTACTGCCTTAGTAAAGGATGAAAAAAAATAGGTGGCTCTGTATTGTAATGAGCTGAAATGGCAGAGGCATGAATCTTAATTGATGAAAAGGTTAGGCCTTTGTCTAGCATCTCAGTTAAGTATTGCAAAATCTGAGGAATATTTGGTACAATTGTGTCAAATCCTTGTGCCTGGTTCCAAGCACAGAATCTCTTCCATTTTACAGCATATGATTTTCTGGTGCTAGGCCTCCAAAATAACATCCATCACCACTTTAGACAGAGGGGTGTTTTGAATTACTACATTATCTGCCATGCTGCCAGATTTAAGGTCTTGAGTTGGCTGTGCAGGATCTGATTGTTTTGTTGGGACAGTAAGTGAGGAATTTGAGGTAATGTCCAGGCTGGGCATTGAGACAGGTTCCTTAGGACTGGGTACCAGCGCTGGCGGGGCCAGTCTGGGGCAATCAGTATAATTTTTGGCTTCTCTTGTCTGACCTTTAGGAGTACCTTGGGGAGGAGGGGCAGTGGAGGGAAGGCATATACTGTTAAGTTTTACCAGCTGAAAGATACAGCATCCATTTTTCATGCTTGCTTGTGATAAGTCCTTGTGCAGAATCTCAGTAGTTGGCAGTTGTGAGGGGAGGCAAATATATCTATGTCCGGGCATCCCCATTTCCTTGTTATCATGCTGAAGATTTGCGGATCCAATTTCCACTCGTAGGGATCTATGAGGTTAGTCTGCCAGAGTATTTACCTTTCCTGGCAGGAATTGTGCCTGCAGATGTACTTGGTAAGTCAATGCTGTGTCCCACAAACTCATGGCTAGTCTGCAAAGGGGATAAGAAGGAGCGCCTCCCTACTTGTTTATGTACCACATGACTGTCGTATTGTCCGTCTTTATCATTAGTTGTCCCGGATGAAGTTGGTCCTTGAAGGCTGTCAGGGCATTCTGAACAGCTAGCACCTCTTTTTGATTGATATGTAGGTGCATTTGACTTGCGGACCATGTGCCCTGAATACATCTTCCTGCCATGTGGGCCCCGCAGGCATAATCTGATGCATCTGTTGTTAATGTCTGCCTGGCTGTGGGTAAAGTGAATGGCTGTCCCTTGTTGTGGTGACAGGCCTTTGCCCACCATCGAAACTCTTGTTGCAGGCAGGGAATGAGAGTAATTATTGTTTCCAGGCTGTGGCAATGTTGAGTCCAAACACTTTTTAGATACCATTGAAGTTTCCTCATATGCAGTCTTGCATATGGAATTAGCAGAATGCAGAATGCCATGAAGCCCAAAGCCTGCAGAATTTTTCTTGCAGTTTGTTGCCAACAGTTTGAAATAGTCAGTTGCCTTTGTTTGTCTGGCGTGAGATAAGCCATCTGGGCAGTTGTATTTAAGCTTGCACCCAGGAATATTATCTCTTGAGAGGGTACTAGTTTTGATTTCTTTTCGTTTACTGTGTACCCTAGACATGCTAGTAATCTTTTTACAAACGCCAGATGCTGCAGAAGAATGTCCTTGTTCTCTGCTTGAATGAGGCAGTCATCCAAGTAAGGATATATTTGTATTCCTCTTTGTCTGCAAAATGCAATTACTGGAGCCAGGCATTTTGTGAAGACCCCGGGCGCAGTAAATAAGCCAAAGGGCAGTGCAGAGAATTGGTAGTGCATTGAGCCAGCTAGGAATCTGAGGTATCTTCTACATGATTGTCTGACTGGGACATGCAGGTATGCCTCTTTTAGGTCTAAAGACACAAGCCAAGTCTTCTTGCCCAGCATGGGCAGAAGCTGCTGCAGAGTCAACATTTTGAATTTTGGAATATCCAGATATGTGTTTAGAATAGATAGGTTCAGTACTGGTCTCCAGGCTTTCTCCATTCTGGGCACTAAGAACAGCCTTGAGTAAAATTCTTGTCCCTGCTCATGTTCTGGTACTTGCTGAATGGCCCTCATGTCCATGAGGGATGAAACTTGCTTTTGTGCCTCTGCCCATTCATTTTTTGGCAGGTCTGGCAAACCGTGTGCCCTTGGTAGGGTATGAGAGTGAAACTTGTAGCCTTGTGACACTATGTTAAAGACCCATTTGTCCTGGGCTATTATGTGCCAATTATGATGAAAAAGTGTTAGTTTTCCCCCTAAAGGTGCTGCCAGAAGATAAGTGCTTGGCTCAGGCAGGGGGAAGTCACTGGGACTGTTTCCTGTATGGCTGTGATTTGTCTTCTCTGCTTTTGGAGGTAGAAGCACACCATTGTTTAGACCTGTATGTGCCTTGGAGCTGGGATCTGCCTCTAGGGCGTCTGTATCTGCCCCTTCGTGGCCTGTCTGACACTGGAAAGGACCAATTCTTTGTAGGCCAGTGTCGGCTAAATCTTGGAGGCTGTACCTGTAAGAAATCCTTGACTGTTTGCATAGATTTTGCTTTGTCCTCCATTTTCTTCAACACCTCCTCTGCTTTAACACCAAACAAGGTATCATGCTGTAATGGAGCATCTAATAATTTTGCTTTAACATGATCAGGCAGATTCTGTTCCTTTAACCAAGCATGCCTCCTGATGACAGAACCCGTAAAGTACAGTTTTGTACCTACCATAAATGTAGATGTCCGAACTGGATAGCATCTGCAGTCATAACAAATGGGTTGTCCTGTCGTCAGGCAGCCCTTCGGTTGGCCGGATTCCAAAGTCTGGGTCCGGCTGATGTCGCACTTCACCCGGCGTCATCTCTGCTGGTCTTGGTATAAAGGCATCAGCCGCCATTTTCCTCAGTGTTTCTTGCCCCAGATGCCAGTTGCCCTCTTGGAAGGCTAAATTTTGGATAAATGCCAATGTTTCCAAAAAAGTAGAAGGCAAACACAAAAATAAGCATGTATGTACATATATACAAACAAATACACCATAAGAGACTCCCCAGCTAGCTATTAGGAGGGTAAATACCTAGGAGTACCACAGAGGGGAAGGAGGGTGGTTAATCCTGACTGCAGATGCTATCCAGTTCGGACATCTACATTTATGGTAGGTACAAAACTGTACTATGTCCTTCATGGATGCATCTGCAGTCATAACAAATGGGTAGAATACCATAGCCAAACTAGGGGTGGAGGAAGAAAAATTATGGTGTAGTTAGGATCCCTTGCAGTACAGCAGTGGCAAACCCTGCTCGGGATCTAGAGTATAGAGGTAAATTATAATGCTTGGCAAATGTATGCACGGAGGTCCAAGTAGCCGCCTCAATAATGTCCTTGGTTGCCACTCCTCGTAAGAAAGCTGGGGTAGTGGCTGTAGCCCTTGTAGAATGAGGTCTTATGTTCTGTGGAATTGGTTTTCCATGGTAGGAGTAACAGAATCTTATGCAATTTCCTATCCATTTGGAGATTGTCTGTTTGGAAATTGCTTTTCCTTCCCTTCCTGTTGCATAGGCTACTAAAAGCTGGTCAGTTTTTCTGTTACTTTTGGTTCTGTCCAGGTAGTAGCGTAACTGTCTATGTACATCCAAGGTATGTAGCATTCTTTCCCCCCTGTTTTGTGGATTGGGAAAGAAGGTAGGTAGGTGGATTGCCTGGTTTAAAGACACTCTGGATACCACCTTAGGCATAAATGTAGGATTAGTTCTCATGGACACCCTATCTTGATGGAAGATTAGGAAGGGTTGCACTGCCATTAAGGCCTGTAGTTCCGAAACCCTCCTTGCTGAGGTAATTGCCAGTAGGGAAGCAGTTTTCCATGACAGGTGTTGCAGATCTGCTGTTGCTGCTGGTTCAAACGGAGGGAGTGTCAACTTTTCTAGCACAAAGTTCAAGTCCCATGCTGGTAATGGTGGTTTCCTAGGAGGTTTTACATTCTTGATCCCTCTGAGGAACTGCCTGAGTAGAGGTTGCGAAAAGACAGGTGGATCGAAGCTGTATTCTGCTGAGATAGCTGATGCATGTATCTTGATGGAGGAATAGGACAGTCCTGTATGTAGAAGCTCTGCCAAGTACTCCAGAATGTTAGCAATATCTATGTTCGACACGTCTTTTCCTCTTTCAGTACTCCAAATGACAAACCTTTTCCATTTTCCTGCATAGTTCCTTCTTGTTGAAGGTCTGCGGGCTTCAAGGATAATTTCTTTAACCCTTTGGGAAAGGTCTGGGTTAGTTGCTGCTATGTGATGTTCCAGGCAGTCAGTTGCAAGGTTTTTAGGTTTGGATGCATGATGTTGTAGTTGTTCTGAGTTAACATCAAAGGCATCAGGGGTATTGACCACATTCTCTCCCGAGACATGCTCCTCAGCAATGGGTACCAGTGTTGTCTTGGCCAATCGGAGCTATCAGGATTATCCTTGGGCATTCCTCTTTGATTTTCAGTAGTACCTTGTGCATCAAGGGAAGAGGTGGAAATGCATATGCTGTCAGGCCTTTCCAGCTGAAGGATAGAGAGTCCACCTTCCATGCAAGTGGGTGGAATGTCCTTGTGCAGAATTTTTGAGCTGGTGATTGAGTGGGAAGCGAATAGATCTATTTGTGGCATTCCCCATTTCTTTGTGATGGCCTTGAAGATGTCCGGGTGTAGCATCCATTCGTGAGCATCCGAGGTGGTTCTGCTTAACATGTCTGCTAGGGTGTTCTCTTTTCCCGGCACAAATATTGCCTGTAACTGGATGTTGTAGCTGAGAGCCAGATTCCAAAGGTCCAAAGTCATTCTGCATAGGGGTATGAATGAGTGCCTCCCTGTTTGTTGATGTACCACATGACTGTGGTGTTGTCTGTCCTTATCATCAAATGGCCTTCTTTGAGGAATGGTCTGAATTTTGGATTGCCAGTTTTACTGCCAGCATTTCTTTTGGTTTATGTGCAGGTGCAGCTGGTCTTGAGTCCACAATCCTTGTATGCATTTGTCCAGCATGTGCCCCATCCTAGGTCTGAGGCGTCCGTTGTGATGGTTTGGCTTGCTCGAAAGTTGTGGAAGGGTAAGCCTGGGTTTGACTGGCATGCTTGAGCCCACCATAGGAACTCCTGTTTTAGGCATGGGATTAGTGGGATTTCTGTTTCTAAGCTGTGCCTGTGCTGAGACCATAAATTCTTTAGGTACCACTGTAGCTTTCTCATATGCAGTCTGGCATGTGGGACCAAGATTATGCATGATGCCATGAAGCCCAAGGCCTGCAGAACTTTTCTTGCTGTTAGTTTGTTCTGCTTTGTTAATGCCAAGAAGTAAAGAGGAGCTCTTTTGTTTTTCTGCAGTTAGGAATGCCATTTGTTTTCTGTGTCCAATTCACCAAGAATGTTCTTGTTTGGGATGGTATCAGCCTTGACTTTTGTAAATTGACTGTGTATCCCAGGGCTTGTAGCAAGTAAATGACCCTTTGTAAATCTGTTGTCAGCTTGCTTTTGTTGTCCGCTTGTAACAGGCAGTCGTCCAGGTATGGATAAATTTGGATTCCTGTAGTCTGCAGTGGCGATTACTGATGCCAGGCATTTTGTGAATACTCTGGGCAGTAGATAAGCCAAAGGGCAATGCTGAGAATTGATAATGCTCTGATCCTGCAAGAAATCTGAGGTATCTTCTGCAATTTGGTCGAATGGGGCGTGCAGGTATGCCTCCTTGAGATCTAGAGTTACCAGCCAACACTCCTTGCCCAGCATGGGAAGAAGTTGTTGTAGGGTCAGCATTTTGAATTTTGGGACAATGATGTATGTGTTTAAGATGGACAGGTCGAGAATAGGTCTCCAACTTTTCTCTTTTCTTGGTACTAGGAAGAGTCTGGAGTAGAATCCTTTGCCCTGTTCTGTTATTGGTACTCTTTCCACAGCTCTCATCTTTGTTAATTCTGCTATCTGCTGTAGAGCTTCTATTTTTTGATTTGGAGGTAGGTTTGGCATTCCTCTTGTTACTGGTAAGGTGTGGAAGTGGAACCAGTAGCCTTGGTCTATGGTTTGCAAAATCCACTTGTCTTTTGTGATATAGTGCCAATTTTGAAAATAAGGCTAACTTTCCGCCTAATGGTGCTGCTATTTGCTCCCTGGTAGGCGGTGTCAGAGCCAAGTCACTGTGATTGTCCTGTTGCAGTGGCAGTGGTTGTGTCTGTGCCTCGGTTATTGCCTTGCCACTGTCGTCCTCTGTAGGCACCTCCTCTGGATTGATTTCTGCCTCTAGAGCGTCTATTCCTGCCCCTTTGGGATCTTGTGGAGTCAGGAAAGGACCAATTTTTAGCAGGCCAGTTCCTGCTAAACCTTGGGGGCTGAACCTGTAAGAAATCTTTAACTGTTTGAACAGATTTTGCCTTTTCTTCCATTTTCTTCATTACCTGCTGGGCAGGTGTACCAAATAGACTGGCCTTATCCATAGGAGCATCTAATAGCTTTGCTTTAACATGATCCGGTAAGACCTGTTCTTTCAACCATGCATGCCTTCTTATCACTGTGCCAGTCATGGCTGATCTAAATGAAGCCTCCAGTGCATCATAGCCACATTTTAAGGAATGGTTACTAACCTGTTGGATGCTATTCACCATTTCTAATACATATTTCTTATCTAAGGATTCATCAGAGGACAGTTTTTTAGTTAACTGATCAAGCATAAACTCTTGGTCTTGGATCATATGAAACTGACAGTTTAAAGCTCTAGCTGAGAGAGTAGCAGAGGTGTAAACTTTTTTGCCCATCTCTAAGGACCTGGATTCCCTTTCAGAAGGATAGGGTTTTTGCTGTGGTCGAGGCTACTGCCTTAGGCCCCTGGGATATAGTTTCGGGTCTGCAAGTGGGGCCTTGTATAGGTGGTGATGAGTGTCTGGCACCCTGTAAAATCTATCTGGTTTGGCAGGGGCTGGAGGTAAAGAATCAGGAGCAGTGCAGACATCATTAAATGCATCATCCACAACAGGCAGTACAGGAGGTATAGCTAAGGGCCTATGTTGTGGTAAGTGCAGAAAAGTCCTAAGCCTTTTCTTGAATCTGAGAAATCTTGTCCCTGCCATTGGAATTGTTCTCTCATGGCATGTAAGGTTTCCCCAAAGGAAAATTCCTCTGGTGGAGAGGCAGCTGGAATGGATTCTTCAGCATCGGAATCTTCATAAGTAGAAAAAGGAGCCTCTGGCTGGTCTGTAATGTCTGAGTCATCCGCAGAATCATCAGAGGACACTGGCTCGGGGGGCTCTGCTCTAGGTCTCTTTTCTGGGGGCTGAGAGGCCCTGTCTGGGTGAGATTGGGATCCCCTAATTAAGGATATTAAATCTTCTGCCAGAGTAAGCATTTGTGAACTTGAAGTGGGCCTGTGTGAGGGGGGCTTAACAGGCACTGATTTAGCCGATTTGGCTGCTTTAGCCCTGGCAAAAGCCTTAATAGACATGGCTGCAGGAGGCCTAGCAGCACCACGTGCTGGGGTAGAGACATCCAAAGGGATGGTGTCTGATAAATCACTAGGAACCACAGTTGTAGGCAAAATTTCTGAGGCCGATTCAACTAAGATAGCAGGAGCCTCAGTAGTAGTCATGGATTCGGCTGAAGATTGACCAGTTTTCTCGGTTTCGGCCGAAACCGAGACACTCGCGGCTTGCTTATCCGTGGTTTCGGCGAAACCGTGGACCAGGTGTCGGTCTTTTCTTCGTTTTTAACAATTTGGGTAGTCGGAGGATCCGGCGGCATAATGTACGCAAAATCTGAGCGAAAAACTGTTCAGCAAACTCCGACCGGCCTAGCGTTGTCGGTTGAAGGAAGCACAGGCCGAACAGGCTGCTACGTCGTGGTCTGGGCCTAAGCAAGGCAGACAGTAAGAGTGGAAATCTTTATGAGGTATTTGTTTCCCACAAGTTAAACAGTTATTGACTTTTTCTGACATCGGCTAAGGCAAGAAAGAGTCCCCAACGGGTACTTAGCTTTTAGAAGTCTTGAGTAGTATTCGGTAGTAGTAATCTCTGGATCTGACCGACCGGCACTTGCGAACAGCTTCTGCTTGGCCGCGGCAAGAAAGACTGAGGAACCTGGCGTCGGCCGATGCCTTTATACCCGCCGACCAGCAGAGATGGCGTCTGGTGAAGTGCGACATCAGCCAAAGCCGGACCCAGACTTTGGAATCCGGCCGACCGAAGGGCTGCCTGACGACAGGACAACCCATTTGTTATGACTGCAGATGCATCCATGAAGGACATCAGCGGCCCTGCAGGAGGCTTCCAGAGAATCAAAACCACATTGCAAAGTATGCTTTCCAACTTGTTCAGCTGCATGCAATACATCCTGCATTTCTTTGTTTTCTGCACATTCAGAATTTATCAACATTTTTTGTTTAAGCAGTGACATAATATATTGCTGATATTTAAACATATGAAATTGACAATTTAAAGCCCTTATAGCCAAGGTAGCAGAAGTGTAAATCTTTTTTCCCCATCTGTCCAGTGCCCTAGAATCCCTGTCAGAGGGGGTAGGGTTTTTTGCAGTGGAAGCCTTGACCCCTTTGGGACCCTGAGAGATAGTTTCTGGGTCAGCAGCAGGGTTTTTAAAAAGAAATTTATGTGAATCAGGAACCCTGTAGTATCTGTCTGGCTTAACAGGAGCTGGAGGCAAGGAGTCAGACTGGACTCTGAAAAAACATCATCTACAGTGTCTAACACAGGTGGAATATCAAGGGGCCTGTGCTGAGGTAGTAAAAGGAAGTCTCTGAGCCTTTTCTTAGATTCAGAATAATCTTGGCTCTCCCAGTAAAAATGCTCCCTCATGGTATGCAGAGTTTCCCCAAAAGAATAATCCTCAGGTGGAGAGGCTGAAGGGATAAATTCTTAAGCATCTGAATCCACATAGGAAGGAAGAGAGTATTCCTGATCAGAAGAGGAATTATATGAAATGGAAACCTGATCTGAAGATTCATATTCTGTCTCTTGCCTAGGCTTTTTATCAGGAGGGGGATGGGAACCCCTAATCAAAGTAGTTAGGTCTCTGGCCATTTTGAGCATCTGTTTTTTAGACATGGAGGCCTGTCCATGGGGGTGTTGTACTTGTTTCTTTGTCTTTAAAGGTGCATTAGTCTTTGCCTTTGAAGCTGAAGTTGTTTTTACATATAATTGTGTTGGCCTGAAAACACCCTCAGAAATCGATGCCTGCTCAGCGGCTCCGGACCCATCTGAGGGAATAGTTTCCGAGGTTCCAATACCTTGAGTTTCCAGCGGCCTAGTCGACTCGATGTGGGAGTTGGTAGCAGCCTGTGGCTCTAAAGTAGTGGGTATCAGGGGCTGCAAAAGCACCTCAATGAGAACCGGAAAACCAGCGGCTGGCTTAGAAGAAGCCTCATCGTCAGTTTTGGACCTCGGATGCTTGTCCTTTTCTTTTTCTTTGCGTTTCTTGTGAATTGCAGTAGTCGGATGGCTATCTGACGACATTGTGTAATTAAATCTTCTGCCAAAATAGTGAAATGCAAAATCGTACCGACGCTTAATAGTGCTTTGGTTAAATCTAGCACAGAACCGACAATTAGCAACGTCGTGGTCAGGGCCTAGGCAAGGAATACAGTAAGAATGAAAGTCCTTATGAGGTATTTACTTCCCACAAGAAATACAATTATTAACTTTTTCTGACATCGGTCTGGAGCAAGAAAAAAGTTTCCCCAACGGGGTACTTAGCTTTTAATGAAGACTTCGGATCTGAAATTCGAACACGAAAATCTCAGGAGTCGGCAGACCGGCACTTGCAAACTGCTTTTGCTTTGGGCACCACGCGGCAAGAAAGACTGAAGAAAATGGCGTTGGCTGCATCTTTTATACCCCTGGTGCACTGACGTCAGGGAGGAGGTGACAGCAACCGATGCCTGACCTAGACTTTGGAATTCAGGCTGACTGCGGGTAGCCTGCCAGCAGGATAACTCAATTGTAATGACTGCAACAGTGAAACACGAACATCTGGAATCTGAAATGTCAGGGGACGTTGAGGGCTGGGACCATAAAGATTTCAGGTAACACTGGATTTTCTCATGTGGAGTCATGCAAGGGGTATTAAAGATGCCATAAGACCCATAATCTGTAGGAATTCTCTTTCTGAAACAGTAGTCTGAGTGGAAAACCTCAAAACAGATATAAATACAGATCTATTTTTTCCTGTAGAAGAAAAGTTCTTTGAGCTGTGGTTTCCAGAGAAATGCCAGAAAAACAAATTGGTGGCAAGGAGTCAGATAATATTCCTGTATGATTTCTTGGAATACCAGGCTGTGTAGGAGATTTCTTACAAAAGTTGTAGGCTACCACAGGAGCTGGACACTATCTACTGCTCTGGAGTATTCACAAATGGTAATACAGAAGAATGATAATGTAATCTGCACGTAGAAAACCTTATGAAACATCTGAAATCTGGATCTGTATAAATGTGATGATATGCATCTTTTAAATCTAAGGCTAGTAGGGGAATGAGAGGTAACAAGTTGCGGAGAGACAATCCAAATGGCTGCTTTGTCTACATTAGCATGGAATGTAAATAGATTTACAGGTGTACAGAATAGGTAAATGTTATTGAATTACATTAAGAAGATTAAAATGCAAAGAACAATGTTACAGGAGAAGTGTCTTGATAGAAATGAGCATGTGAATCTGACAGCAAAACATTTCAGGGAGAACATTCAGTAGAATATCAGGGACAAAGGAAAACGACAGTAATAATACTGATTGCAGGAGAACTCCCAATAGTGACGGAGGACGAAAAAAGGATAATAATGGTGGATTTGTGGTAGTAAGGGTTATTAGCAAAGGAGGAAGACTATGCTGTCATGTATTTATATTCCACCTAAAAAGTACAATTTTGTACCTACCATAAATGTAGATGTTCGAGTGTATACACTGCTGCAGTCATTACACTTGGTTTATCCTGCCGTCAGGCAGTTCCCCAGTCAGCCTGAGTTCCAAAGTCTTGGCCCGGCGTCGGCTGCTGTCACCTCCTCCCTGACGTCAGTGCGACAGGGGTATATAAGATGCAGCCAACGCCATTTTCTTCAGTTTTTCTTGCCCCAGATGTCAGGTGCCCCCAAATGGGTAGGCAATTCAAATTACCAATAAAACATAGATAGGCAAAGCAAACAACAACTTTTAGTTACCAGCAAATACTCCCCATAGGTAGTAAAGGGTAGAAGATATAGGTACGTACCAGCAAGTAAGAGGGGAAGGAGGGAGGGTAACCTGGACTGCAGAAGTGTATACACTCGAACATCTACATTTATGGTAGGTACAAAACTGTACTATGTTCATCGTGTTACACTGCTGCAGTCATTACACTTATGTAGAATCCCAAAGCTAAGGCAGGGTGGCTGGTTCTATAGGGCATTAGGTGTGGCTATAAGGCCCTGCAGCACAGCAGTGGCAAAGCCAGCTCTGGATTTAGAGTATAAAGGCAGATGGTAATGCTTGGTAAAGGTGTGCACAGAACTCCATGTTGCTGCTTCCAAAATGTCCTTGGTAGGCACTCCTCTGAGGTAGGCAGTTGAAGTGGCTGTTGCCCTGGTGGAGTGAGGTCTAATGCTACTAGGTATAGGTTTCCCATGGTGTGTGTAGCAGAAACGTATGCAATGCCCTATCCATTTTGAAATTGTCTGTTTTGAGATGGCTTTTCCCTGTGCTCCTGCAGCATATGCTACCAGTACCTGCTCAGATTTTCTGAAAACGTTGGTTTTGTCAAAGTAGAAGTGTAACGGCCTGTGAATGTCCAAAGAATGCAGTAGTCTCTCCCCTTTATTCTGTGGTTTTGGATAAAAAGTTGGCAAGTGAATAGTTTGGTTTAGAGCCACACTTGAAACCACCTTTGGCATAAAAGTAGGGTTAGTTCTTAAGGACATCCTGTCCTGGTGGAAAATGAGGAAAGGTTCCACTGCTATCAGTGCCTGTAATTCTGAAATTCTTCGAGCTAATGTTATTGCCAGGAGCAGAGCAGTTTTCCAAGAAATATATTTTAATTCTGCTGTGTTAGCTGGCTCAATGGGAGGTAAAGTTAATTTTTCCAAAACAAAGTTGAGGTCCCAAGTTGGAGTAGGTGCTCTACGGGGCGGTCTTATGTTTTTAGCCCCTCTGAGGTACTGTTTCAGCAAAGGATTAGAGAAAATTGGAGGATCCGTGTTGTAATGAGCAGAGATGGCAGAGGCGTGAATCTTGATGGATGAAAAAAGAGAGGCCTTTGTCCAGCATCTCAGTTAAATATTGTAGAATCTGAGGAATGTTTGGGACAAGAGGGTCAAGGCTGTGAGCCTGGTTCCAGGCACAGAATCTCTTCCATTTATCCGAGTAGGCTTTCCTGGTACTAGGCCTTCTGGCCTCCATAATGGCATCCATAACAGCTTTGGAGAGAGGCATTGTTTGCTTGACTAAGGAATTTTCCATGCAGCTAGGTTTAAGGTCTTTAGCTGACTGTGTATTATCTGATTGTTGTGCTGAATCAGCAGATGTGGGATTTGAGGCAATATCCAGGGTGGTTCTTGTGCCAAATTCTTTAAGATTGGGTACCAGTGCTGGTGTGGCCAGTCTGTAGCAATCAGGATCATCTTTGGCTCTTCTTGCCTGGCTTTTATGAGAACCTTTGGAAGGAGAGGCAGTGGAGGGAAAGCATATACTTGTAGGTTTTTCCAGCTGAATGAGAGGGCATCCACTTTCCATGCTTGTGGATGGTAACTCCTTGTGCAGCATTTCTGTAGCTAGTAGCTCGTTGGGGATGCAAACAGATATATGTCCGGGCTCCACCATTTCTGTATTATCATTTTGAATATTTGTGGATTCAATTCCCATTCGTGGGGATCCATGATGTTTCTGCTTAAGTCATATGCCAGTGTGTTTTTCTCCCCTGGCAGGAATTGTGCTTGCAGATGAACTTGATAGTTTAAAGCTGTGTTCCACAACGTCATGGCTTGTCTGCAGAGGGGAAAGGAGTGAGTGCCCCCTTGCTTGTTTATGTACCACATAACTGTGGTGTTGTCTGTTTTTAGTAGTGGTTGTCCTGGATGCAGCAGGTCCTTGAAAGCTATAAGGGCATTTTGTACAGCTAGCATCTCTTTTTGATTGATGTGAAGATGCCTTTGTTCTGCGGGCCACTTGCCCTGAATACATTTTACTGCCACGTGTGCTCCCCAGGCGTAATCCGATGCATCTGTTGTCAGTGCTTGCCTGGCTGTGGGTTGAGTAAAAAGCTGTCAAGGCTGTTGAGGTGACAAGCTTGAGCCCACCAGCGAAACTCCTGTTGAAGGCAAGGAATTAGTGGTATAACTGTTTCCAAACTTTGACAGTGTTGAGACCATGCACTCTTTAGGTACCATTGTAGTTTCCTCATATGCAGTCTGGCATATGGAATTAGTAGTATGCAAGATGCCATGTAACCCAAGGTCTGCAGAATTTTTCTTGCAGGGAGTTGGATTTTTGTTGCCATCAATTGAAAGTATTGAGTCAGTTGTCCTTGCTTGTCTGGCGTGAGATAAGCCATCTGGGCCGTTGTGTTCAGGCTGGCACCCAGGAATATTATCTCTTGTGAGGGCACTAGTTTTGATTTCTTTTCGTTTACTGTGCACCCCAGGCAACTTAATAACTGTTTTACAAATGCCAGATGCTCTAGAAGAATGTCCTTGCTCTCTGCTTGAATCAGGCAGTCGTCCAGGTATGGATAAATTTGAATTCTTTTCTGTCTGCAAAATGCAATAACTGGTGCCAGGCACTTTGTGAAGACCCTGGGCACAGTAGATAAGCCAAAGGGCAGTGCAAAGAATTGACAGTGCATTGAACCTGCTATGAATCTGAGGTATCTTCTGCAGTTCTGTCTGATAGGGACATGCAGGTATGCCTCCTTGAGGTCCAAGGTCACAAGCCAAGCTTTCTTGCCCAGCATAGGAAGAAGCTGCTGTAGTGTCAACATTTTGAATTTCAGAACATCCAGGTAAGTATTTAGAGAAGAAAGATCCAGAATGGGCCTCCAGGCTTTGTTCTTTCTGGGAACCAGAAAGAGTCTTGAATAAAATCCTTGTCCTTGCTCTTGTGGTGGTACCTCTTGAATAGCTCTCATTTCCATAAGTGCTGTAATTTGTTTTTGAGCCTCTGCCCATTGATTTGGTGGCAGATTTGGCATTCCTTTTAACCTTGGCAGTGTGTGAAAGTGGAACCTGTAACCTTGAGATACAATGTTGGGAACCCATTTGTCTTTGGTGATCCAATGCCAGTTGTGATAGAAAAGTGCTAGTTTTCCTCCCAAGGGGCTGCAAAGAGAGAGTTGTTTGGCAGTTGTAATGGGAAGTCATTGAGGTTGCTTTCTATATGGTTGGGGCCTGTCTTCCCCTTCTTTCTGGCCTGGTGCACCCCATTGTCGAGGCCTGTAAAGACCTTGTGGTTGGGCCTTTACCTCTCGGATGTCTGTATCTGCCCCTTTGGGGTCTGCCTGTAGCCGGAAAGGACCAATTCTTTGTTGGCCAATTTCTGCTAGATCTTGGTGGCTGAACCTGTAAGAAATCTTTTACCGTTTGCACAAATTATGCCTTATCCTCCATTTTCTTTAATACTTCTTCTGCCTTAACTCCAAATAACACACCCTGCTGTAAAGGTGTATCCAATAATTTTGCTTTAACATGATCTGGTAACGTATGTTCTTTTAACCAAGCAAGTCTTCTAATGACAGAGCCTGTAACTGCTGCTCTACAGGAGGCCTCTAAAGAATCAAAACCACATTGCAAAGTATGCTTTCCCACTTGTTCAGCTGCATGCAATAAATCCTGCATTTTATTTATAATTAGTAGGATCTGAATCTGGAAGCATTTTTTTGTTTTAAGTGAGACATCAAAAATTGTTGATATTTTAGCATGTGAAACTGGCAATTTAAGGCTCTCATTGCTAAGGCTGCAGACGTATATACTTTCTTTCCCCATCTGTCTAATGCTCTGGAATCTATGTCAGAGGGGACTGGATTTTTTGATGAGGCCTTAATCCCTTTGGGTCCCTGAGAAATAGTTTCAGGGTCAGCAACAGGGCTTTTATACAAAAATTTGTGTGAGTCAGGGACTCTGTAACATCTGTCAGGTTTAACTGGGGCTGGAGTTAAGGAGTCAGGGTTTAAGCTGGATTCAGTAAACACATTATCCACAATATCTAACACTGGTGGAACAGCAAGGGGTCTGTGTTGAGGTAATAAAAGGAAGTCTCTGAGCCTTTTCTTGGATTCAGAGTAATCCTGGCTTTCCCAAAGGAAATGCTCCCTCATGGTATTTAAGGTTTCCCCAAAGGAGTAGTCCTCAGGCGGAGAGGCTGATGGAACAGATTCCTCAGCATCAAAGTCCTCATAAGGGGGTAAAGAATATCCTAGGTCTGAGGATGAATCTGAAAAAATGGATACCTGGTCGGCGGATTCATAGTCTGCATCCTGTCTGGGCCTTTTATCAGGAGGGGGATGGGACCCCCTGATCAGAGTGATTAGGTCTTCGGCCATTTTGAGCATTTGTTTCTTAGGCATGGAGGCCTGTCCTGGAGAATGCTGTATTTGTTTCCTTGTTTTGAAAGGCGGCTAAGACTTAGTAGTGGGCTTAATGGTTAACTGAGTAGGTCTGAAAACACCCTCTGAAGCTTCGGGTTGCTCAGCTACTCTGGATCCCTCTGAAGGGTTAGCGTCGGTAGGCTGAACAACTTGTGCGTCCGAAGGCCCAGCCATCTCCACATGGGAGTCGGCCTGTGGTTCTGCAGAAGCGTTCAGGGGCTGCGAAGGCGCCTCAGTGAAAACCGGAGAACCGGCGACCGGCCTAGAAGAGGCTTCGTCGTCAGGTTTGGGCCTCGGATGCCTGTCCTTGTCTTTGCGTTTTTTATGTATTCCGGTCGTCGGAAGTTCCAATGGCATGGTGTAATTAAACTTTCTGCCAAAATAATGTCGGGCAAAATCAAACCGACGTTTAGTAGTGCGTTTGTTAAACCTAGCACAAAACCGACAACCAGTGACATCATGGTCTGGGCCTAGGCATGGGATACAATAGGAATGGAAATCCTTATGAGGTATTTGCTTCCCACAAGAAATACAGTTATTAACTTTTACTGACATCGGTCTGAGGCAAGAAAAAGTTTCCCCAACGTGGTACTTAGCTTTGTAGAAGACTTCAGTTTTGGATTCGGAATGAAAATCTCAGGAGTCGGCCGACCGGCACTTGTGAACTGCTTTTGCTTCGGGCACTGTGCGGCAAGAAAGACTGAAGAAAATGGCATCGGCTGCATCTTATATACCCCTGTCGCACTGACGTCAGGGAGGAGGCGACAGCAAATGACGCTGGACCAAGACTTTGGAACTCAGGCCGACTTGGGAACCGCCTGACGTCAGGATATCCCAAGTGTAATGACTGTAGCAGTGTAACACGATGAACAGAACATCTAGTATATAGAGATCAGAATCTGAGGAAAAATAATACGCTTTTTGTAGGGAATATTATTTATGGATGGGGTCTGGACCCTAATTTGCAATAGTGAGGATGTATCAGGGGACCAAAAAGGAAAATTATAACAAAAGATTGAAGATTTCTTAAGATGTATGTGAGAAAATTTGGTACGGAATATGTAAATTGTTAAGACACATATGAGAATACTTGGTATGGAATATGTGAATTCAGTAGCAGGAGCTCAAGACAGAATTTACACATTATTCCCAATATATGCTAAAAGGGCTAAACTGGAAAGAAATTACATTCCCAAGAGCATATTGTGTTTAACTGAAAGCTATGAGACTCATGCAATAACTGTATGAAATCATGCATCAATTAAAAACTAAGCTAAAGATGAAGGGTAATGATGTAAAAATGAGACATGATTTTCATACAAATTACAATTTACTTATTGCTATATACTGCTTTACCAGCCACATTTATGAAACTAAAGATACTGGTTTATATTACTGTAAATGTGGCTGGTAAAGTAGTATACTCCAATAGACATAATGGTCTACTTAACCATACTATCCTACTAGACATGAAATGTGCCCTTGAAACAGACACCAGACTACTAGAAAAATTATTCTGCTGTCACTTCTGTAACAAAGTTAATACGTAGATTAAAAACTATCTAAAATAAAATTTAAAAAATTCAAGGATGTAACTGTTATGGTAACCAAGATAAATTAGCTTTATTTGCAGATGATATTATTCTGTACCAGATAAAACCACAAAGGGACATTTCGGTGTGTAAAAACAGGAATGCAGGCAAGAGGGCTTGAGGCACGCACACAGTAGAAGTTTCCAAAGTTTATTCTTCAGACTTTGCTTCAAACAAATGATAAAACAATAAAAAACAATAACCATAAAGCACTTTTCGTCTCACCCCTTAGTGAGACTTCATCAGACAGTTGCAACAAGAATGTTTCAAACAGTATATACAAGTTTAAACCACATCAACTTCCTCCAAGCAAAAGGCAAACCCGCCGCCTCCAAGGTAAGCAGGAAAGAACAATTAACCCATTGTATGCTTCTTTAAAAATTCAGCTTCTTGTAAAACAAGTATGTATGCAGCAAATATATTTGCATATGTATAAATATAGCTCATCAGTTCGAAAACACTCTTAAAATACCTTTTAAAAGTATATTCAGAAAAATTTAAAAACCATGCTAACATTAAAACCAATAGTTAAGGTAACAGTAAAAAGTGAGAAGTCAAGAATGAAGTGTAAAACTGAAAACAGTATAAAATAAAATACTTTACCACTGTGTGAAAAAGTATTAAAATCTTAAATAACTTTCAATAGTAGTTAATAATGACAGTTCTAAAAAGTAGGATGAAGAAATATATAACAAAACACTTATATTAGCCCCATGTTGTCTGAATTTAAAACCATCAAGCTAAAAAGCTATAAAGACTGGAGCAGAGAAAACCATCCTGTAAAGGACATCTGGTGAATATGATAAAAGATGAAATAAGAGTGTACACATTCACATAAACAACTCTAAATGCAAACACATTCATGTATAGATAACAACTAAGTGAATGTGAATAACCATCAGCACTATGTATATGTATAAACATGTATATACCTAACTGAACAAATAAGTACATTTTTGACTATTTAGATAAATATTTAACATACCCTGTTTAAGCAAAAATATGAAACCTTTCTTGCAGGCTGAAGTGAATAAGGTATATATTCACTTTATTAAACTCTTTAGCTTAAGGATGCAAGATATGGAATAAACTTCATTCAGTCCTGGCGGGTAGCAGGCCCTAGTACGAAGTTGCCATATTAATTCCAGTTTTTCTAGGAATAATGAACTAGGGCCACCCCTTTCATCCCTCGTAACCTGGTCAATCACTCTAAATTTAAAAGAGTGTAATGGAAAGCACTCACATGTCTAGCCAGAGCATTTTCCTGCTTTGATGTTCTAATGCTGTAAAGGTGTTCGTAAACCCTTTCTTTTAGTTTCCTGTCTGACTTCCTAATATAAAAAGCTGGGCAGGCCTGACATTGGGCCGAATAGACTATACTTTTAGTATTACAGTCAAATCTTCCCTTTGACGCATAGGGCACTCCTCTGATCGAGAAGTTATCCCCAATCTCCATGAAGGGGCATTGGGGGCACATGCTACACTTTATCATCCCTTTCCTCCTGTTTCCAAAATTGTCTTCCTTCCTAGTCTGTAATAAGCTTTTTAAATTCCTGCCACGTCTAAAAACTACTCTAGGAGGGTCCTTCAATTTAGCATATAAATTGTGGTCAAGGACTATTAAATCCCAGTTCTTATTAATGATGTCTTTGCTATCATAACTATTGCTACTAAAAGTAGTAATAAAAGTGGACCCTACTAAAGGAGCATCATCATGAACCATCCGAACTTGGTTGATTTCCATTTGTTCTTCATTAATTTTAACCCCCAGTACAGGTTGGTACATGCCCCTATGCCTCGTTTTGTACTTCTCTTACCTGTTCCCTAACCATAGGTAGAGGGTATCCTCTCTTGATAAACATATCCTGAAGTTGATTACATTCTAGTAAAAACTCCTCTTGTGTGGAAACCATCCAAGCTGCTTGTACCAGTTGGCCTTTTACCACTGAACGCTTTTGAAATAGTGGATGACAACTGTCAAAATGTAAAAAAGTGTTCGAGTAGGTATCTTTCCTGAAAATACGAGCTGTATAGCAACCATTAATTAGGTCCTTTTTAAGTCAACATCCAGGTAAGCTATTCTTTCCATGTGGAAAGTATGTGCGAACTGTAAAAAAACAGTGGTATTATTGAGGTATGTCACTAGATTGTTAGCTTCCACCTCATCACCCTTAAACAACATAAAGATATTGTCCAGGTATCTTGTATAAAAGTGTATTTGGCTTCTAATTTCAGGTACATTTAAAATAAACTCCCTTGCCCAAGAAGCTATCACTAGGTTGGCGAAGCTGGCTCCACATGGGGAGCCCATTGCTACGACAATGGACTGGGTGAAAAACTTGTTGTTGAAGGTAATATAATTATTAGACAGCACTATGTCCAACAGTTCAGTGAGCAGAGAAATTAAACTTCTAGGGGCTTCCATTTCTAGCAGTAACAGGCTGAGCAGTTCTACACCCTCAACATGTGGGATGGATGTGTACAAATCTTTAACGTCTATAGTTAAGAAATTGAAGCCCTCATTAAACTGTAAATCCTGTATACTCCTTAAAAAGGACCATGAGTCCTTGCAGATCTGTTTTTGTAATTTTACAAATTTCTGCAAAAAATGGTCAATATATTTGGCTAATGGGTAAGTGATGCTATTCCTGGAATCCACAAGAGGTCTCATTGGTGGATCTGAGACACTCTTGTGGATCTTGGGGATGCCAAACAAAGTTGGAATTCTAGGTGCTGGCATACATAAGAAACTGTATACATCCATGTCAATCCTTGCCTCAATAAACAGTTCTTCTAAGTTAGCACAAATTCTCCCGTAAGCGATATTTAATTCGTTACGGAACACCTCCATGTATGCTTCAGTCATTACTATCCTTTCCATTCTACTGACATATTCATCATTATTCATTACAACCAGTCCTCCACCCTTGTCAGGTTACATCACCCTCACCAGTGCCTGTTGAACCAAATTAAGTGCTAGCTCTTCTTCCTTAGTAACGTTGTGACCCTTCCCTTTACTTTGATTTTGTACACAAATACAATTGAATAAGTCCACTTCACAAACATGTTCAAATATTGTTAATGTCGGGTGTAATGGGGGCAATAGGTACTATGTACATAGGACGGATTCTGAGGTTGTTGTGTAGCCCCAAACAAGTAACTAAAGTTACGCTTCCTTGTGAATAATTTTAAGTCAATTATAGTTTCAGCAAAGGAGGCTTTGTGAGATGGAACAAAGGTTAATCCTTTCGCTAATAAATCTGCTAGCTCAATGCTCACTTTCAGTGTGGAAAAATTAAACATTTTAAAGTCACCTTGGCTATTGTATACCAGTTCAAAGTTGTTCTCTGCACTGGGTTGTTGTGGGTCTGATACTAATACCTGTTCAAGTTCCTGTAGTTCATCCTGGGAAGACCCTGCCTCAGGTCGTACCCCGAAGCTTGTGACCGAAAATTCTGCTGGTTTCCAAAGTTGTTATTATTCCTATATTGGTTACCAGTTTCATTCCGGCCTCGTGTAGTCTGCCTTGAGGTGCCTATGGCCTGCTCACATAGGGGCGGACCCTGGCCCCTGTTGCCATCTAACCCAGGGTTGACCCCGGCTTGATAACCAGTACCATTCGTTGATCCAAAAATTCGGCCAAGGGCCTGACCAGTTTGTGATGGTGGGAGGTTAGGATAAGCAGAGTCAGATGCATATGCTTCCCCATCCCTGTTCAGTTTCTTTATTTTAGTGACTTTTAGTTCGGTAATATGCTGGTCTATACTAGTTAGGCATCTATCATATTCAAATTTGTACCTCAAAAAATAAGCATTTCTTCTTATTTTTTCATCTAATGCAGTTGCCTCTTTTAAAAGGGCTTCAGACATGATTCTATAGTGTTTACTCATCAAGTCCAATAATTCCAAACCGTGTCTATTAAACAACTTCAACAACTCCTCATGGAATTGTGAACCTTGAATGAGGCCATTCGGGTATTGCCAGGACCTCAGCCCTTTAGGGACAATACCTTCATTAGTACATTCTTTAAAATATGAAATTTCTAACTGTAATTTTTTATACTTCACCAACATTCCATCCAAGTTCTTCAAGTCAGTGGTGATATCCACAGCAGAGTTCTGTGTCCCATCAGCCAGGTCTCCCCTCCGAGTACTACTCGTCGGTTCAAACAATGTCGGCCACTCCTTTAGCCAACCTGTAACCCCAGAGTTGGAAGTCCTAATAAGCCCCAAGGGTTCAGTCTCTATTGGGTCTGCTGCTTGTTCAACCACTGTATTTCCACCAACTGTTGAAGTAGCCATGTATGCTTACATCAAGTAATGGTTCATCATTACCATTTGCACATCCATCCACAATGTTGAATCCGGGTTCGTCAAGGTTAGCGTCTATGCCAGGTCTTCGGGAGGATGATGTGGTAAGTAACCAGTGATTCCACTCTAGCTGTTAAACAATCCACTAGTTCCAGTAGTTTGCCCACCAGTAACGTTAGCGGGTCCGTACTCCCCTCCTGTGAGTTCAATACTGTAGCCTCTAGTGTTATACTCCCAAGAGCATGTTGTGTTTAACTGAAAGCTATGAGACTCATGCAATAATTGTATGAAATCATGCATCAATAAAAACTAAGCTAAAGATGAAGGGCAATGATCTAAAAATGAGACATGATTTTCATCCAAATTACAATTTACTTATTGCTATATACTGCTTTACCAGCCACATTTATGATAATAAAGATACTGGTCTATATTATTGTAAATGTAGCTGGTAAAGTAGTATACTCTAATAGACATAATGGTCTACTTAACCATACTATCCTACTAGACATGAAATGTGCCCTTGAAATAGACACCAGACTACTAGAAAAATTATTCTGCTGTCACTTCTGTAACAAAGTTAATACGTGGATCAAAAACTATCTAAAATAAATTTTACAGAATTCAAGGATATAACTGTTATGGTAACCAAGATAAATTAGCTTTATTTGCAGATGGTATTATTCTGTACCAGATAAAACCAGAAAGGGACATTTCGGTGTGTGGAACATTCTGACACAGTTTCAAGTTTTTTCCAAATAAAAAAAATATTGAAGATAAAACAAAGGCAACAGCTTTAAACTATGTACCCACACATGAATTGGTTCAGCAATACCCATATTTATGGGGACAGGATAAAATGACGTACTTAGAAGTATGGGTTAAAAAGGATTCTGTTATGGCAACTAAGGATATGTAGGAAGACACAAAACAAAAGACAATACAAAAAATGAGTACAGTAGAGAGTCAATTAGCCGAACGTTGGTTATCCGAACGTCAATTATCCGAACACAGACTTCCAAAGTTTTTAGATAGCAAAAATTATAAAGTCTGAATATGTAAAAATTATACATATTTGCTTGTGCATGTTTTTTGAGCTTGTAGCCCGCTTGTGTGCGAAAAATATTCTTTATTGGCCATTGGAATTGCTGAATGGTTGAAAAGTATATTCCCTTGCATGCAGGAAAAAACAAGATTTTATACGTTTTTATCCAGTTCAATATACGTTTGATTATCAGAACAGTTTGATTATCTGAACTACCATAGGTCCCAATTAGTTTGGATAATCAACTCTCTACTGTAACTGGAATACAGTTTTATGTACATGGACAGCAAGATGCAAGCAATGACATTGTTTTAGCCCCTTTAGGTTTACACACAGGTCATGCATATTTTATCAACCACAGAGGAAGTTATAGATAGCAATTAGTAAAGAGATTAAGGACTTTAGCAGAGAGGTGAAGAGGGCAAGAGTCAAGTGGAATAAGTTGATCCTTCCTCTAGAGCTAGGAGGTTGGATATTACCTGATTTGAAGGGGTATTTCACAGCTACACATTTAAGGCTCCTATATATAGCACAAACTGAAAGCTATAGTTCAAAGTGAAAAAGAATGATGATGAAAAAGCGGAAAAGCTCAAGAAATAAGGAGAGACTGGTATCTTGGATGCAGATCCTTAAGGAGAACAACAGTTACCATACAAAATATTATACTCAAAGTTGCAGAAAGTATTCTTAGAACTAAGCCAACACTGGAATGTAGAAAGGGGATTCTGCCAATAGGGATGACTGCAATTAGGGGTAAAGAGAACAGGCAAGAGGGGCTGGAATTTACTGGAGAAAACTGGCAAAGGAACAATGGCATTGGAAGCAAATAATTATAGAGGGAAAGGTAACAAAATGGGAAGAGTCCAAGAATACATTTGGACTGCAAGCTACAGATTGCCTTCCCTATCAAGGACTGATATCGGAGTATAGGCAGAGAGAAAGGAATAGGGGGATCCTAAAATGAAAGACTGGCACTGGTAGAGTTTTTAGTAGAATCTACAAAAGAAGCTGCTATTAAAAAAGGAATAATTAGTAGAGCATATAAAATATTGCTTGATAACTATAAGAATCAATCAGAGGAGGTTAGAAAGGACTGGGAAGAGAGACTGGATAAGCAATTCACAAAAAACAATGGGAGGATATATGCATGTCTCCCAAATATGCAACAAAATCTAGAAGATTTAGGATTTTTGCTTGGAAATTTTTACCCCAGATACTCCAGAGAATTTTTCCTCAGGCAGACGGCAAATGTTAGAGGTATGATGGAGAATAAAGAGGTATTTGGGAATATATTTTCTGGGAGTGTGGTGAGTTGGAGGGCTTTAAGGATTCCCTGCAAGATGCATTGTCAGAGATGCTGGGTGGGCAAAGTGGTGTGACAAGGGAGGTGATTCTTCTGAGCTATGATACAGAATCAGAATTGTCTAGACATAGTAACGCCTTACTGTGTCCAGTTATGGTAACTACCAAAAAAGCAATTATTACAAAATGGAAATCAAAATCTAAACCAAGTATACTAGAAGTAGTGAATATAGTAACAGAGGTAAAACAACTGTCTGGAACTTTAGAAAAGGGTAGGAGCAAACTACAGGAAAAAATGGGAATTAAGGGAACAATACATACAGAGGAAGAGTGAGGTTTAAAAGATGGCTGGACTTAAACGAACTCTGTAATGTTTGAAAATTACTGGGTAAATTATAAGTGATGTATAATGTTTGCACGTACACTTGGGGGAGGGTTGGGCACATGCCCCTGTAAAAAAAATGTAACCACTATGGGAACGAGTGCTGCAGAGTACTTGTTGCCTGATATGCTGATAAGCACGGGAACAGCTGGATGGATGAATGGATAATGTTTGCGACTGGGAGTGTTTCAGTATGGTTTGTGATGTACAATGCTTGCAACTACGACTGTGGAGCTGTGGTTTGTTTTCATTTGTATAAATTTACGATTGCCTATGTCTTAAGTGATGGTTTAATAAAGATATTTCTTGTGTAAAAGAAAAAAAATAGAAAAAGGGTAGGAAATGGATAATTTATGCAATGTTGCTTAGGTTATATGATATATAGCAAAATATGTGAACTATAATGTTTGTAACGTGAACTTCTTAATACAATTTGATTGCTTTTATATAAATGTAAATTTGCCTATGTCACAAGTGATAATTTAATAAATGTGTTTAAAAAAAAACAAGAAACCAGTTGTGCAGGTCTGGAAGATGACAAATACCATCCAAGACAAAAAAGGTATGGGAAATCATGGAACTCCATATTTTACCAATTTCAAAATACTAAATTTTACTTAGTCCAGGGGTTCTTCAGAGGAAAGTCTTCTCCATGACTGCCAGTCTTGGCAGCTATTTGGCAACCAGTTGATCTTTTAATGGAAAGAATAATTTTAAACCTGCATGTCAAATCTCTACAAATATGTGCTCTCTATATCAAATGATCTTTGAGAAAGTCTTCTGCTCCAGTTATATGTTGGGGATTTCCTATGAAGCGTCAGACAGGAATGCGTGCTTAGTTGTTACACCCAACAATTCAAACCTTACCCATTCAGTAAGCATAACTCAACAAAATAATTTGGCTAATGAACTTACAGATGCTTAGTTTTTTGAGTGCCAACTTAGTGGAAAGTGTCTTGTGAATAATGTACCAATGAGAAGTGCAACCTTTGAAGAAATGATAAGCAGTCCTGTATATTTTAAAAACATACAAGCTATAGAAAACATTCATTCAGGGCACAAGCACTTTTGTATCCCACACCTAATTAATTACTTACAATACGCAAAAGACTGGACTACTTCTATCTAGAAAGAGAATAGTCAAATATTCTTTATCCACTTGTGTGATCTTGAAGTTTGCATAATTAAAAAAAGGGGAGAGTTGATGGAGGATTTTCTCCTACAAATCAACTGCTTTTAATTGCTTCCACATTTAAATGTATTCTGCTCTGCCATTCTCATACAAAAACTGTATGAAATAAATTGTGACACTTTTAATGTAGAATGGCCATGTCAAATTTTATGAAGCTCTGTTCACTGAGCTGATGAGAAATGAAATTACTTTCATTCAGTTAAAATAAATCCAATATAATACAAATGTACATGCCTTGGTTACAGGAAGATCAATCCACAGCTGCTGGTCGAAGATGCTGTCCGCTCACAAAGGAGGATGGTGGGAGGATCCACTACAGAAGGTCTCAAACCAGGAGTGCAAGTTTCCCTAAGGATGATTACTGTCAAGTGTGTCAGGTTCTAAGTGTCCGAATACAAATGGTTGAGACTGAAGGCAGAATACTTGCACTATGACATACTGGTGTGCACTCAGATGGAGAGTCGCACCTTTATTTTATCTAGTGTTGTACATCATGCAAGTAGTATACACAAGCTTAAGAAGTGTGGTGGTTTCACCCACATTAAGATATAGGGGCGTACCCTCCTTTGAAAATGCTTATTTTAGTGTTTTTCAGCTGATATGTTATCAGACAGTCAAGAACAAGCTATTTTATTTTATTTTGTTTTGGGGGGGGGTCAATCATACTCTATTTTATAACAGGAACAAGAAAGCATAACTGTTATATCAGACCTCTGCACCATTTTACAGTAATTAACTGTTGGGAAGAATCCCAAGAGTGAAAATGAAACTTTCTTGAGTTAAAAGATGAACTAAAGTCTAGACATAAGGGCTCAGAAGGCTGACTCATGAAACAGCAAAGTGACAACAGGCTTGACTCCCGGACTCCAGTCCAAGCAATAATACTTGGGTGATAATGTGAACTGATAACCAAATAACTGTGACACAGAAGTCCACAATGGTAACATTTATTAAGTAAGAAATGGAAGCAGCAATGCACCTCAAGCAGGGGTTGTTCACAGCCACATTTTCAACAGGCAGTTGGTGTTAGTTACCAGGTTGCAAAATGCAATACAATGAGCAATTCACTTACAAAAGTTTTGGTCAAGACACAAAGCCCGTATCTGTCCAAAACAAAATAAACAACTGCACTGCCCTCTAAGAATAAAGTAATGCTTCAGGTAAAAACTGAGTTAGAACTGCATGTCCAGTTTATGAAGGATACTGTTTCTGGAAAGAAAACAGGAAGATGGGTAGTCTAGTTTAAGGACATTTTCGGGAACAAACATGGGTTACCTTCTATGTGACACCCAATCTTTCAGAAAAACAAACAGGGTCCCTGCAGTTATGGACATGAAGCTCAACAATCTTACTGGAAGAGGTGATGGCAACCAGAGTCAGCATCTACTAGAAGACAAACCTCACAGCTCCCAAACTCACTGCCTCAAATGGTGGATAGGCAATGTATATCAATTAGGAAGTTTAAGCCCTAAGAAAGAAAATAAGTTCTTCCATGGCAATCAGAAATGCAGAATTTCATTTGGAAGACTTTACAATAAATGGTGGCTACACAGTTCTGCCATCAACAAGGTCACAATCTGCAAGGAGGACCCATAGCATACATCTTGACTGTGAATATTACACGTATATGTACCCAGTGTTAAAAGAGACGAGCCCTTCTTAATTATGACCTCTGATGATGTAATTTCTGGATTTGACTGTGTTACACTAAGAAATGGCAAAACTGTGGCCTGGCCTAGAAATACTTCTATTTTGTGTGTCCCAAATCTGGAAATAACAAGGGGTCATCTTGCATCATCAACTGAAATTATGATGTTGCCAACAGTGCTCAGTATCATTCCTCAATGACTCATAAAAAGTCTCACAATAGAATTGCAGGAGTGTGAATTGACTGCCTTGGATATGACACCATTCCTACCAATGCACACTTAGTGTAGTCACAGCTGGGCATACTCATGGCCATGTCTAAACCCTCCCTGTGGTTTATGATCCCTTAAAAGAAGCATGTAGCATGTGGAGCTCAATGATTATGCTTTGAAATAATTGACAACACGATGAATTTGCTATGCACTTCTCTGATGTCAGACAAGTGCATGACAACTTTTGCAGTACACAGAGCTTGCTGATTATACTCCAAATCTGGGAAAAGAGAAACTTATTATGTAGCTTTCTGATGTCAAAGAGGTGCATAATAAGTTTTCTTATGTACCTTTCAGAGTTGTTATGCTCTTCTCTCTCTCTCTGAAGCATATAAAGCATTCAACATGCAAATGCAGTGGGAAATGGTAAAAGCTTTAAAAGCTGTAAAACACTTAATTCAGCCACACCAAAAAAGAAAGACTAAAGTGCTTTCTCAGCTTTCAAATCCATCAGCGATACACTTAGTTTCTGGCTGCTATTGGAATGCCACTGTCAACTGTCTTATGGTTTTCAAAGTTGTAAAACATTTTGTGGCCTGATATTTTTCTCTCTGTAACTAGTACAGCATCAGAATAAATGAAGCAACATGTACTACAAAGAATTATGATTGAGTTTCTCCAGTCATTACCTGTTATGTGTTCCTGACATAATTGTCAAGCTTCATTTTGCAAGGTTAACTTCACTCTACTTTCAAGTTGAATTCTGAACATCTAACAAGTTGGCTATGATTGGAAACCCAATCACAATTTTCTATATTAGACACTTCTTGAAGCTGTTATGCTCTATACTTTTTGTGCCCATTTCTGCAGTTGCTTCATACTTTCCAAGTATTCCGATCCGTTACTGGGTTTAACAGCCTCTCATTTCATCCCCCAGACTAACATAGATTATTTTGGCCCATGGCCATCATAGGACATAAGGGTATCTGGGGGGGGGGTCTCACCAGCAACTACATCCATGAGGGTAGGAATTTTTTTTTACCACTTTTTATCCCTCTCCTTCCCTGATGCCAATCCTTGGATTTAGCATAGGATTAACTCAGCTTTGAACGGACCATGCCTCCCCTCATAAGGTGTTGAGATGAATGTTCCTCCCTACCAGTGCCTCGGAAGTCTGAGCCTCTAAACGAAACTCAGATCACCTGGGCTATAGCTAGGACTTTATCCCTGTATAATACTGCATTGGCATTATGCTCTAGTCTTGAACAACAGCGCATGTGGTAGTGACCACAGAACAGCACTGGAAATTTTAACAGCTTTAAAAACTGCAGTATACTCTGCCCTGCCTCACATGAAAATAAATATTGTGGTAGAGTGAAATGTCTAACAGCATTTAAAGTTGTTCGATCAGAGGTACACCTCACGTCTGGCCACTGTCTGTATGGTACTTTTAAGTGCCTTGTAGTTTTAAAAGCTATGAAACACTTGGCACTCTACACTTTTTTCTCTAACTTACAGCACATTGGATCAGCTAAAGCTCTGTGTAGTACAAAGACTTATGGTTTCTCCAATCATAGTGCATTACTTATTTGTTCTTAAAATGGATGTCAAGATTCACCTCAATTACAATAGTCTTGACATTCATTTCTCAAACAGATAACAAGCTGGTTATGACTGAAGGCTTGATTATAATCCGCTATGTTCTGTAGCTACAGTGGATATAAAACAGCCAAAATTGTTACTGACAAGAAAAAAACATTTGTATTTCCAAGTGAATGTTACTTGTTGAATATTTTTTTTTGGAATGTACATTTTTTTTCTTTTCTGTATTATGTAACATTTACTTGAAAAATGGATATGTATATACATGATATGCATTTGTACTTGGCTGCACTATGCACTACTATGGATTTTATACTTCCTTCCTATGTACTTGTATTTTTTTTCCAGAGCTTTTCTCCCCACGACTCCAGTGAAAACGGGCTCCTTGTAGCCCAATGGACTATCCTGGGAAACAAACTGCAAATAAATAAATAAAATAAAATAAATAAAAGTGAATACCAGTGTGTTCCACTGAGTATGCTGGTTCATGTTTCAATCCCGAGTACGAAGCACATAAGAAGAAAGTAGTAGAATAGATGAATTCAGTGCTTCTCATGAGCAGTCACATGACGAGACAACACAAGCCAGCAGTAATCAGATGGAAAGTGACATACAACTTGACAAAGCACTTCATGTGAATAGTGTCATAAAAGTTCTGAAAGTACTAACCTATTTGCCCTAAGAATGAAGTGTGGGACAGTAAGGATGTAAAGGTATTTGTTACCCTCCCAGATACACACCAAAGCAAAGACACACCACTCATACAGTGGCTACAAAAAGGATACCCATGTCAAATCTGTTGAAATGTATTCCATATGCACCAGCTTCACGAGATGAATGCCCTAAACCTGAGATTAAATTGTGAATGACAAAAAAAATTTAAACTTCATCACAAAAAAGATACAACAGTGTACACTGTGAATAAGAGCCTGGCTACTATGACATTTAAAAAAAATTTTTTTTTTATTTATTTTTAACTGTGAAAAAAATATTTATGAGAAATGTATGAATATATATATATATATATTCATGGTGCATCAAACTACAGCAGAATCTACTGCCTGAAGCCTGGCAGTGAAGACACATATTCTGACAAAATTCAAGTTACAAATGATAATCTGTCAGAACTTATGCTGCAGCTTTGCACTGCAGAGTAGCTTGACTGAATGTATCAGTAAACAGCTGAATATAATATTATTGGCCGCTATTAAGTTGGTCGATCCATGTGTAGACTGAAAAAAGCCCTGGAGAAAAATGTACACCTTTGGCATTATTGTATGTTGTTGTAAAGAAGCTAACAGTTCAAATAAGAACCACAACTGCAAAATATAGCAAGGCAGGTAATCAGTGAGCAAGGTTATCAAAAACAGATTAAAAAAAAGTAGAAAACTGTAAATCTTGCAAACATTGGTCTCATTGTAGATTTGTGAAGCATGATAATCAAAAAATGTGCAAAAGTTACAAAGTTATAAAATTACATTTTAGCTAAAGCTTTAAAGACTGATATCCAAAATAAAGTATGCTGATATGAGCCAATAAACCTAAATATGAGTAGAAAACAGATGCAATTAAAAAAAAATCACTAAATATGCTGCCTAAAGTTTTTGAAAATTAACTCATTTCTGCAAGGATGGCTATGAACTACACAGTTCACAATTACTGCTAGATTTTAAAGCAATGGACACATCATGTTAGATGTGTAATAAACTTAATTTTCTTTTGTTACACAGCAAAATACTGCATGCCATTTTTGCTGTGATATTTAAAGCAGATGAATTGTACCTATTTTTTATTGATGTCATCAGGTTTTTCACAGCTGTATATTAACTACAGCACTTATACTAAAACATCAATAGGTTCATAGGTTAGTACCAGGATAACTGTCCTTGCAGGCCAATTTAAGCCTAGCCAATTTTGCCATTTGGTGCTTAAAATTAACTTATCACACTGGGATTTAGATTCACCTAACCCTTTCCAAGACCTATACTTACATATTACTCCAGTGATAATTACTAGATCAAAACATAAATATTTGGTGGAGACCCACGCACTGAAATCAAGCATTTAGAAGCTGCTTCTGTCCCCTAACAGTACTGGGAGGAGTCCTGAGGTAAAGTTCTTATTTCCCATATACTGATCCATCCAAGTTACCGTTGAATGTGGTCAACAAGATATATTCATTTTAAGTACCAAATGGGATAACTGGCTAGGCAGTTAACTTAGTATGAACTATGAACCTATGTATGTTGATGCCAAAGTTGTATGTTCAGAATTAGATCCATAATTGTTTATCTGAAGTGTGTAAACAATTAAATAAAAACAGCAGTATGTAACAGCAATTCACAAGTTTTATAAACAGTCACTGCACAATACTGACATAGCTACTTAAAAAAAAACTGAACTTTTACATTTTTTTGCATACTCTTGCCCTTGCTAGCTTTCAACCATCAAGCCCTTCCTGGTGAATTGGCCTTTTCATTTCCCATCATCATGGCAAGGGTTGACAAGAAGGGGCCATCATTTAGACAACCATTAGGGGTGGTTCAAGAGTTTTCTGCTTTTAACCCTACAATTCATTTCCTGCAGATGTCCAGCTTGTGAAGCAGAAGGGGGATGTGCAAAGGATTGCCGCTCTTGTCGTCTCTCTCTTCTGTAAGGGATGTTGCCAGCAAGTAGTCTTGCCCACTCCTCTCTTCCCTGGTCTCCACATCCCTTTGTGCTGCCCAAGTACCCAATACCCTCCGTACTCCATGGGACAGGGGAGCAGGCCATGCCCCTTCATCCTCTCCATCCCTGCCTGGCTCTTCTAGTATTGTTGTCGCCAATCAAACCTTGGTTACTTAGGCTTCAGTAAAGGCTCCATCCCTCTGCACCATGCAGTCAGATCTGAATTTTGAAAATTGCTGTTACACAATTATTTTTTTGTGGGGAGGGGAGGGGCACTATACCCTTCCATGCCTCCATCACCTCTACTGGTTAGTTAAACTAAATCTGAAATTGCTGTACATCAAAGCAGGGGTTTATAGACTACACAAAAGTACCATAACTGCTATTCTGAGATTGTAATTGTGGTTCTCGGAATTTCAACAGGGACTCATGCAACAGTTATACTATACTGCATAGCAAAGAACTTAAAAGACCCTTTACAATATAGCTTTGAGGCTGCAGCAAAATCACTGACAAACTATGTATCTTCTATAGAAAAAGCTGGTTTTAAAATACATACCATCCGGTATTTGAAGGCACCTTCAAATTTAAGACCTCTGTGGCAGGAGCCTCTGTTGTCAATCACCACTACCACGTAGCCCAAGGAAGCCAATGTGTTCAGACGGGAGTGCTTTACCCCTTTAAAATGGTTATTCACAAGCTGTACCTGCAGGAACATGAGAAGGTACTTCAATATTTGCTGGTAACAATAATTCCTCTCCAGTGTCAGTAATTTAGTGAAAAAGAAAGAGGTATTTCTTACAGCACAGTAAGGAATCAGTGAACAAACATTCACAGATGCCAGAGAAATTCACTTATTTAACTTTCAGGTTACTCAGCAGAAGCAATTTAAGACCTTTACATACTTTGACTCCTTACACACTAATCTTTCTCTTTTACACTTCAGATGATCTCAATCCATAAATAACGGCAGCTACAAGTAATACACAACTTTTCCTCATATAAGAGTTATTTTTCCCTATAAAATTATTGCTGACTTAAAAGATACATTCACTTGCAATATTAGTTGACCTACAAAGGAATCAGTGCTTTAACAAATGGGAAAGAATAGTTGTGTAAAATCTTACCATAATAACCACAGATGTTCTTCTCTTCTATGTTGCAGCATTCTTTATATATGGGTAGTATTCTGCTACTCAACCTGACGTCAGTGTTGTATACAAAAGCTTCAAGCTACTGCCTATACGTGGGACGTCGCACATAGGCTCTTGAACATCAGCCATAAAAAAGACAACAGCATACACAATCCTCAGAATAAAGTAGCTCCATGAGGAAAAATCCAAAGGAAGACCAAGGAAATAGTTATCCAAATAATGAGCAAGCTCTAGGGGGAAGGTGGGCGGGAGAGAATACTGCAACATAAAAGAGAAAGACATAGTACAGTTGTGTACACTTACCATAAATGTAGATGTTCGAATGTATTCACTGTTGCAGTCATCACACTTGGGTTATCTGCCTGTAGGTAGCCCTCAGTCGGCCCGAATACCAGAATCTTGGGATTTCTGCAACGGATGCTGTCGCCTCTTCCATGACATCAGGTCGTCAGAGGTATAAAACATGCAGACAACGCCATTACATCAGTTTTTCTTGCCCCAGATGTCAAGAGTCCCCAAAAAAGGATATAACATCCAATAACATGGTGTGGAACACCTCCAGTAAAAAGTAAATACCACTGCCGTCAGATATGGCCAAAAAGAGGATAGGTAGAAAGTATAGAAAAAGTCAGGGGGCTGGAGGGAGGGTAACCAGGACTGCAACAGTGAATACACTCGAACATCTACTCGAACATCTACATTTATGGTAAGTGTACACAACTGTATTATGTTCTTCGTGTTTCACTGTTGCAGTCATCACACTTGGGTTGATTCCCAAAGCTGAGGAAGGCTGGAGGCATCAAGAAGTATTAGGGTTGGCTAGAAGGCCTTGTAAGACTGCTGTGGCAAATCCAACTCTGGATTTAGAAAAGATAGGTAAGTGGTAATGCTTCATGAAGGTGTGTACAGAACTCCAGGTTGCAACTTCCAGGATGTCCCTGGTAGGGACTCCACTGAAAAATGCTGTAGAGGTTGAGGTAGCCCTAGAGGAATGAGTACTGATCCCCTGTGGGATAGGTTTTCCATGGTGTTTGTAGTAAAAATGGATGCAGTGTGCTATCCATTTGGAAATGGTTTGCTTTGAAATGGCTTGCCTTCTGCCCCTGTAGCAAAGCTGACTAGCAGCTAGTCAGATTTTCTGAAAGGTTTAGTCCTGTCAAGGTAGAACCTAAGCTGCCTGTGCACGTCCAAGGAGTGCAGAATCCTTTCCTCTTTATTCTGAGGATTAGGCTAAAAGGTTTGGTAAATGGATGGATTGATTTAAAGCCACACTGGATACCACCTTGGGCATAAATTATGGGTTAGTCCTGAGGGAAACAGTCTTGGCTAGCACAGGAAGAAGCTGTTGCAGTGCAAGCATTTTGAATTTTGGGACCACCATGAAGGTGTTGAGAACTGACAGATCCAGGATGGGGCGCCAAGAGCTCTCTTTTTTGGGCACCAGAAGCAGTCTGCAGGAGAAACCCTGCCCTTTTGCTCTGTTGGAACAGGTCGAATAACCCTGATACTAAGAAGAGAAAGTACTTGCTTTTGAGCCTCTGCCCACTGGTTTGAAGGAAGGTCTGGCAACCCGCTTGGGGCTGTCAGTGAGTGGAAGTAGAATCTGTATCCCTGGGATACAATGTTTAGGACCCAACTGTCTTGAGTAATGGACATCCATTTTTTTGCATGGAGGGCAAGTTTTCCTCCTAAGCGTGCAAGTACATGGGCATGGCTAGGAAGGATGATAGACAAGTCATTGTGAATTTTTTCCATAAGGGGGAGGCTTACCACTCCCTGTCTTTGTGGTGGAAGCACTCCATTGTTTAGATCTCTGCACACCCTAAGACTGTAGTCTTGGTGGTCTGTTGCCCCTGGGTTTAGATTAAAAAGGCCTGGGAGGGACTGGAATGGAGCAGTTTTTAGAAGGCCAATGCCTACTGAATCTAGGTTGCTGCCCCTGTAAGAAATATTTAACAGTTTGCATAGATTTAGCCTTTTCCTCCAATTGTTTAAGAACTTGTTTTGCTTTTGTGCCAAAAAAATGCTCCTGGTTTAATGGAGCATCTAGTAATTTTGCTTTGACATGGTCTGGCAAGATTTGTTCCTTCAGCCAAGCATGTCTTCTCAGTACAGACCCAGTGACAACAGCCCTGCAAGGTGCTTCTAAGGCATCAAAGCCACACTGCAAAGTATGTTTATTAACTTGGTTTGCAGAATGCAGTAACTTATACATTTTTGTTTTTGTACAATCTGGAAGCAACAACATTTTTTGTTTAATTAGTCCCATAATATGCTGCTGGTACTTCAACATGTGAAACTGGCAATTCAAAGCCCTGATGACAAGAGTTGCAGAAGTATATACCTTCTTACCCCATCTGTCTAAAGCTCTAGAATCCCTGTCCAAAAGGGTAGGTTTTTTAGCTGTAGAAGCCTTAATGCCTTTAGGTTCCTGGGAAATGGTCTCTGGATCCCCAGTGGGATTCCTAGAGAGAAAGTTGTGAGAGTCAGGTATTCTGTAGTACCTGTCAGGCCTTTCTAGGAGCTGGTGGTAAAGTATCAGGAGTAAGACTGGATTCCATGAAGACATCATCTACAATATCCAGGACAGGAGGTATAGCTAGAGGCCAGTGCTGAGGCAAGTCTAAAAATTTTCTGAGTCTCTTTTTGGACTAAGGGTAGTCCTGGCATTCCCAGCGGAAATGCTCTCTTAAGGTATGCAAGTTTTCACCAAAAGAAAAAAATCCTCTGAAGGGGAGGCAGAGGGAATGAAATCCTCTGCATGTGAATCCTCACAGGTAGATAAGGGTAAGTCCTGGTAATCAGAGGGATCAGAGTCATCGAACTCATGGTCTGTGGAATCAGAAGGAAAATCAGTTCTTTGTCTTTTAGAGGGGGGAAGGCTGGCTTTCCCTAATTAAGGTTATAAGGTCTTCAGCCATTCTAAGCATTTGATTCAGTGGCATGGGAGCTTGACCATGCCCTTTGGTTGTCGGTTTTCTAGGTGTAGTGCGAACTATGGGCCTGAGAAACTCGGCAGTTTTAGTCAAAAACGAAGTTGTCGGTTTAAAACGAACATCAGAATGTCAGAATACACCCTCAGAAGCTGGTGCCTGCACAGCGGCTCCGGACCCATCCAAGGTAGAGACATCCGCAGGTTCCATAGTTGAAGAAGCATCTTGCGGCATACCGGACTCCTAATGGGTCTCAGCAGAGGCCTGCGAATCTGTAGAAGTGGGTATCAGAAGCTGCGAAGGCGCCTCACTGAGTACCGGCCTACGCGTTCTGTCTCTGACTTTATCCTTACGTTTTTTCAGAAGATCGGTAGTCGGATGGCTTATCGAAGCCATTTCGGAATATGGAGAACAACAGCAAAAGAATTTAGTGACAAAGATAGCCCTATGATGAATAATTCAGGTGTTAAACAGGGCACAAAACCGACAGTGAGGAATGTCGTGGTCTGGGCCTAAACAGGTGATGCAGTAAGAATGAAAATCTCAGAGGTATTTGTTTTCCACAGGCAAGACAATTGTTAACTTTTTCTGACATCGGTTAGAGCAAGCTAAAAGGATCCCCAACGGGGTACTTAGCTTTAGAAGACTTCAGGTTTTAAACTCGAACAATGAAAATTTCAGGAAGCGGCCGACCGGCACTTGGGAACTACTTCTGCTTTGGGCTCCCACGTGGCTAGAAAAGCTGATGTAATGGCGCCGGCTTCATGTTTTATACCCTTGACGACCTGACATCATGGAAGAGGTGACAGCATCTGACGCAGAAATCCCAAGACTCTGGTATTTGGGCCGACTGAGGGCTACATGCAGGTAGATAACCCAAGTGTGATGAGTGCAACAGTGAAACACGAAGAACATTTATGGCTATGATAAGATTTTACACAACTATTCTATGTCCTTCTGTTCATAAGTTGCAGTATTCTTTACATATGGGGAGAGTGGAAAAGCTGAAAAGGAACCCAGGGAGGGGGAAGTAACAGAGATAGAGATCAAGCAGACATTTTCCACAAATCCATGCAGGATTTCTCTGGCAAACCTGCTCTGGCCCTAGAAATAGAATCCAACTTGTAATGTTTTGTAAAGGTATGAACAGAAGAACAAGTGGCAGGTTCCAAAATGATTGAGTATCCAAATCCCTGAAGGAAGCCCTTGAGGATCTAGTGGAATGGGCCTTAACAGAAGTGGATAAGGATTTCCCATGAAAATGATAGCAAAACACAATGGCCTTAGAAATCCATGAAGAGAAAGTTTGCTTAGAAACAGGCAAACCCAGAGCCCTGAGATGGAAGTACACAAATAATCGATCATATCTCTGACAGACTTAGTTTTTTAAAGATAGAATCTAAGCTGTCTATGCAGATCTAGGGAATGCAAAATTCCCTCACTAGGAGATTGTGGAGATGAGAAAAAAGTAGGCAACTAGATAGCTTGATTTAAGGAAAGATCATTAACCACTTTAGGCATAAACGATGGCTTGGTTCTCAAAGAAACTCTTTTCTTATGGAAAACTAGGAATGGTGGTGAAGCCATTAATGCATGGATCTCAGAAACCCTTCTGGCACAGGTAATAGCTATCAGAAGTGCTCTTTTCAAAGTACAAAACTTTAGAGAAGCATAGGGCGCTGGTTCAAAAGGGGCCTGAGTCAACTTCTACAGGACAAAATTAAGATCCCAAGGAGGAGAAACTGGCTTCCTGGGAGGATTCATGTGTAGGACACCTTTTAAGAAAAGCTTAACCTCCAGCCTGGAAGCCAATGGAGGATGAAAGGGAAAGCTAGCAGATAAGGCAGAACAGTGGACCTTAATAGAAGAATAAAAAAGACCACTGTTAAGCAACTCTCACAGGTAAGATAATACCAAAGGAATACCTGCAAAAAGGGGGTCCTTTTCTCTTTTTTGGCACCAGATAGAAAATCTTGTCCACTTTGAAATGTAAGACTTCCTAGTATTGGGTTTCCTGGTCTCCTGCAAAACCAGAAGCACGTCCTTAGAAAAAATGTGCCTAAAAGGAATCAAAGGTTGATCACCCATAAGGTCAAGTGAACTGTTAACAGCTATTGGCGAATTAGAGATCCCTTGTCCTGAATGAGTAGGTCCATCCAGTGAGGTAACTTGTAGTGATGGCCCTTGGCTAAATGCAGACAAAGAGGGAACCAAAGCTGTCTTGGCCAAAAGGGAGTCACTAACAAGATTTTTGTTTTCTCCTGTTGAATTTTCAACAGGACTTTCTGAATTAAAGGAAAGGGGGGAATGCATAAAGAAACATTCCCTTCCATGAGAATGATAGGGCGTCCACCTTCCAAACCTGAGGATGAGGGACCCTGGTACAGAAAAGAGGAAGCTGTCTGTTCTGAGGGGAGGCAAACAGATCCATCTCTGGAGTACTCCACTGGTGAACTAGATCCAGGAACACATCCCTGTGAAGCATCCACTTGTGGGTTTGTGTCATAGATCTGGTTAATGCATCTGCCACCAAGTTCTGAGCAGAGGGAAGGTACACTGCCTGTAGTGAGACTTTGTACTGAATAGTCAACTCCTATGCCTTGATGGCTAAGCGATAAAGAAGATAAGATTTTGTGCCCCCCCCCCCTGCTTGTTTATGTGCCAAAGGACCGTAGTGTTGTCCGTGAGGATTCTTGATGGGTCCTGGAAGGAACACAGAGTGAAAGGTCTGTAAGGCTAGAATCAGTGCTCTCATTTCCCTGATACTGATGTGTTCTTTCCTTTGAGACTGGGACCAAAGGTCCTGAACTTTTGTGGAAGCAAAAGCTGCTCCCCATCCTAACTCTGAGGCTTCTGTATAAGTTCCTGTACTGGTTGAGGAATTTGAGGGGGTAACCCAGGATTCAGACTGAGTTGCTGCATCCACCAACTTAATTCTGTTTTCAAACAGGGAAGAGGAGGAATCACAGTGTCCAAGGGATGAACATGCTATGACCAGACTGTTTTCAGGAACCATTGGAACTTCCTTATGTAAAGTTTTGCAAAAGGCAACATGGGAATTGTAGAGGCCATAAGCCCAAGAAGTAGCAGGAACTCCTTGGCAGTGATGGAGGAAAGAGTTAGAAGTGATTCCATGAAAGCTATGAGAGACAGAGCTTTCTCTTAAGGAAGAAATACCATCACCAAGTCTGTCCTGAACCTGCACCCCAGAAAAATGAGATCCTGACTGTGTGATAAAGATGTTTTGTTATTTATTGTGAACCCCAAGCACTGCAGAAAAGGAATGGCTAGATTTAGGTGTTGTAGCAGAAGACCTGGACTGCTAGCCAGAAAAAGCAGGTCATCCAGGTAAGGGTAAACTTGATGACCCTTTAATCTTAGGAAAGCAATGACTGGGGCTAGACAATTTGTGAAGACCGTTGGAGCAGTGGAGAGACCAAAAGGCAAGGCAGAGAACTGAAAGTGCCAAGAACCCACCGAGAAATGTAAGAACTTCCTGAAATAAGGATGAATAGGAATAAGCAGATAAGCATTCTTGAGATCCGGGGGAGAAGAGATGGCAGGGATAGCATCCTGAAAGAAGGCACCACCAGGAAGGTATTCAAATTTGAGAGGTCCAAAATGGGTCTCCAAGGACCATCTTTTCTTGGAAGTAAGAACATCCTGGAATAAAATCCTCTTGCTTGCTGACTTAAAGAGACAGGATGGATGGTACCTTGCAGAGAAAGCTGAGTTAGCAACTGAGGAAACAGATGCAGTTTATCTGAAGGAGGTTGAGGAATCCCCTGAGAAGGGGGAAGAGACTTCCAAGTCATGAAGTAACCATTTTTAATAATGGATATCACCCAAGAATCCTGAGTGATCTCCTTCCAGGCTGAAAGGGAAAGAGACAGACGGAGAGACAGAAGAGTATGACTTGGACGTTGGGGCTGGATGTCACACAGAGCCTTGTCTGGACTGAAAGGGCTGCTAGGGAGAGGGAGCAGAAGTCAAAGTTTTAGGCTGAGCGGATCTCCTAGCAGATTTGCATGCCCTAGAACCAGAAGGAGTAGAAGAAGTAGAAGACCTGGAGTGTTTACTAAAAAAAAGGAGTTTTAGCAGGGAAGCTCCTATGAAATTTAGGAACTGGAGAAACTAGCAGGTGCTTTAAATCCTGGAGCTCCTTACCTTTTTCCTTCAGAGTTTTAAAAAGTTCTGCATTTGCCTTGATGTCATCTGGGAGAGCCTGAAGACGCAGTCAAGAGTATCTCCTAAGAACAGAAGCAGAAGATACAGCTCTGGAGGAAGCTTTTACAGCATCATAGCTGCATTTAACAAAGTGTCTAGTGACCTGTGAAGACGTAGCAAAGAGAGAAAGAGATAAGGACTTAGCCTCTGAGTCAAGAAGCTGGGACAGGGCCTGAGAAGGTAATTAATGGCCCTGATTGCCAGGGTGGAAGATGTGTACACCTTATTTACTAACATTTTTAAAATTTTACTTTCTTTGTCTGAGGGAAGCAATTTTGTGGATGGAACAACCCAAGAGGATTTATCTGTGCTGATAGAAACCACAGCAGGATCAGCTGAAGGACACTTAAAAAGAAATTTGCAATCTTCAGGGACCTTAAAAAATGGTCAGGTCTTTTAGGAGCTAATGCCTGTGGATTTGGGGTCTTGGAAGATGAAGCAAAGGCATCTAGGAAAGCACGAAGTACTGAAGGGGCAACTGCAGGTGCAGGGACCTCCACCTGACGTAAGTCATAGTATCTCTGTTGTTCCTCTGAAATTTGGGAAGAATCCCACTTAAAATAATTCTCTCATCTTATTAACTGTCTCTCCAAAAGAGTTTTTCCATTGGTGAATCTCCTCCACTAGACTCCTCCTTTGGAGAAGCATATTCCCAAGGGGGAAGGAATCAGAGTGGTGCAAACTAGAGAGTCTTCATCCGACGAAGACCCCTCTGAATCAGAGTCTTGGGCCAGAAGAGCAGAGAAAGACTCCTGGGAACCCAACGGCAGCACAGGGGAAGATTAGAAGGCAGGACTACAAATAGGAGAAGCCAAAGTCATAGGCCTGAGGGCCATCAAGGCCTTAACAAACCTATGCAAGAAAACTTCCCAGTCTGATGTAGGAGTACTAGGCACTGTAGAATACTTAGTTTTTTGTTTCTTTTTGGCAGGTTTTCTAGGGCAGGAACAAGGCCAGACGTAGGCATAATACCCGGAGCATCTTTTTGCAAGGGAAGTTGACCAATTCCCGAGTCCTCAGAAATAAGTAGCCGTGGTTCCCCCAAATCGTCTGAACTGGACATTTGCATAACCTCAGACGTGCGTAGATCCCCACTCTTAATGGCTTCCATTGCAGTTCCCACTGGACAGAAAGACTCTACCTCCAACTGTACCATTGGGTTTTCATCAACCTCAAGGGGTGCGTCGGAGAGAGAAAGTGCAGCCGAAGAGGACTCAGGCCTAGCTTTGCCTACCTTCCTCTTCAAGGACAGTTTGGAGGAACTCATGGAACCCTCCATCGATTCTCTAGCCAAACGTTTAAGTCTCTGATTTTCTACATATAAGTTTAAGGCAGACAGACCGCTACGTAAAGTCTTAAGGATGAAGGCCTGACAGAGCAGGACTGATGGTCATGGGTAGGCCGTAAGCAAAACAAACAGAGCTTGTGACTATCCATATGTGGAATTTGCCTTCCACACCCACACTTGTCCTTTCTAGATGACATGAACAATAAGAAAAGGCAGAAGCAACCAAATAAATCTCCAATGGGGTACTTATCTGAAGGTGAAGAACAAAAAGCAGTTTCCAGCGGTAGACTGAGTGCACACGTCAACCTTTCTGAATGGTGGCGAAAAAGTTCTGAGGACTGTATGTGCGGATGTCCCTTTGATGGTCAGTGTTTTAGGAGCCTGTGTGCAACGTCCCATGTATGGGCAGTAGCTTGAAGCTTTTGTATACAAGCCAGATATTGGGTCGAGTAGAGGAATACTACCCATATGTAAAGAATACTGCAACACTGAAGAGAAGGACATCTGGCAATACAAATGACAGCACTCCCACTCAACAAAAGGCAATATGACCCTGGCATTACACTTAAATAAGGACATGGGTCTGAAGACGAATAGTCAGGGTCAGGAGTAAGTACAGTTGTGTAGACTTACTATAAATGTAGTGGTTCGAGTGTATTCACTGTTGCAGTCATTACATCTGGGTAATCTGCTGGCAGGTTGTCCTCAGTCGGCCTGAATAACAAAGTCTTGGGTCCTGCATTGATCGCTGTCTCCTCTTCCATGATGTCAGGTCGTCAGGGGTATAAAACATGCAGCCAACGCCATTTTAATCAGTTTTTCTTGCCCCAGATGTCAGGTGCCCCCCAAATGGGAAGCAAAAAAAAAAAAAAAAAAAAATATATATATATATATATATATATATATATATATATATATATATATATAAATATGCATGTAATTTAGAACACAAAAAATTTACCTCCAACAAAAAGCAAATACACCAAAAAGGCTTTTGAGCATAGTGAAGGAAAGAAGAGGTATAATAAGACAGAAAAAAGGGGGTTGGCGGATGTGTTACCGGGACTACAACAGTGGATACACTCGAACATCTACATTTATGGTAAGTGCACACAACTGTACCATGTTCTTCGTGTTTCACTGTTGCAGTCATTATATTTGGGTAAAATCCCAAAGCTATGGATGGGAGGATGGAATTATACAGCATTAGGAGCAGCTATAAAACCCTGCAGGACAGCAGTGGCAAAGCCTGCCCTGGATTTAGAAAAGAGAGGTAAATGGTAATGTTTGGTGAACGTACGAGCTCAGCTCCAAGTAGCAGCTTCTAGAATGTCTCTGGTAGGAACCCCTCTGAGAAAAGCTGCAGAAGTAGATGCAGCCCTGGTGGAATAGGATCTGATCCCCTTGGGGACAGGTTTACCATAGTGCATGTAGCAGAAATGAATACAATGGCTTATCCATTTTGAAATAGTCTGCTTTGAAATAGCCTTCCCCTCTTCCCCTGCAGCAAATGCCACCAGTAGTTGCTTAGACTTTCTTAGAGATTTTGTCCTGTTTAAGTAGAATCTTAGTTGTCTGTGTACATCCAATGAATGCAGAATCCGCTCCCCCTTGTTCTGCGGATTTGGGAAAAAAGTTGGCAGATGAATGGTCTGGTTAAGAGCCACAATGGATACTACCTTAGGCATAAAAGATGGATTGGTCCTGAGAGCCACCCTGTCCGGATAAAAGATAATGAAAGGCTCCACTGCCATGAGAGCCTGTAGTTCTGAAATCCTTCTAGCCGAAGTGACTGCTAAAAGAAAGGCTGTCTTCCAAGAAAGACATTTTATGTCTGCAGTAGCAGCTGGTTCAAAAGGAGGTAGGGTGAGTTTTTCCAGCACAAAATTGAGGTCCCATGCAGGAGTTGGTGCTCTCCTGGGAGGTCTCAAATTTTTGGCCCCTCTGAGGTACTGCTTTAGCAGGGGATGAGAAAAGAGAGGAGGCTCTGTGTTGTAATGAGCCGAGATGGCAGAGGCATGGATTTTTATAGAAGAAAAAGATAGGCCCTTGTGAAGCATCACAGTTAAACATTGCAGAATCTGAGGAATATTGGTCATTGCTGTGTTTATTCCTTGTGCTTGGTTCCAGGTACAGAATCTCTTCCATTTATCAGCATAAGATTTTCTAGTACTAGGCCTTCTAGCCTCCAAAATGACATCCATCACAGGTTTACTGAGAGATGTGAGTGGTGAAATTAGTGGATTAGCCATGCTGCAAGATTCAGAGTTTGGAACTGAGTGTGCAGAATTTGATAGTTCTGCTGAGACAATAGATGAGGTGTCTGAGGCAAGTACCATGGAGGAAGGTGCGACATATTCCTTAGAAGTGGGTACCAGTGTTGGCGAGGCCAGTCTGGAGCAATCAGAATCATTTTTGGTTTTTCCTGTCTGACTTTTAGTAAAACCTTGGAGAGCAAAGGCAGAGGGGAAAAGCATAGACTGATAGGTTTTTTAAGCTTTTTTGTGATGAATTCTTGTGCAGAATTTGTCTAACTGATAATTTTGGGGAGAGGCAAAAAGATCTATGTCTGGGCTCCCCCATTTTCGTGTCAACATGCTGAAGATTTGTGGATCCAGTTTCCATTTGTGTGGGTCCATAAGATTTCTGCTTAGTTCATCTGCCAGAGTATTTTGCTTTCCTGGCAGGAATTGAGCTTGTAGATGTATTTGGTAAGTCAAGGCTGTGTTCCACAAGGCCATGGCTAGTCTGCAAAGAGGGTAGGAGTGGGTACCCCCCTGCTTGTTTATGTACCACATAACTGTGGTGTTGTCTGTCTTTATCAGTAGTTGTCCTGGTTGAAGCAAGTCCTTGAAGGCTGTCAGAGCATTCTGTAAAGCTAGCATTTCTTTCTGGTTGATATGTAGGAGAATTTGATTTGGGCTCCATTCGCCCTGAATGCATCTCCCTGCCAGATGGGTCCCCCAAGCATAGTCTGATGCATCTGTAGTCAGGGTTTGGGTGGCAGGGGGTAGAATGAATGACGGTCCCTTGTTTTGGTGACAGGCCTCTGCCTACCATAGGAACTCCTGTTGCAGGCAAGGAATGAGAGGAATCATTGTTTCCAGGCTGTGCCAATGTTGACTCCATAAGCTTTTTAGGCACCATTGAAGTTTCCTCATATGCAGTCTTGCATATGGAATTAGTAGAATGCAGGATGCCATGAACCCCAAAGCCTGCAGAATTTGTCTTGCAGATAGCTGGGTTTTTGTGGCCACTTGTTTGAAGTATGTTATCAACTGAATTTGTTTGTCTGGCGTGAGGTAAGCCATCTGGGCAGTTGTATTCAAGCTTGCACCCAGGAATGTAATTATTTGAGAGGGTACCAGTTGTGATTTATTTTCATTTATGGTGTACCCTGGGCATGTTAGAAGTCTTTTTGCAAATGCCATATGTTGTAGAAGAGTGTCCTTGTCTTCTGCCTAAATTAGACAATCATCCAGATAAGGATACAGTTGAATGTTTCTTTGTCTGCAAAATGCAATCACTGGTGCCAGGCACTTTGTGAAGACCTTGGGCACAGTAGATAAGCCTAAGGGCAGTGCAGAGAACTGGTAATGCAAATAGCCTGCTTTGAAGCAGAGGTATCTTCTGCAAGATTCCCTGATTGGGATATGCAGGTAAGCCTCTTTTAAGTCTAGAGTTACCAACCAGGCATCCCTGCCTAGCATAGGCAGTAACTGTTGTAGAGTCAGCATCTTGAATTTTGGAATGTTCAGGAAGGTATTTAGAATGGATAAGTCCAGAATTGGATGCCATGATTTGTCTTTTCTGGGTACCAGGAAAAGTCTTGAATAAAAACCTTGTCCTTTTTCCTTTTCTGGTACTGGTTGAATAGCCCCCATATCCACGAGGGACATGACTTGTTTCTGTGCCTCTGCCCACTGATTTGGAGGCAGATCTGGCCATCCATTTGGAATTGGCAACATGTGGAAATGAAATCTGTATCCCTGGGATACTATATTTAAGACCCACTTGTCCTGGATAATTAGATGCCAATTTTGAGCATGAAGTGCTAGTTTTCCCCCCAAAGGGGCTGCCAAAAGATAAGTGCTCGGAAATGGCAGAGGAAAGTCATTGAGACTGTTTACCATAGGGGGGGGTGCTTTGCTACTTCCTGATTTGGAGGTGGAGGCACCCCACTGTTTTGTCCTGTAAGATCCCTGTCACTGAAACCTGGAGCCTTTGGAGAGTCTGGGTTTGACCTGAGCGGCTCTGTTGGGTACTGGAAAGGACCAATTCTAAGTAGGCCAGTGCCTACTGAACCTGGGTGGCTGTACTTGCAAGAAATCTTTTACAGTTTGCATAGATTTAGCTTTGTCTTCCATCTTTTTCAAAACTTCTTCTGCTCTATTACCAAACAGACTGTCCTGCTGTAAAGGAGCATCCAACAATTTAGCTTTAACATGATCAGGTAGATTTTGCTCCTTGAGCCAAGCATGCCTTCTTATCACAGATCCAGTTACGGTGGCCCTGCAAGAGGCCTCCAAGGAATCAAAACCACATTGCAAAGTATGCTTTCCAACTTGTTCAGCTGAATGCAATAAATCCTGTAACTCTTTATTTTCCACACAATCAGAAATCAGCATAATTTTCTGTTTAAGTAAGCCCATGACATGCTGTTGATATTTAAGCATATGAAATTGACAGTTTAAAGCCCTGATTGCCATGGTTGCAGACATATAAACCTTCTTACCCCATCTATCCAGCGTCCTGGAGTCTCTATCAGAAGGGGTAGGATTTTTAGCAGTAGAAGCCTTAACACCCTTGGGACCCTGAGAAATTGTTTCAGGGTCAGCAGTAGGATTTTTGAAAAGAAACATGTGGGAGTCAGGAACCCTGTAATATCTGTCTGGCTTACTAGGAGCCGGAGGCAGGGAATCAGGAGCCATGCTGGACTCTGCGAAAACATCATCAACAATGTCTAAAGCAGGAGGTATAGCCAAAGGCCTATGCTGAGGAAGAAGAAGAAGAAAATCCCTAAGCCTCTTTTTGAATTCTGAAAAATCCTGACTCTCCCAATGAAAATGTTCCCTTAAGGTATGCAAAGTCTCTCCAAAAGAAAAATCCTCAGGAGGAGAAGCAGAAGGGATGGATTCTTCTGCATCAGAGTCCTCATAAGGGAGTATAGAAAATTCCTGATCAGAAGAGGAATCAGAAGAAATGGAAACCTGATCTGAAGATTCATAATCAGTGACTTGCCTAGGCCTCTTAGCAGGAGGGGGATGGGAACCCCTGATCAAGGTAATTAAATCCTTAGCCATTTTGATCATTTGTTTTTTAGGCATAGGGGCCTGAGCACATGGCTCATGCGTCAGTTTTGTAGACATAGAAGTTGGTTTTGTCCTTGATTTGATGATGGCGCCGGTTTAATATACAAATCTTTAGGCCTGAAAACACCCTCAAAAGCCGGTGACTGCTCAGCGGCTCCGGACCCATCCAAGGGAGAAACATCCACGGGTTCAATACTTGAAGAATCTCACGGCATACCAGACTCCGAATGGGTCTCAGTAGAGGCCTGGGACTCACAAGTAACGGGCATCAGCGGCTGTGAAAGCACCTCACTGAGTACCGGCAAACCGGCAACTGGCTTAGGAGAAGCTTTGTCATCGGTTTTGGACCTCGACGGTCTGTCTCTGTCTTTTTCTTTGCGTTTTTTGTGAATTCCAGTAGTCGGATTGCTAGCCGACGACATTTCAGGATAGTTAAATCTTGATCCAAAGTACTTAGAAGCAAAAATATACCGTTGCTTAATAGTGCGTTGGTTAAATTTAGCACAAAACCGACAGCAAGGCACATTGTGGTCAGGGCCTAGTCAAGGAATACAGTACAAATGA